>NC_137076.1:62620826-63220826 GCF_951640355.1 Cnephaeus nilssonii | reverse complement strand
GATCCCAATGGTCCGGGCCACCTTTTTGTGGATGCCAGCCACCTGCCCGAGGAGACAGACACCAATGAAGTCCCAAGGAGTCTCTAATCTCCATACCCTAATGAAAGGATTGTTTTACATAATTTATTTGTTTTATTTTAATTTTCTAAAGAGCCTTTGGTATATGTGTAAGTACACCTATTTTATATGTAAGCAAACTGGGATTTGGAGACCTTACTGACTCCTTTTCCCAGTTTCTGTAGGTGAAAGAACTAGAAATAAATTTAGGATTTCAGACCTCACATCCATGTGATCTATGTCACAGTAAGGTGGTAACACTTAAACTGTTACATTAAGTAAGTACAGATATACTGCGATGATAATATCCAAATGATCTATCTATAATAATAAAAGTGTAATATGCAAATTGACAGAACGGCCGACATCTTTCCGGACAACCTTCTGGATGAAGCCGGGGCTACAGCCACAGGATCAAGGCAGCCATGGGGGCAGCAAGGGATCGAGGCAGCTGCCGCAGCTGTGAGGGAGGGATCGAGGCAGCCGCCATGGCAGCGAGGGATGGATCGAGGCAGCTGCCGTGGTTGCGAAGGCCTACTCTTGCACAAATTTCGTGCATCGGGCCTCTAGTCCTATCTAATAAAAGAGTAATATGCAAATTGACCATACGTCTGCCACACACACAAGCCACGCCCACAAGCCAATCAAGAACGAGTATGCAAATTAACCCAACCAAGATGGCTGCAGCCACAGAGAGAGCAGGAGGGAGGCTTGGGTTTCCCCGGCGATGGAGGAAGCCACGCTTTCCGCACACCCTGGCCAGCCTAGGACTCCACTCCAGGCTACAAAATTTCAATTATAGAAGATAAATAAATCCCAACAAAAATGGCGGCAGCCACGGAGCTGGAGAGAGCAAGAGGCTAGGGTTGCCCCCGGCAATGGAGGAAGCCAAGCTTCTGCAGACCTGGCCTGCCTTGGTCTCCTCTTAAGGCTACAAAGTTTCAATTATAGAAGATAAATAAACACCAACAGAAATGGCTGCAGGCCACGGAGTGAGCAGGAGGCTTGGCTCCGCACCAGGCTACAAAGTTTCAATTATAGAAGATAAATAAATCCCAGATACCAGGGCCTCCACTTGGGTTGTCGGGGGGGGCGTGGCTGGCCTGCAAACCACCACAGGACCCTCGCCCAGGCTGCCCCACGCCCCAAGGGAACCCCCACCCTGATCCAAGACACCCTTCAGGGCAAACCAGCTGGCCCCCACCAATGCACCAGGCCTCTATCCTATCTAATAAAAGAGTAATATGCAGATTGACCATCACTCCAGCACACAAGATGGCTGCCCCCATGTGGTCAAAGATCCTGCCACCATGTGGACACAAGATGGCCACCACAAGATGGCCAGCAGGGGAGGGCAGTTGTGAGGGACCAGGCCTTCAAGGGAGGGTAGTTGGGGGCGATCAAGACTGCAGGGGAGGGCAGTTAGGGGTGACCAGGCCGGCAGAGGAGAGAAGTTGGTGGTGACCAGGCCTGCAGGGGAGGGCAGTTAGGGGTGACCAGGCCTGCAGGGAAGGGCAGTTAGGGGTGACCAGTCCTGCAGGGGAGGGCAGTTAGGGGCAAACAGGCTGGCAGGGGAGCAGTTAGGCATCAATCAGCTGGCAGGGGAGTGGTTAGGGGGTGATCAGCCTGGCAGGCAGAAGCAGTTAGGGGCAATCAGGAAGGCAGGTAGGCAAGCAGTTGGGAGCCAGCAGTCCTGAATTGGGGAGGGTGCAGGCTGGGCTGAGGGACACCCCCCCCCAGTGCATGAATTTCGTGCACCGGGCCTCTAGTATATAATAAAAGCCTTATATGCTAAGTGTCTGACTGTTCGTTCTACCGTTCTACCAGTTGCTATGATGTGCACTGACCACCAGGGGGTAGACGCTTCTACCGGAGGTTAGTTTGCTACTGGGGTCCAGCCAATCAGAACTGGGCAAGATGGGCCGTACAAGCCTGGAGCCCTCCCGCGGTCCCTCTCCAACCCTGATTTTGCACCAGTGTGGTCCCTCGGTCTGGCCTGCACCTTCTCGCAATCTGGGACCCCTCAGGGGATGTCAGAGAGCTGGTTTTTGGCCTGATCCTACAGGCCAGGCCAAGGAACCCCACCAGTGCATGGATTTGTGCACTGGGCCTCTAGTCTATATATAAAAGCCTAAGCTACCGGCAGACCAGCCGACTGGCCGACTGGCCAACTGGCTGGTAGCTATGACATGCACTGACCACCAGCTGGCAGATGCTCAATACAGGAGCAGAAACTACAGGCATGGAAATATGGAACAGACTGATGAATCTCAGAGGGAAGGAGAGAGGGACGATTGTGGGAAGAGATTAATCAAAGATCTTATATGCATAGTAGAGGCCCGGTGCATGAATGTGTGCATGGGTGGGGTCCCTTGGCATGGCCTGTGGGGATTGGGCTGAAACCAGCAGTCCAACACCACCTGCTGCTCCTGTCAGCTGCTCCTGCTCATCCTGGTCCTGCTGCGCCTGCTGCGGGCTCGTGCCCAGTCAGTCCTATTAAGAAGATGCTCGTGCCACCGCAGCGGCAGCACTCGCCAACTGTAAGCCCTGCATCTGGCGCCCATCCTGAGGGGGTGGGGGGGGCCCATGAAGTGATCGGCCCTTCCAGTGGGCGGTGGGATGTCCTTGGCTGGCCCAGGATCTGGATCCATCCTGCTGACGTTTGTACTGGTTGTCGGGAGCCACCTGACGGCCACTTTTATATTGTTTCTTCCTTGTGGAGCATCTAGGGAGGGAAAGTGGCTGTGGTGCCTGAGGCCGACTTCCAGGAGGCCAGTGGTGCCGTTGAGATCTAGCTGGCAGCACTGGTCCGTTAGTGTCTGGCCCATTCTCTGGAGATTGGACCTGCAGGACTACTGAGGGAGTGAGTGACTGCTGCCGAGCTGGTGGGCTGCTGGGATGGGCCGGTCAGCTGAGCAGCACAACCCCTGTGGGAAGGCACTGACCACCAGGAAGCAGCTTCTGCATTGAGCGTCTGCCCCCTGGTGGTCAGTGCACATCATAGTGACCAGTCAACTGATCATTCGGTTGTTCAGTCGTTCAGTCACTGAGGCTTATATATATATATATATAGAGATTAGAGGCCTGGTGCACAGATAGGTACACTGGTGGGGTCCCTTGGCCTGGCCTGTGGGAATCAAGCTGAAACCGGCAGACCAACATCCCCAAGGGGTCCCAGAGTGCAAGAGGCTGCAGGCCAGGCCGAGGGACTCCACTGGTGCATGAATCCATGCACCGGGCGTCTAGTTAACAAATAAAAGTGATGAAAAAACAGTACTGAAAACCTTTGTTATCTTTGACAAGGAATTGATATCACTGACTTAGAGGGGCAGAAATTAATAGCCCTACTTAAGTGTTAAACTTCCTTATTGTTGTGGTTCTTAGGCCATCCAGAGGCACAAGATAAAAATAGCAGCCCCAGCAAGAACAAGAATAAAACTACTACTTTCATGTAAATTATGTCATAGTCTCCTAATTCACTGGGAAATTAGGTAAAAATTTCTGAGAAATAGGTCACAATTTTAGAGACAAATGTTGCATGAAGTTAATCTGGAAATGTCTTACATTTTAGAAGTGTTTTATGAAGAAAGGCAGACAACATGCCAAGATTTATCAAACCTGTCAACCCCTAGCCCTTCCTGACTGGTGCAGGAACAAGTGATATTGCTAAAATAAACCTGCAGTTTATCTAGTAAAATGAATTTATTTATAAGGGACACAGATGGTGTTTTTATCTCATTTTCCCATTGGATAGTATGACTTTGAAAGTGAAAAGAGCACATGAATAATGAAGTGTTGGCTAGGTAGATGCCACTGAAGAAATGAATCTGGTTTGGGAGACTTGGAAGGAATTGGCCACTTCTCCCAGGGCCCAGGAAGAATGGATCTGACAAGTGTTTGGTGATCTGATTGAAATAATTTTCAGCTAAAATGTGAAGAGAAGGGAGAAAATGTGAAATTAAATATGAAGATATTTCTTGGTTAAGAATCAGAAGAACCATGTGCCATTTGCCCATTAATTAGTCAAAAAATTATTCAAAAAAGATTATGGAGTGATAACCTGTGATTTCAGTTACTTGTAAGCAATGAAGAACAGTAAGAATCACAAATAATATATGAAATTTTCTTAATCAGTTGAAATTGATTGAATTAAAACATATTCTAGTGTTTTACATACCAGTTATATACATACTGGTACACAGAGGGAGCAATAAACATAAACACATTAAGTGAATATGTATGTTGAAATATAAACATAGATTTTTGAAATGTTCCACTGTTGAAAAATATGGCATTTCTTAAGTAAAGAAATGATTTTGTTAATGAAGTTACTCTGTATAAAATGATATTAACGTATTTAACATTCCTCATCTCAATATAAGTTTTCCTATATATTCTATACAGGGTTTTAAAAAAATATATTTTATTGATTTTTTACAGAGAGGAAGGGAGATGGATAGAGAGTTAAAAACATCAATGAGACAGAAACATTGATCAGCTGCCTCCTACACAACCCCTACTGGGGATGTGCCTGCAACCGAGGTAGATGCCCTTAATCAGAATCGAACCTGGGACCCTTCAGTCCGCAGGCAGACGCTCAATCCACTGAGCCAAACCAGTTAGGGCATATTCAGGGTTTTTTAACTTCACTTCTGTTACTTACTTCTTATGTAAATATGAATATAGTTTTTATCTTGTCAGAGAAGGAGGGTTATATGCAGATTTTAGCTCCAACCTTATGGATAGGCCTTGAAAAAGTTCTTTAAATCTGTAAGTCTCCCTATATTTTTCTGTCAAATAAGATGCATACTTTATTTCATGTTGTCATGAGGATTAAACTGAAATGGTTTATGTAACAAAGCACTTGGCATAACTTTGGGAGATGTCAAGTCTTCATTCTCTACAACTGCTCCATCTTCTTTCTTCTCTTCCTCAGGTTAGCCCCATCTGGAAGCCTGGGGAATATTCTTGACTATATCTCCTTATTCATCAAATATATTTATCCATTCACTGATATGAACATTAAATATTTATAATCTTAAAATCTTCTTCATTATTGTGTCTGAGCTTAGGTCACTGGCATCTATTGCTTTGAGATTTGTAATAACCTATAGCTTTGTCCACTTTTAATTCATTGCTCAAGCATGTATGCAAGAACAATGACTCTCCCAAACTTCCTCAAACTCCTGAGTTTGGTTGTATTTTAATTTTTTGTTTGATTTATTTTTAAACAATCAAGCATGCATGTAGACTTCTAACAATATCATCAGTTGTATTTGGAGAACCACTCATTTTCCCTCACAAAGTTCCATGCCACAGAGCTAAGTGTGAGCATCTTCAGGCTTGGAAAATCTGTATTTGTCATCCCACATCCTACATTGATTGATTCAGGAACATGCACGTGACCCAAGTACATTTAATTACAGAAGGTTAAAGATAATTCAAGAATTATCAGGACATAAATAATTGTTTCTGTTTGAATTTGTGCTATATAAGTCTGGATTTTCTGGTACCATTTTTGCACACCTCAAGGAGCAAGCCAGACATGCCTCTCTGGGCATGAAACCATATAGAGAAAGGCTGATCTCAGATATGTCTTCCCAGACCAAGGTCCTTGGACGTTTAACTTATCTAAACCTCTCCTTATGCCTTTCGATTCTCTAAGCACTGTCTCTGTGTCTCTCTTACTCATCTCCCTATATTCTATGGCTTCATATATTCTCCAGATTTCTCTCTCTCTCTACACACACACACACACACACACACACACACACACACACACATACACACACACACATTTCAATAGATTCTCCCTTCTCCTTTTTCATGTTGTGTCTTTTTACTGGGACAATGTGGAACGATTTGCAGATATTTCTGAAGTTCACATAGTAGAACCTCATTACTACGTAAAGGGTCAGGATGGCACAATATTCATCTCTTGTCCTTAATTTTCCACTTTTATGCTTGGCACAAGGTAGGCATCCATTAAATTATTTCCAACTGACTTCTATAAATCATGTATTCATTGCAGGAACATTTAGGACCTGTTTCTCAAATGTATGCTTACACTTTGATAGAATTTTTAATGTAGTGTGAATATGTTTTATTCTCTGACTTAATTCCCCAAAGTTAGAAGAAAAGAAGGCTGTATTTACTCTATTGCAATACAGTTTTCACAAACTTACTGCTAATATTTATTGAGGATTTACTGTGTAACAGGTCCTATGTCATATGCTTTCCATTAAGCTCATCTATCAAACATTATAGATACAGTATTAAATACTTATTTCTGATAAAGCACTGATTGTTGAAGAGGTAGATTAAGTGGAAATCACAGTTAATTGGAAGTAGGGCCAGGGTTGAAACTCAGGCATCTTTGCTTGAACATTTATATTTTTAATGTTTATACTGTGTTGTATGCAAATACTACTAAGTGGGGTTTTTTTTAGTCTGATTTTCTATTTGTGAATAAACTTAACATGTTTACCAAAGTTTTAATTGAACTTAATCTCACTAGAATTTCCAGTTGACTGCACTGGATGTCAAATCAGCTATTACATTTCTCAGTGCCTAGAAGCACGTAAGTTGAGAAGTTCTCATTGAATTATTCTCCCATCAGAGTGTTTGGGTCCTCCATTCAGCTCTTTTCTGGCTAGAGAAACTAATTAATTCGCCATGTGTCAGTTACTGCATTTATTACAATGGAGATGTGACCACAAATTTTTTGTAAAGAGTAAATTAAATTAGGTTTTGCATATGTAAACTAAGTCAAATTAGAGGCATTCTGTAAGGTTATTTCTTTCTAAACACTGAAAGAAACAAAAAATGGAATACATTTGAGAAAAATTGATACATCTATCTTGAATGCATGAGATGTTCATAGTGTTCAAACTAATAATCATTGTCTCTTGTATTTGTTTTGTACCTGTTCTTAAAGGTGGTATATTCCCCCTGCTTCGGTCAAGAGTTCTAAGAATGAATGGTGTGAATCTAATCTTAGTTATAAGCTTGGTAGTAGCCAAAATAATTACAACAATTTTTTGCCAGGTTTCTTTCCTATCTATTAGTTTCCCTTTTGCTTAACTTGAGGGGGAAAAATAAGTACATTGGGAGTATTTATTTTTATTTTTTAAAATATATTTTTATTGATTTCAGAGAGGAATGATAAGAATCATTGATTGGCTGCTTCCTGCATGTCCCCTACTGGGGATTGAACCCACAACCCCGGGCATGTGCCCTTGAACGGAATCAAACCTGGGACCCTTCAGTCCACAGGCTGACACTCTATCCACTGAGCCAAAAAGCTAGGGCTACATTGGGAACATTAAAATAAAGAAAACATAGAGATCAACCAAAGGACTTGTATGCATGCATATAAGCATAACCAAAGGACACAGACAATAGGGGGCAGAGATATGTGTGTGTGGGCGGGGGAGCAGCCCGGGAGAGGTCAATGGGGGAGAAAGGAAACATATGTAATACTTTCAACAATAAAGAATTTAAATTAAAAAATAAAATAAATATAAAATGAAGAAAACTCATAGGTTATTTGATTATTGGGAGTGGGGTAGTGGAGCGAGAATAACACTTAGGAGAATTGAAAGAAATAGTATGAAAATATATAAAACTGATGTACAAGTTTGTTTAGTTTTTGAAATGAATAGAAATAAACTGGACATGAGATAAATAAAATAATTAAATAGAATCAAAATATACCAAAAGTCTTGAAGAGAAGTAAAGATTGAGATATAATGTTCTAAGAGTACTTTCAATGGAATTACGGGATGTCTTGGATAAACTTCACAGACATTGATCTTTCCTTACTTTCAATTGCTCAGTGTTTTTTCAACTACTTGCGCATAGGTGGCCTTTAACTACTTCCCAGACAACAGAGTGAGCACAGTGGTTGCATAGAAAAGCAACAGAATTCAGGGAAAAACTAATAGGTTTCTCTATTAAAAAGTTCTGCAGATGCCTTTATTAGGATAATTTTTATGCTAAATTAAGTTGATGATTTTAGAGTGTCACTCAAAACTGAGCATTTCAAATGTAAGATTTGGCAACTGTTAAAACTCACTATGAATGTTGACCACAGAAAGAAAACAACACAAACACCACTAACTAAAAGCTGCAACTAAAAATTTGAACTGTTTATTCTATTTCCTCATCATTATTTTTATTACCCCGAAATCCAAAAGGTATTGTCTCTGTTCTTTAAACATACTGAAACTCACTCATTTATTCATGCATTTTTCATTTACTCAGGACTCTTTTTTTAAATAGTGCTTGTTCAATACTTCACTGTTATGAATACAAACAGGCATTATAATATTTTTCACTTGTAATTCAAGCAGCCAAAGAGTTTAGTTAATTATTCATGTCAATGAAATTGAGCATGCATGAGAAGCAAAAACGTAATATGAATAAAACTGTATTGTTAACTCCTGAGCAAAGGTTTCAGGCCCTACCAAATCCTACTCTGTGCAGTAAATTAACTCTCCATCAGTAAGACTGCTTCAGATAGAAAGGGTAATAGTAAAGCATCTACATAAATGCAGGGACTTCTAATAATACATCCTGACCCAATAATGTTTTAAAACCTGCTGATCTCAATTGAGCAGAGAACTGCCAAATTTAAAATTTATTCACCAGGTGATCAAGTCTGTTATTTTTTTTATAGACTCATGATTGAAAAACTCTATTAGCTTTCACATGTATTAGAAGAAATAATTATTCTACATACTTGCTCAGGTTGCACATAGAGCAAGTATAGTACATGCAAAAGTGTCAGAGACACTTGGAGGCATTTAAATGAAGATCGTTTTTACCTTAGGAAAGAGACTTGCTTGCTGGACCTATGTAACACGATAATAAATTGGAAGTAATAAGTTACCTTTTTTATTTATAAAATGCAAAATATCACAATATAAAATTTGGAAAAACTTATAGGACTAAGAACTAAAACTACATTTGAATAATAGACTTAAATGTTAATTTATATTAAATAGAAACTGAATAAATGAAATCAATTATTCTAACTTTCATAAACTATAAAAAATAAAGCCAAGCAAACATTAATATTTGAGTTAACTTTTGAAAGGTAGTCTTTTATAAGCCACACAACATTAACCAGGAAATCTACAGCACTTACAGCATTGATAGTTTTTCAATTAACCATCATAAAATACAGGTGAAACTATATGAATAGGGCTTTAGTAAACTTTCTTAGTCTTTTGTGATTTTTTTATAACTCATTCAATAGTATATTATTTAAAATGCTGCTTCCATGCAGATTTATAATTTTTTCAGACCTAAATAGACTCAGAGCAATTAGGATTAGTTGACCAAACTGACAATTAGGCAACTCTCCAAATAAAATCATGTATTTGAAATCTTTCTCAAAAAATTGTCATCTAAGTAACTCAAGTAAAAGTATAAACTTGGCAGGCTTTCCTGTTTTCTTTAAATTCTTAAGTAACTTCTTTTATTTTTAAAGAGACAGAAAATGCACAGATCTACAGTATTATGATCTGCTTTCTGTGAAGATAGTGCTAGGGTACCACAGGCTGCTGGCTCCTTCCCTCAAAATCAATACTGAAGAGAATCTAGAAGCAAGAGGAAAAATAAACATGAATTCCAGGAAGTCCAGCAGCATCCAAAACCTTGAAAAATCTCCAGGGATTTCAGAAACTCTTTTGAATTAATATATATGTGGCAATTGAGCTCTTGTACCCCAGAGAAGAGAGATTTCAACGGCAGATCTAACAAAATAGATGGGAGGAAAACTTTCAGAGGTGTTTTTCTTGCCTCTCCCCATGTTCCTTTTGACAAGCAGAGCTGGTTTCCTCCAGGTAATATCAGTGCAGCACAAACTCTGCTTGGATGACAAGTGGAAGACAGCACTTAATGACCAGCTGCCCTCAGGCATTCACTGTCACTGCTCCTGATTTAAGGAAGGCAGAACAGTTGGAATACACATGTGCAGGCAGCCTCCTCCAATTGCTGCTTCTCCTTACGTGTGTAAAGGTTCAACCAGGCCTAGGATGTTGCTCTCCTCCATGATGCTTCCATCCTTATAGCTGTTCCAAACAGCTGAAACAATCATGAACTGAGAAGTAAGGTCATCATCTACTGGCCAGTAAGGGTCAACCTCTCAGTCATAGAACAAGGTGCAGAAAGCAGAGAATGACTCTAGAGTAGCAAGCAGTCCTGGTTTTTTGTCCGACAGGAAACATTCATTGGGTGAAAATTTTGTAGCCCTAACACAGAGGATACCAAAATGTCTCATATAGCTACCACAGCCTGCTGGATTTTCTTCACATGAAATGGTAAATGAGGAAGAGAAGAAGTAAATAAAGCAATGTAAAACATAGCTACTCTAACTAAACATAGGTTTAAATTTATATTCATAACTTTGTTTTCTACCACACACTCTGTTTCCTTAACCCTCTACCAGCATCTAGAATGGAACTCTTTTTTTTTTATTATTAATCAAACTACTTTAAGACTTGAGTCCTCATTAGCATTGTCTTTATATAGTCTCAGTATTTTTCCATTATCAAAGACTTGTCAGCAAGAGGGCTGGAAGAGGTGCTGAGTCAATCCTCTGGGTTGCATGCTTGGACATCTTGGTATCAGTGCAGGGCAGAGCTCATTTGTTGCTTAGGAATTAGAACCAACCTATCACCATACAATTTAAGGATCTTCTTTTTTCATTGGTTTAGTGGCAGGAGGAGCCTATGTTGATCAGAGAGTTGTCTCAGCTTCCAGATCTAATGAGATCATTGCCATATTCCACATGGAAGCATTTCTTCATTGCACAGTAGAACCTTCAAACTGGTGTTGCCTAGTGAGTTGGATATAGTTGTAAGAACGGCCATTCCTACCCTACATCCTTTGGCTTGTGAACCTATGTTTCTGGTTATGGAAGACATAGCACCATATATGGCTACCGGTTATGTTATAAAGTGAATTATTTAGGAAGCACTCCAATCTTGTAGGGAGTTGTCAGCCAGCTGGCATTGAAATTGAACATTCTGTGGGTTGTAACATAATTCTGTCAAACCAGCTGCTTTGGGACTACAGAGCACATGGTAAAAATATTCTGCGGGTGTGGCTCCTTGTCTGTGCCCTCTTTGTCAAGCCATCTATCCCTTCCCCAGAAGTGATCTTTAAAGGAAAATCATAGCAATGGATAAGACCTTGCGGCAAAAGCCCTGAGGGCAGGGCTTGAAATATTTTTGCATGAGGTGTCTTTCTCCCAAGGGGAGAAAAAAAAATCATTGCGTTCTTCATGACAGAAAGTGCCTTATATAATAATGATAGCTTTTTCTTTTCCCTGTTGAGCAGACACCAACGCAAATAGCCACAGAGTGGCCCAGGGAAATGTAACCTATGCAGCTAGTCACTTCTCAGGCCTCTGCTTCATTTGAAGGTACACCTGTCCATAAACTGGCTTAGGTCTGGGGAGTGAGTATAAGGTGAGTTAGGTTTCTGGTAACCAGACATGGATATTTCCCCCCATATATGTTTAGCATTCACATTACCAGAATATCCATCTGTTATCCATCGGTTTCATTGCTTATCTTTTGCTAGTCATTGACCTTGATAAAGCCTGAGGCCAAAGACCAATAAGAACACAATTGTAGTCAATTGCAGAATTGCAGTTAAGTTTATTATTTTGCTATAGCAATAAAAGCATGCTGGAAGAATCATGACATGTCTCTGTAAGGAGAGGACATTATAGGATGTGTGTGTGTGTGTGTGTGTGTGTGTGAGTGTGTGAACCCCATGATTTTGTTTTCGTGTTTTTCTTTGTTTTGTTTTTATAGGGGATGCCTGAGGGCCAGGGTTGATGCCTGGTCCAGGTGGGTGGAGTGTGGGGTTTACCAGGAAGGCATATAAGGTGCAGTTGGGATGTGCTATGTGGCTTCGGTTTTATGTGGGGGAATAAGTGTGGGTCCTGGTCGAGGGGCAGAATAGGGTAGTCTGGAATCCCTGAGTGTCAGGGAAGCTTAGAAAGTGTTGGGATCGACCCAGGAGCTACTGCTGTCACCATTCTCCCCAAAGGAAGCCAGTTCTGACTTCCCAGGAGTTCTCTACGGGCCAATGGGGAAATCTGACATGAGACCACCTTGATGCCCAAGTGCTAGAGGACCCTAGTGCCAGATGCCCCACACCAATCAAGAAAATTCTAATTCACCTCAACCTCCCCCCACTCAGGGTAACAGTGTCACAATGCCTCTCTCCAGGGACCTGGTCAGGTTCAGTGGAAACTCTGACCCAAAATCTGTGCAGACACCAGACCTTCAGAGGTCGAACAGGAGACAGAACTGCCTGTGTCCAGGGTGCAAATCTATAGCCTTGCAGGAGGCAGCAGATGCTGGGGCAGTGATGCTGGCTTCTGGCCTCAAACTCTAGAATTCTAGTAGGACATCTACCAAGGTCCAAGGCCATACCATCATGAAATATTAGAGGCCCAGTACACAGATTTGTGCACTGGTGGGGGATGTGGCCTGCGGGGATTGGTCTGCTGTGGGAGTGCCGCTCATCCTGATCAGCCAAGCGGCACTCCCACTGTGGGAGCGCACTAACCACCAGGGGGAAGCTCCTCCATTGAGCGTCTGCCCCCTGGTGGTCAGTGCATGTCATAGTGACTGGTCAACTGGTTGTTCTGGTCATTCTGCCATTCAGTCACTGGGCTTTTATATATATAGATATGTGGTATACCTCTTATGGTATATAAGATGTGAACAGTGGTATGTATTTATACCCAGTGAGATATGTGTGTGTGTGTGTGTGTGTGTGTGTGTGTGTGTGTGTGTGTTTATTTTTCCGCTGACAATTCTAATTTATTTTGGTGAAAGTATTTTTTGGACTATGAGTGACAGTGAAAATAATTTTTGTAAGATTGAAGGTTGAGGTTAATAATGATAGGACAATTTACATGTCGCATGGAACCTGTTGAAGAAAATACACCTTCTGAGTGGTGAATTGAATAGCTATCACATTTGTGTCATCAGAATCACATAGAAAATAACAAATTTGGGCATTAATTAGGTTTAGAGTAGAAACAATTGTCTTAGAAAAACACAAGACATTTTGCTTTTTCATAGATGAGAGAAGAAAGCTATTGAGATGAAGAGTGTTATGGTAAAGATATGTACAAGCAACGGCCGGAGGTCAAGTGATTGCAGTGAGGTACGAAAATACATTAATAACTATCATAAGTAGTAAATAAAAGGGGGAAAAACAAGTTTTATCAGAAAATTGTGTTTTATCATTTCATGTGGAAAATGTCTCATCAGCTGCTTGATTCAAGAATCTTTTTGTTCCCAGCTTTATTGAAATACAATGGCTACAGAAAATTGTATAAGTTTTATTTGTATATTGTAATGATTTAGTACAAATATATATATACTTGTTCTCTCTCTCTCTCTCTCTCTCTCTCTCTCTCTCTCTATATATATATATATATATATATATATATATATATAAATATTTACAAAATAAGCTGAGTTCATCCTTCACTTCACATAATTACCATTTGTTGATATGTTGATATTGTTATAGTGAGAACATTTAAAATTTTCATTCTTAGCAAATTTAAGGATATAATACAATATTAAATAGAACAAAGCTTAGTTGAGGTAGGGGGTAAAAGGATTTTATAGGATTAATTTTTTAAATGTTTATTTAAAAATTCACATTTTTAAAATGAGAATTAATTATCTAACTGAGATAATAATTTAAAAGGGAGAGAAACCAAGATGGTGGCATAGGTAAGCACCTAAACTGCTGCCTCACACAACAATTTCAAAACTACAACTAAAAGACAGAATGGACATCATCCAGAACCACAGGAAAGCAGAAAGAAAAATTACCTATAGGTTAATGCAAATGATTTAAATGTCAATATTACTCCACCAAAGGACTTGTATGCATGCATATAAGCATAACCAATGGACACAGACAGTAGGAGGATGAGGGCATGTGCTGGGTGACAACTGCTGGGGAGAGGTCAATGGGGGGAAAAGGAGACATATGTAATACTTTAAAAAATAAAGAATGTAGCCGAAACTGGTTTGGCTCAGTGGATAGAGCGTCAGCCTGCGGACTTAAGGGTCCCAGGTTCGATTCCGGTCAAGGGTATGTACCTTGGTTGCGGGCACATCCCCAGTAAGGGGTGTGCAAGAGGCAGCTGATAGATGTTTCTCTCTCATCGATGTTTCTAGCTCTCTATCCCTCTCTCTTCCTCTCTGTAAAAAAATCAATAAGATATATTTTAAAAAATAAAGAATGTAAATTTAAAAATAATACTATATAATAAAGAGGTAATAAGCAAATTGACCATCACTCCAACACACAAGATGGCCACCCCCATGTAGTCAAAGATGGCTGCCCCCAGGTGGACACAAGATGGCTGCCACAAGATGGCCATCAGGGGAGGGCAGTTGTGGGTGATTAAGCCATCAGGGGAGGGCAGTTGGGAGGAACCAGGCCTGCAAGGGAGGGCAGTTGGGGGTGACCGGCCCAACAGGGGAGGGCAGTTGGGGGTGACCAGGGTGGTGGTGGAGAGCAGTTAGGGGCAATCAGGCCTGCTGTGGAGGGCAGTTAGGGGCAACCAAGATGGCAAGGGAGGGAAGTTATGGGTGAACGGCCCAGCAGGGGAGGGCAATTGGGGGCAACCAGGCTGGCAGGGGAGGGCAGTTAGGGGTGACCAGGCCAACAGGGGAGGGAAGTTAGGGGCAATTGGGCTGCAGGGGAGCAGTTAGGCCTCGATCAGGCTGGAGTGGCTAGGGGGTGATCAGGCTAGCAGGCAGAAGCGGTTAGGGGCAATCAGGCAGGTAGGCAGGTGAGCGGTTGGGAGCCAGCAGTCCTGGTTTGTGAGAGGGGTGGGATTGGGCATTAACGGGCAGTCGGACATCCTTCAAGTGGTCCCTGATCGGAGAGGGTGCAGGCTGGGCTGAAGGACACACACCGCCCCTGTGCACGAATTTCGTGCACCAGGCCTCTAGTAATAAAATAAAACAGACACACATCTTGAAAAAAAAAAAAAGAATACTCCATTTTATTTTGCTAAGTACAATCTAGTGAAAAATCTTCTCATGGAAACCTTGTGCTTTTAAATATCTCTTTGATAAATAAATTGCTATTACTTTAAAAACTACTGGCATGAATCTTCCAGCTTAAGTAAAATTTGTTTAAAAAACTCATGACTGTCCAAATGAGCAAGATGAGCAAGAAAATTCCAAACATGACAGGAATAACTGCTCAGCATATGCTATCTTCACATAATAAAAATCACTGTGCAGTAACAAGTGAAAATGTTAAAGTGCCATTATGATAATATTTGAGTTTTAGAGCTTATTGAAATACTTTGTTCTCCTTCTTTATCTTTTACATTTGCAAATGATTTTATTTTCATTTGATGTGAAAATGATATTAACACTAACTGGATTTTTAAATGGAATTGTAAGAGCCTGTGTAATAGTAAATATATAAAAATTTATTGTTATCAAATGAAACACCACATTCACAGCAGTATTTTATTTTTTAAGTGATTTTTATACCTATGAACATCAATGTAGAAATTAAATCAGGTTTGTTATTATTTAGGCCTGGCTGCTGTGACAAAAAACGATCACAAACAAAAAATAATAAAAGATAGAAATTTCATGTCCCTCTCTCTCTTGTATACCATGGACAGGAATAAGGGATCCATGATGTTAAAGGAGCATTGGTAATACATTTGGACTCTCTAATTTATATGCTGCTCGGATTCACTTGGTCAGTGATGTCTTGAGTCAAAGGAAAAGGTGAAAATTGAGCAAGGGGAGGGTATGCTCTTTCCCTTCACAGGCACGAAGAAAATTGCATGCATTTCCACATCCTATTCATAGGACAGGATTAGTTGCAACATAGCTGCATGAGAAGCTGAAAAGCATAGCCTCTAGCTGGGGTTTCAGGTACCCAGCTACTTCTCAGGGTTTTTATTATGGGGGAAATGATAGAAGGGATATTGGGGATTATGTAGTCTTTTCAAAGCTTTTTATAAAAAAAAAATGTTTCACATCACGCAAGAGGAAGATTTATGGCACTACTGAGATGATAACAAGGATGTTAAATTAGCAGACTTCGACTAAAACACAAATAGAATAGCTGTACAAAAAACTTAGCTCCTTCTTGCTTCTTTCTCCCTAGGTATTCCTTTGGATTCCTGATTTCCCAACTCTTTTAATCTAAAATTTTTCTACTAATGGTCTGCAGAGATACATAGGCAGACTACACTATTATAGTAAAGACTGATTTGTTTTGTTAATTTATCAGGAAAATATCTAGATCTTTTATTGTTACTTTCTCTTTTGAATCCCAAGAAAGTAAACCTACCTTTAAAGATGTCTGTTGCAGTCTGTGTATCCATTTCTGCATCTGATATTTGTATCAATATCCAAAGTAATGACATTAAGGAAGATATTTCTGAATCTACAACCAACAAACAGCATCTTCCAATTAACATTATCTTCCAGTTTCCATTGGGCTTCCATTGCCTTAAAGCTCTAGGAAAACTTAACTTCTCTCTATCAAAGAAATATTTGAGATAAGCAGAGAAATTTGATTTTTCTTGTTATTGGTTGGGCTTTCCTTAAATAGACATTGGTCAATTTGAATGTTAGGCTTCGTCAAGATTTTTATCTCCTTATTGATTTCCATTTATTATTCTAAAATTAATAAATTACTCTAAACATATTTAACTGCAATGTTAAATTTCAAGTAAACATTTCTATAAAAATCTAGTTTAAATTTTTATGCATTTTATTGTAAACAAATTTTAATCACACTTTTTTGTTAGTCATATTTCTTACAATGATTATTATATGTATATGAACTAAATTATATTATTTAATACAACACAATATCATTTTTATATTTTGAAAAGTTGTTTTAGTCCACATTTGCACATAAACACACAAAAATTCTCAACATTTTTTTTTTTTTTTACTTTTTAACTTATGGCTTAATTATTTTCTCTCTTTATATTTACCTTATTTGGTTATCTGTTTCTCTTTCAAAAAATCCTATCTAATAAAAGAGTAATATGTAAATTAACCATAACTCTGCTACACCCACAAGCCACGCCCAAGAGCCAATCAGGAGCGAGTACACAAATTAACCCAACCAAGATGGCTGCAGCCACGGAGCGAGCAGGAGGCTTTGGTTGCCCTGGCAATGGAGGAAGCCAAGCTTTCCGCACACCCTGGCCTGCCTTGGCCTCTGCTTAAGGCTACAAAGTTTTAATTATAGAAGATAAATAAATCCCAACAAAAATAGCTGCAGCCACAGAGCAAGCAGGAGGCTTGGCTCTGCTCAAGGCTACAAAGTTTCAATTATAGAAGAAAAATAAATCCTAGATACCAGGGCCTCTGCTTGGGTCACTGTGCGGTATGGCCAGCTTGCAAAGCACCACAGGCCCCTTGCCCAGGCTGCCACACACCCCAAGGGAATCCCCACCCTGATCCAAGACACCCTTCAGGGCAAACCAGCCAGCACCCACCTGTGCACCAGGCCTCTATCCTATCTAATAAAAGAGTAATATGCAAATTGACCATCATTCCAACACACAAGATGGCTGCCAACATGTGGTCAAAGATGGCTGCCCCCATGTGGACACAAGATGGCTGCCACAAGATGGCCAGCAGTGGAGGGCAGTTGTGGGGGACCCAGGCCTGCAGGGGAGAGCAGTTGGTGGGGACCAGGCCTGCAGGGGAGGGCAGTTAGGGGCATACAGGCTGGCAGGGGAGCAGTTAAGCATCAAACAGGCTGGCAGGGGAGTGGTTAGGGGGTGATCAGGCTGGCAGGCAGAAGCAGTTAGAGGCAATCAGGAAGGCAGGCAGGCGAGCAGTTGGGAGCCAGCAGTCCTGGATTGTGAGAGGGATGTCCCAGATTGGAGAGGGTGCAGGCTGGGCTGAGGGACACACCCTCCCCATGCACGAATTTCATGCACCAGGCCTCTAGTATATGAATAAAATGTATTTTTAAATCTATCTCAAGATGTGTAGTAAAACAAATGAAACAATAAAGGTATAAACACAGTAATCTCCAGTGTCTGCAAGAATATTGGGGAGCAGTGAGAATTATCTGGATGGGAAAGCAAAGCTCCAAATCTGGAATGCGCTACAGCCAATTGTTACCCTAGGAGAATGAGAATCGGCTTCCCAAACTTCTCCTTTTTCAGTGGAAGCCAGAAAGATAGACTTTTGTTACATGTCCTAACTTTTATATTTTTTTTTTATTGAACATTATCTGCTATAAAACCATTCTCTTCACTGAATTTATTCTAAGAGGCTCCAGATTTTGACTTTGCTGTTCATATGTAACTATATGTATTCCTCTTGTCAGAGTTTTCTTATATTGATATTGCTTAATTTAGAGGAATAGAATTACAGAGTGATGCTATGCTGTTACATGATAACTGTGCAATGTAGTTTCAGAAATTTGTAAACTTTATCCCCTCAATTATTATTCAATGATTGCTAGTATTGTTGCTGTTTCAATAGCTGCTAAGATTTAAGTAGTACCAAATAATTGTCAAAATCTAATGAGCTCTGTTACTAGGTTGATGGGTCAAAATGATCAATAATGCCTCAAATTGGAACATAACTTCCTTTAGACTGTTTCCTAATTTCAACATGTTGTTCTATTACCAACTAGCAGCCAAGATACCACACCAAAATATAAAAAGAAAGTTCTGCTAATTATGCAGCAGCAATGTGTCTATATGTCACTGACCTTTTTGAAATTCTCTTTTGTCAGTGTTTCATAGATCATTTCTTCAAAGACATAAAAAATAAACAACAAAAGGTCATTGTTCTAAGATATTTTCATAAGTGATTAAAAGAAATGAAAAAGTGACTTAGTTCTGTATTTTTGCATTACTTTACAAATGATATATTTCAGTTAAACTATTTTTAGAAAATTTTGTATTAAGTGTAAAGCTTATTAAATATACAGAATAACAGTGGCTCAGTTCTAAAGCCCTTTGAATCAGCCACTAGGATAACATAAACCTTTGATGGGTTTGCATGCTAAAGAAATCTGCCCTTTCTTTCTGATGTGAGGATTACATTTTCTGAACAGATTTTTGCACTTTCTCTTACGGGTTTTGCCGAATGTGGGTGAATAATTTTCATGCAAGTTTATAAAAAAGCAAAATGTTTTGTTAATTTTACAGATTAACTAATTATAAAATATATGTTCATCTCATATGCATATAAATACACACATTCCTATGTTAAGTCCTAGATTCAATAAATTTTTATTGAATTTCTGTCAATTGATAGACACTATTCTTGGCACTGGAGATACTGTAGAGAGGGGGAAAAAGACAAACATGTGTCATAGTGAGAACCCATCCCAGTGTTGAGGACAGGATTTACATATATCTATAATAATAAAAGCCTAATATACTAATTAGACCAGATGACCTTCTGGACGAAGCCGTGGAGGTGGGGGCCAAGGCAGAGACAGTTGCCGCCATAGTGGGGGCCAAGCCCCTTGCATGAATTTCGTGCATCGGGCCTCTGGTATACAATTCAAAATATAATTTCATAGGGACCACAAAGAGACATTTCAGACAGAATAAACAACAATCACCAATACTGATATAGTTACAGAGTGACAGAAATAATAGGGGCTGGATTACATGGAGTCTTGTAATTCATAGAAAGAACTTGGTTTTCTGTTCTGATAATCTAAACTGATTCACATCTTAACAAAATCACTTGTATGGCTATGTTAAAAATACATGAGAAGCAGTGAGGAGTAAAGACAGTGTACTAATGAGAAGATGGTTACATAACATGAAAAACGTGATGAGAATGTGCCTTTGCCCAGGACAGTGACAGATGGTTAAATTCTGGAGATATATCTATCTATATATATAGCCTGCAGGCTTTAAATTAAGACACGAGAACAGGGAAATAGCTTGCTATGTAGATATCTGGGGAAAGTGTTCCAAGCAGAGGGTTTGCGTGTCAATGCCTTGGGGTGGGGACGTTCCTGGAGTCCAGGAATAGCAGGGAAGCCACTGTGTCTGGGGCAGAGCGAATGTCAGGAGGTTAGGAGGAGATGAGGTCAGAGCGATAACAGGGCCGGGTGAAGCAGGACACAGTACGGTGCAGGAGAGAAAGAGACATCAGATATAGCAACAAGGTCTGAGGGCCTGAGCAACAAGGAAAACTGAGTTGGTTAAGAACTGAAATGGGTCGGGTGGAGGGGATATTCCTTTGGAGGTGCATATCAGGTTAGTTTAGCACAGGCTAAGTTTGAAATGTTGGAGGTGTCACGCATGCTGTTAGATATTCTAGTGTAAAGTTTTCATAAGGAAGAACTTGTCAGACAAGATAAATATATGAGTTATCATCATTTAGATGAGATCACAGAGGGAGTGAGATAGAAGGAGAAGCAGTCCCCAGACTGAACCCTGGGCTTTCCATTATGTAGAGAATCAGACGAAGAGGAGACAGGGAAAGAAACTGATGAAAGCCTGATCCATTAAGTGAAGCCAGTAATACCAGATTACTCCCTACTTCAAATGCTTTGATTTATTTTTAAGTGATAACCTAGACATATTATGTAAGTGGATGTATAGATTTCCATATGACTTCATAAAGTATTTTAGGACATATAAAATATGTAAGTAATATTTTAAGAATAAATTTATTCTTGGATTATTCTGAAGTTTAAATGAGAAAGCAATTTAAAAAAAAACAGGTTTGCGCAGTAGGGGGGAAATGGGAAGTGATGCAGGACTTATAAGTGGATATTTTTAAAAATTCTTTTTGAATTTTGAAAAGTAAAAATATATTATCCTTCCTAATTAACATCAACATGAGAAGAAACAGATGCTGAAATTACTGGTTTTTAACCTGCTTCTGCATGGCCTTATTATGCCTACCAAGGTGAAAATGTTGACTCTGAAGAATGTAATTACATAATTTAAACTGCAGTGGTGGCAAGGTTAAATCCTTGCTTTACTGATCTTAAAAGGTACTACATGTCTAGGTGTGGAAGTGGCTTTTGTTTATGAATTTCATATCTTTTTCTATTCCCTCTTTTATAATTTTTGTTAGATAAGGTTGGCAACACAGGTGTAAGTCAATACATATTTCTAGATTTTTTTTATTTCCCTCTCTTTAATACATACTATTTTATAGACCAGAAGGCATGTACCATCTATTTACATTTGACTGCTGATATTTCAAAAGACCAAATATAAAATACATTTGAAGATGCTTTGAGGTAAAGCAAGCCATTATTTGTCAGTAACTTGTAAATGTAAGTTAGAACCTAATTTAAGAAATATATTCTAAAAAAATGATTGCTCAAAACTAAATAAATTGCTTCAGTTAACATTTAATTATCTATTGAAAACTCAATTATCCTAACAATTCCTTTCACTCTAGATCTTTCTTAGTAATTAGAAAACTTTAAAAATGTAATTATTAAATCCTATTTGGTTTTGTAAATGTAGAGGATGAAATAACAATTTGCAGTTAAATATCAATTTAAGATATTATTTTAAATTATTCATACTCTTTATACTATGTAATGGAAATACATTATGGCTTTCAAATATGTATTTTAATAAGCATATAATTCATTAAATGTAACATATTTGCCTGGCACGTTACCTGGCACTGTGGAAGATCTGAAGCCATTTGCTCCATTCAGATGTTATTACTTAAATGCTGAAAGTAGCATTTAAATATCTTGCAAAGCCATGCAGATGAAGAAGTATATGAATAACGTAAAACATAGTAAAGAATTTAAGGAAGGGAGAGGGAACTTCTAGCCAGAAGGACACATAAATGGTTATTAGGTTAAGGGTTAGGACTGGTCTTGCTGGGCAGGTCTCTCTAGATGTGGGGAGTGGGAAGAGTAAAGGTTACAAGGTTGGAAACATTAGAGAGTTATTTGTTTCTGTCTGCAGTCTGAGCATAGGGCAGTATTATTTTAAATGTTTAAGCAGAACACACATTTAAAAACAAGATGTGTAGACAGTATATCCTCAAGATATGTGTTACAAAAAGAAATATATTTATGTAACTAGCCAAATGTGGTCTAACAGATGTGTTCATTATCACAAAATAATGATTAATTGATTTACAAGTTCTTATTTAGCTTACAAAAGAACAAACTTTTCAAAAGTTATTTTATTTTAAAGAAAAAGGAGTAAATATTCAAACATTAAAATGCAATTTCTGTTCTTTTCTGTATATAGAACTAGAGGCCCGGTGCATGAATTTGTGCACTGGTGGGGTGTAGCCAGCCCACCCCAATCGGGGCTGATTGGGCTGGGCCGGCCAAGGGGAGGGCCACAGGTGGTTGGCTGGCTGACTCCAGCCCCTGGTCGAACTCTCAGTTGAGGGGACAATTTGCATATTAGCCTTTTATTATTTAGGCTCTATGTTTCACTTAGTATGTGATTTGCATCTATGTACTAGTAATTTTGATAGGTGTTTTTAATGAGTTGTGCTCAATAAATTATTTCATTTTAGGAAATTACAAATTTTCTCATACATGCTCTGACAGCTAGGAGGAGTGAGCTATACTTGATTATTAAAAATAAAAAGTTTTCATCCCGGCCAGTATGGCTCAGTTGGCTGAGCATTGTTCCATGTGCCAAGAGGTCACTGGATTCCCGTTTGGGGGAGGGCTTGCAGCAGGAGGCTGCCTATTGAAGTTTCACTCTCTTTATCTCTCTTCCTCTCCCTTCCTCTTCCTCTCAAATCAATAAAAATATTTTAAAAATTAATAATAAATACAAATGAAAAGTTTCTTCTGAACATGAAACACTAATCCTCTCCTAATTCTCTTTATAAAATAGCTTTTCCTTTGTGGTACACAATGATGTGTTACACTACACATAGGTTCAGTGTAATAAATTTTACTGTAGTACTTGAGTACTGAAGTCATGATGAACTTTCAGTCTTGGTTGAACTGTTTACTAGCTGTCTGACCCTTGTAAATTAAATTCCCTGGAACTTGCTTTCCTCATCAGCATAATAAGGAGAATAATATTCCCTATGTAATTAACTTGTTGTTTTGAATAAGATGACAATTTTACATCACTTGGAAATGGTCTGCTACAAATAAGAAATAAGTAATATATATATTTTAAATATATCTACATATAAAATATTTTAAATTAAAAATATTGAATAGATGCAACTTATTGCTAAAGTTATCAGTCATATTTTACATTAAATCTTTACATAGATACACTATTATGCAGCAATTATCGCAACATATTTTGTTGTGTTATATAAATTATTTGCGAAGGAACTCTTCTGGAACTTTGAAAGGAATGTTTTGTTGTATTTCTTCTCTTGACCCACATTGACAGGTAAATCAGGTTCTCCTTTATTGTCTCAAGGTCATTCCTTCCAATTGTGCATTCCACTTGATATTCAGGCTTGCAAGCCATCCTTTGAAGTTGTAGACTTGTCTTATTCCTGATAGATCTTAAGCTTCCTTTAAACTGGAGCGAAGTTTGTGTAACAGTTCTAATCACCAAAGAATTCTTTCCAACCAGTGTGATTTCCCCACTACATTTTATGGACTTTTTACTATCTCATAAATGAAGAATAGAAGACTTTTAAAAATGTATTACTCATATGAAACTTTAGTTACATTTGCAGACTTCTGATCATTGTAGTCATTTTTAAATGATGTTTTAGGAGGAAAATTGAAAAATAAAACCATAGGTCTTATGATGATTTTCAATATTCAACAGTAGAAAATAAATTACTTACATTAATTTGTCTTCTATAAATAATATTTTGGAATACTTTTTTGCATATTATTAAGGAAATTAATTTTTTATATAATCTTGATACTCTCCTAAGAATACTCAGGAGAAAATCCTGTCACAATTTTTTAGTTTCAGGACGTATTCATGCAAGTTAGGAAATTCTTC
Organism: Cnephaeus nilssonii; assembly: GCF_951640355.1. Taxonomy (NCBI): domain Eukaryota; kingdom Metazoa; phylum Chordata; class Mammalia; order Chiroptera; family Vespertilionidae; genus Cnephaeus; species Cnephaeus nilssonii. The sequence continues at coordinate 63,196,789 of NC_137076.1, read as the reverse complement.
AAAACATAATCACAGGACATAATTTTAGAGCATGAATCATTTTTGAGTTATTTTGTATTTCAGTCACTTCAATTTATGGAAGAGAATGCCAGAAACTTATCAAAGGTTATATTAGTTCTGTTTGCTAGAGCTAGCATTTGGACCTGGTGGTGGTGGTGGTGGTGTGTGTGTGTGTGTGTGTGTGTGTGTGTGTGTCGTCACATTTTGTTCACAAAATGAAGCATAGTTAACACATTACATTCCATGCTGCGCATATTCCATGCTGCTTTTCTACTTAACAAAATATGTAAATATATAATGCATCCTAGAAATCACTGCATATCTGTTTACAAAGAGCTTCATTTTTATGCCTTTATTATTTCTTCTTTTAAATGAGCTCCTATTTGTATTTATTTATATATAGTTTATATTTATTCATATCACCAATAGAAAATCATTTAAGAGATTTCCAATGGTTTGCTACTACACATGATGCTATCATAAAAAAACTGTGGATATCTTATTTTATATGTGTAGAGGTGATTCTTTAGGGCAAATCTCTAGGAATGAGGTTTTATTTTGTTTCCTGTATAGGAAAAACAAAAAGAAGAGCCCTATACAGGGAAAAGAAATGTCAGGGAAAATCTATTAGCCTATAACAACAGTTTCCAATCTTTTTCATCTCATGGAACACATAAGCTAATTACTAAAATTCTGGGGCACACTAAAGATATATATATATATGTATATATATATATAAATATAATATATATATAATTTTTTTTGCTGACCTAACAAAAAATGAGTATAATTTTGATTCATTCACACTGAACAGCTATTGTTGTGTTGACTGTTGTCATTTTTTTGTATTTGATAATCAAAGGGAAAAAAGATCAGTTCCCCTGGCTAAATAATCAGGTATTGCATGTTTTAAAAATTCTTGTGGCACCAGTTGAAAATCGCTGGCCTATAGAATCCCACCTGCTTCTTCTAGCAAATAAACTCCGTGGCACACAGGAAACCCTTCCTTTGAGAACGGTTTTCTCTTCTGCTTAACACACTTCATGGAGGCTACAGTCACTACTACCTGAATCATTTGAATAAGGATTTGCTAACTCAAACATCCTTGTCATTTACCTCGAAACATTAAATCCATGTAGGGGAGGAAAGTTATTATTAACCTGACCATGAAAAAAAAAATCAGTAAGTTAAAAATTCAGTATATTCTAATGACAACAAGAGTATGTTTGTTTATTGACAAACTAATGATGAAGTATGGAGAGTAATTCCTGCATGGTTCAATAAAAACTAAACCTATCCACAATAAACATAATCCTCTTAAGTCGCTCAATAATGGCTTCTGACATTGACATTCATGGTTTTATAACTCTCCTCTTGAAGATTCCAACAAGCTCGATAATATTTTTTAAACATGTTCTGAAAAAACAAAACAAACAAAGGGATTACTGTTACACTCTCAGAAATAAAAATGCTTAACCCTACCCAACTGTACATAGCAGAAAGTAAAGAAGCATGCAATGTCCAATTGAAACTATATTAAAAATTTAGATGAACAGGATTACCTAGCATGGAATGCAGCCAGGAGAAGGATAAAGAATTTAGAGTTATCATAGAGGAATAATGTGCAGATACAACTGCTAACCTAACCCAAACCATCAACTTCTGTTACTAAATTTTAATTTTTATATTTTTAAAATTTAATATATATGTATGGGTAAATTATTTCAGCGCTGGTTATGATGAAGGATTTACTTATTGCAACTGCAACACAATAATAAACATTTTCATATGAAAAGACACTATCTGAAGTTATTTAACCTGAGTTGTATTCTTTCTGCGAATTCAACTAATTTTATTTCTTTAGTAACTAATAAGTTTAAAATTGGATGACACAACTTTTATTATAAAAATTATAAATTGGCATGTAGTTTTAAAATTGAACATGCATAATCTCATAGCCCTAACAAATTGTTTACATATTTTCTTCTTATATGTATTTATATAAGTATTTTATATCATTTAGCATATATATTGTGAAATATAACTTTGAATCTGAATATATTTTCCTTCAGATATTTTACATGAAGTACAAATGCAGTTCATATGATTTTCAGTAGATACTCTGGGCTTCTATTTAGCAGGAGCTAAACATCAAATGTGTACAGATTTTGAGAGATTTTTGATACTACTTTCCATCTTACTGAAAAACACAAAACTACATATGACCTGTATGCAATAAGGAAGACCTATAATATTTGTTATGCAAATTCAAAATTTTAAATGATAAATCAAGATCTAGCCTGACATAGATCATTCAAGATCGAAAACTGAGTCTCAGAGGACTTGATAGGTTACAGTCAGCTGGTGGCAGAATCAGGTCTTGAACTCACACCATTTGCAAGTGTTTTATTCATTATCATACACTTTCTAAAGGAAAAAAAATCCAGTTAAATAGCTCTGTTATCCATTGAAAGATTACTCTATGATAAAATTACATGGAAGAGAAAGATTTTGAATAAATGCTTCCTTCCAGTTGTTTTACTGCAAAAGCCACATCAACTAGTTGCTAAATTCACTAGAAAATTTATGTTTTTAGTGGAAAATGCCATCCATATTACTTTCATGGTCAGTTAAGCCTACCAATAAAGATATCAATGATCAAGCAACATGAATAATAAAGAAATACAAAAATTTTTGAGCAAATTATAAATTACTCAAAATTTTTGAGCAAATTATAAATTACTGATGGAAGGGGGTAGGGAGACAAGCATTTATAAAACAGCTAAACAATATTGCAGTTCAATCTGATTAGTTCATAGAATATTTACACAGTATTTTATAGTAACAATTTTGTTCATAGCCTGGCCAGTGTTGCTCAGTGATTGAGCATTGACCTATGAACCAGGAGGTCACATTTTGATTCCAAGTCAGGGCACATGCCCGGGTTGCAAGCTCAACCCCCAGAGAGGGGCATGCAGGAGGCAGCCGATCAATGATTCTCTCTCATCATCGATGTTTCTATCTGTCTCTCCCTTCCTCTCTCAAATAAAAAAAAATATTATTTTAAGTTTTGTTTATATTATCTCGAGCTTGTATTTGTTCTTTAAAAAGAAGAGTCAGACAAATTTCACCAGGCAAGACAGCCCATTGCTATAGTTAATAAAATTCAGCCTCCCGAGGCAAAAGCTTCAGGGGGCAGGTGGAGTATAGATCTAGGATAGATTGTGGTCCACAATATTTAACCTATAAATTCCAACTGTGATAATTTCTTGCAGTAATTATAACCCATCTGTGAGATGACATTAGGCCACCTACTTTATTAGAAAGAAGCATTATGTCATAGGAGTGTCTGTGGGTTTTCTATCAGTACATTATAATTCAAAAAGACATTTATGGTCAAATAAATTGCAGAAATGTTCTTGTGAAGCAGTCAACATAATAAATAGATTAAGAAGAGGATAATATGTAACATTTTTCAACCCAGAAAAATCTAGTACTTTATTTACAAAGCTCTCCTGTTGGTGCACTGTATGCTTTGGATCTAACTCTTGTTCATTTCTTTATAATAATGTTCGTGAAAAGCATATGCCATCTGCAAACATATATACAACTAGAGGCCCGATACATGAAATTCGTGCACGGGGGGGGGGGGGGGGGGGGGCGGGGGGTGTCCCTCAGCCCGGCCTGCACCTTCTCCAATCTGGGACCCCTTGGGGAATGTCCGACTGCTGGTTTAGCCTGATCCCTGCTGTTAGGGATCAAGCCTAAACCAGCAGTTGGACATCCCTCTCACAATCCAGGACCGCTGGCTCCTAACCCCTCACCTGCCTGCCTGCCTGATTACCCTAACGGCCTCTGCCTGCCTGCCTGATCACTCCTAACCACCTCTTCCTGCCTGCCTGATCACCCCTAACTGCACTGGCATGATTGCCCCCCAACTGCCCTCCCCTGCCCACCTGATCGCCCCCAACTGCCCTCCCCTGCCTGCCTGATCACCCCCTAACTGCTTTCTCCCCTGCGCCAGCCTGATCTCACCCCTAACTGCTTGCTTCCCTGCCGGCCTGATCACCCTTAACTGCTTACTCCCCTGCTGGCCTGATTGCCCCTAACTGCCTCTGCCTTGGTCTAGCCACTGTGGCTTTGTCTGGAAGGAAGTCAGATGTTCGGAAGATGTCCAGTCCACCCAGTCTAATTAGCATATTACCCTTTTATTAGTATAGATGTCAAAACCAGTACAAAATGAGGAACAGCAGTTCTCTATTAGCCTTCATATTGTGAAAAAATTTAGAGTAGATTGTTAAAGAAAATTTGCCTTATTTTATGAGCTATTCAAAAGTACGTTTTTCATTAAGTGTTGATTTTAGGAAATTATTACAAAAATGAAACCATCCTTTCTTGAGGGTTAAAGTCAACATAACTTTGTTGATATAATTAGAAAACCTTTCTTTTATTGGTCATGTAGTCCAAACCTATGTACTATATTGTTCAGTTAAAATAAAAAGAATAAAACAAGAACCAGTTCCTCTCATGTAGCTGCATTTACAACATTATGTGACACTGGAAAAGTGAGTAAAAACTATGTGATTATTTAAAATGAGTAGTTTACAAAACAGAGCCTCAAGAACTTAGGAATTTTAAAAAATTTGCATCAAAGCAGTAATATAGCATATTGTTTCTCAATTTGTGAAAGGTAATCAGGTCATGGCAAGATTTCTGCTCTGTGAAAGACAAAATTCTCTGTTATCCAAGTGGCTTTCCATAGAGCTGATGGTAGGAAGGGGAAGTTAGAATCTACATTTTTAACTGAAATATTTTTATTAGGAAAAAGAAAACTTCTATATGGTAATTGTATGACTTTACAAAGAAATAGAAAGGGGATTTAGTTACTTTTATTTTTTGTTTTTCTTAATTTCTTCACATAATTGTATACAGTGGGAAAAAATTACTTGTTAATTTCCACTAATTTTTATATAGTCATATTTAATTAGCTTTTTACCATTAAATTAACAGTTTTTCTATGTTGATCTCATTTTTCCTACAGTTGGATGTGTTTTTTACTAGTATACTTGCTAAGCATGATGATAAATTGAATTGCAATACCCTTGTATAGCTTCTTTTCCTCATTGAACATATCTGGGTACACATACATATAGACCTGAGCCTCAGAGATAATTTACATAAGGTGGTGATAGCCTTTTTTCTTGATGTCCACTTCGCAAATGATCATGGGTAACATTAACTTATTTTTTAATTTCCATGTCACTTCACTAAAGCAGGCAAGATATTTCTCTCAATAGCCAACTCTAAAAAAGCAACCATATAAAACCTACAGAAAAAGATAAATGTCAAATACAATTGCAGAGCTACAAATCTGAACTTGTATTTCCAGGTTAACATGAGAGAAAGTAATAGCCAGTGTCTATGATACACCAAGTAATGGTAGCTATTCCAGGTTGGATTTGCATTTTTTGGGCCCCTTCATACTCCACCAATCCAGGACTGGCTCTGTTAGAATGCAATGTAGGTCAGAACTCTGTATATATAGAGAGTGTTTCTATGGCATAGTTCCCTAACAATTAATGCAATATTGTACTCTTCTTTGGATGTTCAAAATATTATTTGGGAGTTGATGATCAGAACAACATACCGATACAAAATCAATAACACATGTAATGCCTAGTGTGACTCAAGCCTTTACTTACTTCACAAAGTTGCTGTAAAATAAACTGAGAAAGCTCTTTAGAGACTTAAAAATATTATTAAATGTAAATATCTGAAAAAGTTGTATCTCTCTGAAATTGGCACATTTCACTTTTGCCATTTTCCCTTCTTGTACAGACTTCCTGCAGTGTTTCAGAATGGTTGAACTTTAAATTCTGCTCTCCGAGGAATCTTTAAATTGTCTACTGTTGCACAAGTACTGATGTATAATGCAGAAGGTTTACAAAACCTCAAAGAATTTTAAAACCACTGCACTGATGGTTGAGTGGGATGTGAAGTATACCAGTTGTCTTTAAGCCACTAATAAGAAAACAATTTTTACTTGGTTTAAATAGGTGCCCTCATTTGAGGACAGTTCATGGGGCTTAAACAATGAGCATAACAGCCAGAGGTGCAATAGCAGCCTGGCGATCTAGAGAAAGGCTGGCAGGAATGTACAGCCCCCTAGCCCCCTTTAGCTCCCAGCTCAACCTCCTCACTCTTTCTCCTCCAGAGCTGCTTCTGCATGTTTAATTTTAGTCCACCACCTACTCATTACTTGAAAAGTAAAGTAAAACAGCTCTTCTGGTAAAGTCTGGTACTATCTCTAATAATAAAAGCGTAACAGGCTGATTAGACCGGACGTCCTTCGTCCAGACAAAGCTGCAGCGGGTGGGGGCTGTGGCAGAGGCTGCAGAGGCTGCTGGCCTCGGCGGCAGAGGGCGTGGGCCGAGGCCAAGGGCCTTGCACGAATTTCATGCATCGGGCCTCTAGTTGTGTAATGAAGTTCCTAAGACTAAGTGTGATATCTGGTTAACAATATGGTATAGAGTCCTTGTTTTCCAACAGTCTCATGGGTTTCCTAAATTCCAAGATGCTGCTGCAGTTGCTGCATGTGTTTTGGGTGAAACCAACTAGATGTGACTCCAGACACCCCACCTGCTTCAGCCTGAAAATAAACACAACAGTTTTATCTGGTTTACATAGCGTTAGTATAACATTCAGATTACTTTATTTTGATTAAAAATGTTTGGAGAAATGTGAATTAATGTAGAATTTTTTGCATATCAATAAATTTAATCTTGAAAAGAGAAGTTCTGTATTATCTATAATAATAAAAGGGTAATATACTAATTAGACCAGACGTCTTCTGGACATCATTCTAGACATTCTTCCTGACAAAGCCGGGGCTGGAGGGAAGCCAGCCGGGTCCTGGGTGCCTGCAGGTGGCTGGAGGAGGGAAGCCCGGGTCCCGGGTGCCTGAGGAAAGCCAGTGTCGGCAGTCAGGGGAAGGAAGACCTAGTCTTGCACGGATTTTCATGCATCGGACCCTGCCCAATATAAGAGGGGGAAAGAGATATAGTATAGGTGTTACAAACTTAAACTCCTAAAATACATACAGGGGTGGGCAAAAAGCAGTTTTACTATTGTTCCTATGGGAAAAGACATGCAGCAGGTTATGATTATTATAATGGCTTTATTAACTCTGTGTTTTGTGTCCTCAAAACCATAAACCTACCTTAGCCCACTCCCGAATTTGTTTTTTAACCTAAGAACAAGTAGTAATTAGTTGTTTTTTTTAAAGACCAAAGACTCAAAACTATCCTTGAAACTAATCAGAATGTAGGAAATCATACTTAAAAAAATAAAATCACATTTTAAAGAATTATTTTAGATAGAAATGGTAGAGATTCCAACCCATTAAGTTAAAAATGAGAAATATGTACTCTTTTATGCCACCAAGCTATTAAAAGACCAGAGTGTGATATTGTCCTTGAAATAACTGCATCCAGTAACTCTCTCTCTCTCTCTCTCTCTCTCTCTCTCTCTCTCTCTCTCTGCCTCTTGGCCCTCACTCTCACTCTCCATCTCTAGTTCATCTTGGCATGTGTCTAATTCATAGCTTCCATCTGTTCTGTTGAAACTAAGATTTCTATATTTTGTAGAAAAATAGGACCACAAGCAGTTCTGTGGTTTAAACCTTTCTCTTTTATACTTTCATAATCGGAGCGGAGTAAGTATTCCTCTAGGCCTTGGTGAATGCCTACAGCAACCCAGTGAAGGAGTCTGGTTGGACTGGCTTGTCCATCCTCAGGTCACAAAATTAGGAGGCTAGGACACTATGACTGGTTCAGCCTGTGTCAATTACCCACCCTTGTGAGTGGAGGTGAGAAATGGTATCTCTCCCGCTGAGAAAGGGTGAAGTGGCAGACACATAAATATTTGGCAGTTGTGTCTTGGAGCACTACCAAGATTCTTATGATGAGCACATCAAAACTATATATTACTGTGCTTTGATGAACAATTGCTTCAGAATTTAACTTAATCAAAGGAGCAGAAAACTTCATCTGTTTAATGTTTCTAATTTTTCTTCTGAGGATTCTCTTGACAAAAGCCTTAGACATGTTAATTCCGTTTGGTACATCTTTTAGACACTTATTTTAAATTAATAATGTTAGATAAATAAATACAGACTTACTTGCCTTTTTTTCTTTACATTTAAGGATAACTCAATACAGGGGCAGGTAATGGATTAGTACAAAAGCATTTTTAGAAGAGCTCTCACTATATATATTAGAACCATTCAAAAAGAGTTATTATTAGTTGGATCACTGTGAATGGTCAATAAAAATTTTCTTCCCTGACCATATATTTTAATGCTAGATAATAATCAGTTTCCCCTAGAGCTCTCAATCTTATTCTTATTCATTTCTTTCTTTATTCCCTGCCTTCTAGGCTCCTCTGTATAACATGCAGTCAACATTATTTGTTACTATTTTTTTTTCTTCAAATGGTAGGAGAAATCTCCTTTCACAGTAAAAAAAAAATAAAAATAAAAAGCAATCTGTCACCATCTTACAGATTGAGGTCAGTAGGAAAATGTTATTCCGATTAGTCTTCTAAAAACATCACTTTAAAAATCAGGTTTTTAAAAAAGTTATTTTCCTTTTACAAAGTACAAAGTAGGAATAGGACCTTCTTCTGATTGCTAGGTTAACAGTTTTACTCACCTTATCTTCATTATCCTCTTAAAGACTAGATTTTAAAACAATTTCATAAGTGTACCTGCTGTGCAAAGCCTTTTTCTTCTTTTGAATTTGATTCTGAAGGCATCAGAGTTTCAACACTGAACAATAGATACTTGATGGAGGGAGCAGATAACAGTGTCCTGGAAAGATGTTAAGGACTTGACCAAGTCTCTCAGAGTAGCCTTTTACCCAGCACCAGACAAGTAACATTAAGAGATGGAAACACAGAAGTAAAAGGTGGAAGGAAAAGCGAAATAAGTCACATATGTGAAGAAAATTAGAAAAATAAATGGGAGAAAATTCACCTCTTCCACAGTTTAAGAAATTTGCAATTAGATAAAGCATTGTTATAAGTATTTTTTAGTTTTCTCAGCATATACATATGCTCTTCAGATAAACATGATTGATAAATACTAGAATTATTGTCTATTCTTTATAATCATGGTTTGAGATAATAGTCTATTGCCCTAATTAGGTTATGTCCTTATTTTACAAATGTAGGATATTCATTCTTTTGGTTACATTGAAGCTATTAATGACACAGGCACAGTTTTATTTTAAGAGTTTGGGTAATAAAGGAGTTTTTACTATAACTGACTTGGGTGCTTATTTTTCCAAGCCACCCATTTTATTATTATATTAATTTCATTGTGAACTTATTTTTGCTGAGCTAAAGTAATTATTGTCTGTTTTAAGGCAAGTGAACGTCTGACACTGTCCAAGTGGGGGAGGTGAAAAACACATAGAAAAAAGCCTTAAAAAAGGTAATGATAATAATTGCTAGGAGTTCCTAGAGGAGAAGAGAGCTTGGCTGTGTCTATAAATGGGTAGCACAAGGGATCCCTGTAATGGAACTATTTGTATCTTACTGTGGTAGTGTTCATATGAATCTACACATAAAATTGCATAGAACTATACACATACACAGACACATCGTGCATGTAAAATTGATGAAATCTAAATAAGGTCGGTGGATAGTAGCAACGTCTACTGTTGTAAAAACTTGAGAGAAATGTTTGAGCTATTATTATACTACTAGAGGCGCAATGCACAAAAATTCATGCAAGAGTAGGCCTTCTTTCCCCTGGCTGCTGGCACCGGCTTCCCTCCTCCTGCTGCCGGCTGGCACCCAGGACCTGGGCTGGCTTCCCTCCAGCCCTGGCTTCGTCAGGAAGGACATTGGGAATGATGTCCCGAAGACATCCAGTCTAATTAGCATATTACCTTTTTATTATTATAGACTAGAAGCCTGGTGCACAAAATTCATGCATGGAGGGGGAGTCCCTCAGCCCAGCCTGCACCCTCTTCAATCCAGGATCCCTGTGGGATTGGGCCCGAACCGGCAGTCGGACATCCCTCTCACAATCCGGGACCTCTGGCTCCTAACCGCTCACCTGCCTGCCTGCCTGCCTGATCACCCCTAACCACCTCTGCCTGCCTGCCTGATCACCCCTAACTGCACCCCTGCCAACCTGATCACCCCTCATTGCTCTCCCCTGCCAGCCTGATTGCCCCTAACCACCTCTGCCTCAGCCCCCACCACTGTGGCTTTGTCCGGATGGACATCCAGAGGACGTCCAGAAGACATCCAGTCTAATTAGCATATTACCCTTTTATTAGCATAGCTAGTGTTTGCAAGGTGTTACTATTGGGAGAAACTGGTTGAAGGTATATGGAATCACTCTGTATTATTCCTGTAACTGCATGTTTATCTGAACATCTCAAAATAAAATTTTAATGTAATATGTCTTTTAGAAAGCAAAAATGAATTCTTTGAAGGCTTGTTTATGATTCATGAAAAATGTTGCAGTTGAGGCTGCCCAGGAATTCATAAACATTTTAACTTATTGCAGTAACAGCCACTACAAAAACAGTACAATATATGTCATCAAATATATAAAATATTTGGAACAGTCCATTAGCCAGGCTATTATATTCCATGGTAGATTAGGTCATTGTTCCCCAAATATTGCTCTCTTCCTCTTACCTCTATGGACTTTGGCCATGTGACTTACTTTGACAAATGGATTGATAGAAAAAAATGTGAGGAGAGGCTTGAAATGTACTTGTATCTTTGGACTTGGCCTGTTCTCCTTCTGCCTTTGCCAGGAGAAGGACATACCCCCAGAAACCCTCTGGTTCCAGAATGATGATAAATACAAGGAACAGACCTAAACCAAACCCATGCTCAAGAATTGATGAAAGCCATAGATCAAATAAACTCCAGTCAAATCATAGGCACAAGAGTTTGAAATGAGTTTGATTTGTTTGCCACTTCTTTTAGAATAGTTTATTATATAGCCTTATTGTGCCTAGAGTTGACTAACAAAACAAACAAACAAAAAACAAATAATTGATGAGACTATATTTCAAGATACTCTTATTGAGATTATGTTTTAGGTAAAATAGACTGTGGTATGGAAGCATATATCACAGCAGACAATTATGAACTATCTACCTTCTCAGAGTTGAACGTGACATAGTTTAAATTAAGTATGAATCTTTATCTTTTCAAATTTTCCCTTCATGTCCTTAATGCTTTATTTTTTCCCCTACTCCTAAATTTATGATTTTTCATTGAAAGTGAAAGAGTAGTTAGTAAATTAAGCATCTTTCCCCGCAACAGTTTGATCTTGATTTTTCCACTATGATGCCATGAAAAAAATAACTTTGCCACTCTTTTTTAATGCAACACCGCTAGTACTTAAGCACTTAGTAAATATGGATATATGTTGAATAATTATTCAACCTCTTTACTTTCCTATTCTCCTATAAATGTGTTTACTGAGTTAAGTATATCACTCTCTGTTTTTATAAAAGTCAATATTGATAGGCAAATTGCCTGGATTTTCTGAAAGATATGCTTGCACATTTTGTTTATTGTGCTACCTTGTATAATCACATACATGACAATTTCTCTCAATTTTTACATGAAACAAGACAAGTATTTGTTATGATGAATTGGCATGCTTTTACCTACTGATAAAAGAAACAGAAAACCATAACATTTCTCCAGTTTGTTTTGTCTTTCAGGAATGAATCCAATTTAATGCTCAATAATAGTAACTCTGTAGTGTTACTACTCATATAAGAAGCATAATTGTAATTACCATTATTTCTTTTAACTAAAAGAAAGAAAATATTTTCCACCAAATAAAACTGCTTAAAAGTAAACAAAAATCTAACATTTTTGAGCTTCTGAAATCAATATTATTTCATCAATTTAACCCTTTTATCCTCCTAAAAAATATGAAGGCCTACAGTGTGTCTCAGGCACTGTGCTAGGCTAGAAATGAATGTTACATCATCATGGAACTTACCTTCTTTGGGAAGACTAAAAAAACAGTATCATAGTAGAAGAATATCATGTAAGGAAAAATATCCTGTAAATAAATTATATCTAGAAAATTTTTACTTTAGAAAATTAACTTTCATTTGTAATGCTAACAGCAAGACACCCAGGTAAAACATACATGGTGTCAAAACAAGCCAAAGGAAAATGGTTTGGGCAAAAAATGAAATAGGATCGCAAGTCAAATTTATAGAAAAGATTCCTTTATTAACTTTTGGTCAAAAATATGTTTGTATATTTTCAGAAAACAACTCCGAGACCATGTGGATTCCTGCAACAGAGAGGAATTGACAGGAGTGCTCAAGCCATGAAGACAGAAGAGAAACAGTCCAGAGATGGAAGACGCTGACAATGCCTTTCCATACTAGCAGTCAGCAGATGTGCATCACTGCAGATTGCCCAGGACCAAACCAGAGAGGATCAGACCTGCATTACCACCATTTGTCCACCATCCAGAACTGAAATATCATTGCTGTTATGAACACATAAACAACTGTTGGACATAGAAATTGGGACTCAAAAGAACTGTTGGCCCAGAAAGAAACTCACTATAGACCGATTCATTTGCCTCTCAGCATAACCATTATTGCTTGTCTCATTTTTGGTTCTTATAAGTGTATTCCTAGTATCACATGAGCTCACTCATCTAGGGGAAAAGATGAACAACATAGACTGAAGAACAAGAACAGCATCGATCAGACTGTCAAACCTCAGAGGGAAGGTAGGGGAGGGTGGGGATAAGGGAGGTAGATCAACCAAAGGATTTGTGTGCTTCCATATGAGCCTAACCAGTGATCATGGACAACAGGGGTGTGGGGGCATGCGTGTAGAGGGGTTTGGGATAGGAATGGGGCGGGGGGGGGGGGGGTTGAGGACAAATATGTGATACCTTAATCAATAAAGTAATTTTAAAAAAAGGAAAAAAAACAGTATCTGGGATGCAAATAAATGATTATGTTATTTTTTTATAATAATAACATGTTCTTAACATAAACTAATGGGGAATGTGGGGTTTTGGAATGGATATAGGAACTGGGATGGAGCAGAATGTTGCAGATATGGCTAGGACTTGATATGCCAAGAAATTACTAGAAAAAGGGAGGACTTCTGAAAGGAGTTATGGCTTCTGGGGCAGAAGGAACAGAACACAGGAAAGGTCTAAGCTAAGGAAGAACTCGGGTTAGTCCAAGGACTACCAAAGAAGAACTAACACTTATGTATTAATCAAGAGCTAACATTGTTTGAGGTAATCTTGGAAAAGTAAATGGGCTGAGACATGTAAGGGTTTGTGTTTAATTCTAAGGGCAATGTAAATCTACTGAAGAAATGTAAGTAAGGAAATTGCAGGTTCCTACTTACGGTTTCTTTAAATAACTCTCTTTGTGAGGCAAATTACTGAATCTAAGTAAGTTAGAAAACTAGTACAATTACCCAGATGAGAGGTAGTGATAGTCTGAACCTGAGTTTATGAAATGTGACCTAGAATAAGGGATAGTATAAATAACAATAAGTAAAACTATTAAATTGAATATTTATTTTAACCCATGAGGTTAAAGTTTTAAAATAGTTTATTAAAATTAATTCTGAATCTATATTTAAAAGTAAACTCTGGCCAAGAAAAAAAAATGATGATAATCCAAAAACTTACTTCAATAAAGTCTAAAACTATTATCAGAAAATTTTATCTATTTACTTGTTTATATATCTATTTAATCATTTTTTAATTTTCCAATTATAGCTGACATACAATATTATATTGGCTTTAGGTGTATACTCCAGTGATTTGACATTATATAATTTACTAAGTGATCATCCTGATAAATTTAATTCCCATCTGACACCAGACATAATATCAAGAAATTTTACTTAGTAGACCTCAAGTTAATGATTTATGACATTTAATGTATAATTGGTTATTAATATTAGAAGGTGGTAGTACTCAATTGAATAATGTTAGTGTAATGCATTTTATCTCTATTGGGCAACTTTATATATAATTCTAATTTATTTGAGTTATTGGCAAAATGTGTTATGGATAGATACAGTAATACCAATATTTAAAAGGCATACATAAAGAAAAAGAAAATTGTTTTGTTTTTTTGAGCTTTCTTAAATTTGTTTGAAGGAATTGAATAAAAGCTAACACCATTTAAGAGACCACTTATAATTCAGATTTTAAGGGGTATTTGTGCTTCTAGACTTAGATGTAAAGAGATAAATATTGGTTGAAAGGAAATGGGTAGAACTATAGCTCTCATTTAGTGATCATAACAATTTATGGTAAATAGTTGGAACTTATGATTTAGTCAAGTAGACTCATTTAATTCATTCCAAATCATAAAGCAATTGTTGGTATCTTCAAATAAGAGGCTCTAATAAAGGGAGCTCTTCAATAGAATTTCTACTGATTTATATTTTAAAATTCAGATTATTTCCTGTAGGGGAAAAATGATTTACTTAAACTTCAGGGCTTTTTTTCTAATAAAGGGGAAAACTGGGAGATTTTAAATATATTATTTCCTTATCATTTGAAGAAAGTGCTTAAAAATATATTTCCCATGCACCACAATTAAGCACAACTATCACACTAAATAGTCAAAGTTATAACAGAGGAAATAAATGAAGTATCATAACCAGCAAAACATGCTTAGAACTTATTACCAATTTCAATGACTGGACAACTACAGAATGGCTGTCTTCAACATGACTGTGCCTAATTTGAAGTTCACGGCTATTTATTCTAAGTGTACTTTTTAGTTTAAAAATATATTTGGCACTTAAAAAATGTAATTTCTTGTGAGATCTTTGAGTATACATACTAGTAGAAAGACTCAAGATTTTAATAGCAATTAGTAATGTTTTCATTTATAGATATTTCCTCTCTGTGATTGAACTTACAATTTCACTTCTAGTCTTAAAGTAATAATAAAAGTGGACTACATTTTTTTAGGTTTATCAATTTATATTACCATATGGGATAAAATACAGAATTTGATAAGGAGGTGGGAAATATCTGGAATAAACTAAAAATACCTCTGCAAAAGTATCCATGTTAGTCATACAAAAAGGCAGTGGACTTCTGTGATTGGTTAACTTTTAAAAGGAGAGTTGCCCGGCTGGTGTGGCTCAATGGTTGAATGTCAACCCAGAAACCAAGAGGTTGCTGGATCGATTCCTGGTCAGGGAACATGCCTGGGTTGTGGGCTCATTCCCAGTAGGGGGTGTGCAGGAAGCAGCTAATTGATGATCTTCCTCTCTCACAAATGTTTCTATCTCTCTGTCCCTCTCCCTTCCTTTCTCTCTAGAGGCCTGGCCTGCAGGGACCAGGCTGAAACTGACTCTCCAACATCCCCCAAGGGGTTCTGGATTGCAAGAGGGCAGTTCTCAGGTGACACACCAGAATCGGGCTCCCTCCTCTTTGGGTCTGGGGTGTGGGTGAAGCAGATTCGGGGCCAACAGTGCCCCAGCAGCAACCTAACCCATGGCTGATTCCTCGAGGAATCAGGCTCCCTCCTCTACTGGTTGGAGCGTCTGCCCCCTGATGGTCATTGTGCATCATAGCTACCAGGTGAACAGTCAGACAGTTGTTTAGGCTTTTATATATATAGATATTTTTTTTAAAAAAGGAGAGCCAAGTTGACATACAAAATTAATCATCACAGAAGTCCACTGCCTTTTTGTATGACTATAATATATGTAATATATAGTGTATATATAGAAAGTGTATGTATTTTATATCTGTGTATATATACCTATGTATTTATATATACCTATATAAGAAATTATATTTTTTAAGTGCCAAATATATTTTTAAGCTAAAAAGTACACTTAGAATAAATAGCCGTGAACTAAGAAACTTTATTACTTTGAAACTACAATTTTTCCATTTTATTTCTAGAAAATTAAACCCTTTAAATTTTTACCTAACTTCTACATGATGGCTGTTGAATACTCTACAATATACTACTGTAGATGTTACGGTACATGCACACACTTTCAGGCTGTTTATACCCAATGTCACCAATACATGTAAATGCGGGGAGAACAATCTGTGAAACTCCAAGCTTGTCTCAGCTAGATGCAGGAAATTGTTCAAATTTCCAGCAGTTTTTCAAAACTGATCCAAACAGAAACAAACAACTATGAAATGTGTTCAAATACAAACACAGGATAGATTGTCTAACTGCTAGAGGCAGTTCAATATGAGCAGAGCAAGGACGATTGCCTGGGTACAGAAACTCACTAGAGCAGAGAGCCCCAGATGCCTAGCAAGGGGTAACATTGGGACAAGGAGGACCTCCCCCCACCAGGGCAACCTGTCCTCCAATAGCATATTGCTGTTCATGGGGGGTTAGACCCCCTGACCTTTCCTCCCTAGAGATAACATCTAGGTCTCAGCTGTGTTTCAGCTCCAGGCCCAGAAAAGCAGCAAAACCAGACAAGTGACCTCATGGCTGACCTCAGGACCAGCTGCATTGACTAAGGACCCCCTGCCCTGGCTCAGACCAGTCAGTGGAAACCAAGACCCTGAAAGAGCACACCTGGAAAGCTGATGAACATTCTGTTGAGACCCTCGCCTGAGATCTCCCCTAAGATTTCTACCTGCAAGAGGGAGATAAATAGGCTCAGGACGCGGGACACAGCGTGTGCCCATGCCATTCCTTTCCCCTTTTCCCTCTAGGGACCTCATGAGACTTGCAACCAGGGGAGCAGTGGACAGCAGCAGCTCCTCCTGGGCTCACCCTCAGAACCTGTCTCCCAGGCCCCCTATTCTCTGACTTCCCAGTGAGCCAACGCAGCCCAGCCTAGGCGCTCCTGTTGCTTCTTCTGTGCCCTTCCTTGTTTCACTGTCCCAAGAGTGTCTTTGCTGGGGCCAATAAATTCTTGCTTGCTTTATTGCACTTTGTCTGTTGATGGAAATCTTTCCCTCAAGAAGCCAAGAACCGAGACCTCGTCCTCTTGCCAGTAACATAACCACTATGGTATATATCTGAAAGTATTATAAAATAACATTGAATGTAAAGTGCAATTGAATAAAAAAAATTAATTAAAAAATAAACAAATAAAAACTGTTTCAAGGACACTATCTAAAGTATACTTGAAAACATAGTAGCTTTTACCTTTCACAAAACTGGGTTATAAAATGCTTTTGTTTTATAGTATACTAGAGGCCCGATGCACAAAATTCAATTCGTGCAGGAGTAGGCCTTCCTTCCCCCAGCAGCTGGCACCGGCTTTCCTCCAGCACCCGGGACCTGGGCTTCCCTCCTCCAGCTCCCCGCAGGCACCCGGAACCTGGGCTGGCTTCCTTCCGCCCCGGCTTCATCAGGAAGGATGTCCAAAATGATATCTGGAAGATGTCCAGTCTAATTAGCATATTATCCTTTTATTATTATAGATTCTTTCTTAGAAATCTCATTACAATGCTCATATATATATACTATTATATACATTATTTCTGTATTTACAAAAAACCTTGACTAGTTGAAGTTTATATTCATATTATCTTGAAATCAGGAAATAAAATGTGTGAAACTTCATGTTTAAATGGATAAAAAGTGATAAATTAAAAGTCTAGAACTCTGCTATTTTTCTTTTTTCTTTTTTTGCCAGTTTATGTAATCTCTGATGTATATGTATCTTCATGATTCCTAGTACTTCTTGGTAATTTAAAAACAAAACACTTTAGTCTGGCTGGTGTGGCTCAGTGGTTGAGTATACACCCACGAACCAAGTGGTCACTGGTTTGATTCCCCTTCAGGGCACAAGCCTTGTTTGCAGGCTTGATCCCCAGTAGGGGGCGTGAAGGAGAAAGTCAATCAATGATTCTCTCTCATGGGTGTTTCTCTCTCTATCCCTTGACTTTCCTCTCTCTAAAATCAGAAAAAAACACTACATATAAAAAAACACTTTAAGTTAATTGAAATCATTTTTCCTGTGATTTTATTGTCTGAATGTCACATATCTATAGCATACAGTATGTAGTATGAATTCCTCAGAAATGCCCCCCCCCCATTCTGTACAGACATCTTCTCCTTAACATTTCTAACATTTTCAACTTGTTTTAGATTCCTCATAATTTCAACTCTAAGGTAAAACTAAAAAAAAATCATAATATTTTGAAATACTTGCTGCATTTAGTTTTACCTAAAATATGTGCAGTGTTAAAAGATACCTCCAAAGTGATGTACAGTTAACCTAATGAAAATATCAATACATCAATGAGGGGAAACAGACACTTTTGTGCTTTTAATGTGCACATTATTCAGCATTACTCATTTTAATGTTTTCTTTGATTACATTTACGTAAAGATCAGTGCCATCTTAAATGTATATCAGTGCTCCCCTGAGATTTTAAATCAATCTTAAGGAGAATTTGTTGAGTCAAATGATGTTTATCATCACCTGAGTGAGTTTTTTATATTTAAAATTCCTTTCAGAGTAGTTATGCATGGATTTTTATATTATTTTATCAAAATAAGTACTATGTGGTTTTTATTTTCTATCATTGATGTTGAATCGCCATTTTACCATCTGATTCCTATAGATTGATCTCTTTTGTTAACTGGTCATTCACCAATAGTTGAAAGTATACATTAATAACTGGATATGTGTTCTTCGTTTTCTCAATGACTGATTCATGAAGTAGCTCAGAAACCCTTGGGATATCAAATTGAACTAATGAATTTTTCATTAAAGGTCCTATTATAAACTTTTTATCTCCTGAGTAAATACCTAAGTTAAAACCTGGCATTCACCAAGCAACCTACTGTTCATTCTTATGTTAATGAAGAGGCTAATTGCAAATTTCCCAAGGTAATCTCACCATCAATTATTCATGAACCGCTGACAACAGACTTGACATTTTTCAAAGACAGCTCTCAATCCTTCTGCTTACAAGTTTTAATATGTGCAGGATGATTTAAAAGACTTTAAATATAAAAATTGCCAAAAGTAATTTGGAAAGAAAAGAAAGAAAAAAATACCTTTGAAAATTGAATACCTGTATGTTAGTTTTGAATGTATTTAAGGTTTACATATTTTAGGATTTGGAAAGCTTTAAGGAGTTAAAACAAAATATTATTTCAAACTTCTCTTAAAATTACATTCTTAGATTGGGGTTCTTTCATAGAAAATGTGCCACTCAAAAAAGAATAGATCTAATAAATATACATATATGAAATTTCAGCTTTTCTCAGAGTCTCCAATAAGATTAAATTACAATACAAATTAGTACATGAACACTGAATGAAACTTGGCTCTATAATATTTCAGTTTTTCCTATAGTTGTTTTTTTCCTATAGTTAATGAGCTTTGAATGCTTCTGTTTGTGGAATCCACTGGCTGTCATGTTGGCGTATGTAATTCTCTGTCTAATGTTTGGAAGTTGAGCTTGTTCTCAGCAGTAATTGTTTTCCATGGTGGTTCCAAGTTCTTGCATTCCTGTGGGGCAAGTATATGTTTGCCACTGTGGTTCAGGTTTCTTGGTTTCTCACCATATTTTAAGATAATTTTGTGGTTTAGAGTCTTGTTGGCATTGAGTTTAAAACTTGTACTCCACACTTTTGCACTTGGATGGGTCAGGTTCTTTTCCTTTCTTAGAACATTCTCAGATGTGGCAGAGTTTTTCTGGTCTGCATTTCAGGCAGATGGCTCATAGGAAAAACATGAGGTTTCTTTACTTGAACTTTTACTCTAATATATAAGAAACTATTAATTTAACCAGCATATCTATAGCTGTGTGTGTGTGTAGGAGGGTGTATGTTAAGAGGCTCCCCGAAAGTTGACTGTCATATTGATTAGATATCTAAATGATATTAAAAATTTATGTAATATTCTCGATAAGGACAACTACAGAAGGCATTTGCCCCACTTGGCATCATGTGAAAAATGAGGAGTTGACTCCAGGACAAAACTGCCATTTTAGAAAGCCCAGTCCTCCGCAGTGAGATCAGTCAGTCTTTCAGTGAACAGTTCTGCTTACCTAGGGGAAAAGGACAAGCATTGACCAATGTTGCTTCTACAAAGGAAGGGAGGAGGACAGGGAAAGACAGAAAGGAAGGTTCCAACCAGCCCAGCTGTTCCATAGACACTCCTTCTACTTATTTCCATGGTGACAGTCCCTCACTTTCTTACCTTTAAAATCTGATATAAATACTTCAAACTTGACATCTCTCAGGTCAAACAGCAAGACCAACTTGTCATGTTCTGTAGACTTCCTTGAAATTGTTCTTGAATATATAAATATGCATACATACATGATACATAGAGGCATATCCATCTTTAGTCCTGGACTGTGGAGTCCTTCATAGACCCCCAAAAGAATTTGTTCTTCTTATGTTTTTTTTTTGTTGTTTTATCAGATTCTTTGTTATTATGAAATCATTCCTTTTGGATATCTCTATTGCCATTTCAAAGGGATTTGGGGTGTGTGTGGGGAGGCGGGGGGATTTCTCAGTTGGCACCCCGATCTGTATGCTTTCTGCCTGATCCTAAAACAGCGACTACAGGCCTTCTTTTCTTGTTCTTCTTTTTATCTAACTTTTTTTTTAACCCAAAAGAATGAATGTGAAAAGTAACACTTATAATTGCAAGCCTGAATTATTCCTTCTTCTCTGTCCTCTTAACTAGGTGAAAATCTGTCCTCTTGACTAGGTGAAAAAGAAAAAAGTGATCTGATAAATTAGAGATAATTGGATTATATCTATCTTAATTGATAAGTCCTGGTAACCACCACACACACACACACACACACACACACACACACACACACACACAGAGGCACACACATATCTGTGTATTTTAAATATATATTTTGGAAACAATAAATATGTTGTAGTGTGAAGTACATATGTAAGTGTTGTGGGAATAGGCAGTGATTGGAGAGACATATCCCATCACACTGGAAAAACCTTATAAAACTACTAGAGGCCTGGTGCTCAAAATGCGTGCACTGTGGGGGGGGGGGTGGTCCCTCAGCCCGGCCTGCACCCTCTCACAGTCCAGGACCCCTCAGGGGACATCCCTTTCACAGTCTGGGACCCATTGCTCCTCACTGCCCACCTGCTCGCTCTCCTTAGTGCTGCCGTGGAGGAGGTAGAGGCTGACCTGCTGCCCTTGCCAGCATGAGCCGGGCTTCTGTCTGAGAGGTGCTCCCCCTGTGAGAACACACTCACCACCAGGGGGCAGCTCCTGCATTGAGCATCTGCCCCCTGATGGTCAGTGTGCATCACTGTGACCAGTTGTTCTGATCATTCCGCCATAATGGTCGCTTAGGCTTTCATTATATAGATCTTAAACAGGACTCACAGCTAAAATGTATGCCTCATTCTCAATAACAGATTAACAAGCTAATGAAACCCTATATTTAAACAGCTAATTTAATTACCAGAACCCACGATTTTAATACAATGCCATTTTACTACCATGATATCAAACTATTTATAATTTTTTAAAATATATTTTATTGATTTTTTTACAGAGAGGAAGGGAGAGGGATAGAGCGTTAGAAACATCGATGAGAGAGAAACATCGATCAGCTGCCTCCTGCACACCCCCTACTGGGGATGTGCCCGCAACCAAGGTACATGCCCTTGACCGGAATTGAACCTGGGACCTTCCAGGCCACAGGCCGACGCTCTATCCACTGAGCCAAACTGGTTTCAGCTGTAATTTCTTTTTGTATTTTTATTTTATAATTTCTCATTCATGTCATGATGTTTCATATTCCTGAGCTTTTGCATCATAAGAGCCTCACACAGGAAGACTATTTGCCCCCCCTTACATTTGTTTAAAAAGAGACAACACGTACAAAATGGAGTCATTTGTGCTGAGCCCCATATCACCAAACCTTGACCTAATACCTAACCCAATTACCATTTCAGCATCTCCCAGGAATGTAAAGGTCAGCACTACTGAGGTATGCAACCCCAAGACTCCTTTCATCACCCATAAGAAGGTGAACTTGCCTGGAACAATCTACCTTATGCTAGAAACCTCCTTTCCCAACCCTTCTGCCTATAAAAGCCTTTTCTTTTGTATAGCTCTTAGAAGCTCCCTTCTATCTGTTAGATGAGTTGCTGTCCGATTCGTGAATTGATGAATAAAGCCAATTAAATTAGAGCCTCAAATATATTCTGTTGATTTTTTTTTAACAGACCTAATTTAATCCATCCTGAAATTTCTGGAATGTCACCAAAAACAGACCTAATCCCCACAAAAATGTACATAGATATCCATAGCCTTTCTGAAACAGATTGGCACGTATCCTGAAATTGCCTGATTTTTTTTTTCTGATTCATACTCTGCTAGGTAGAAAGGTACAGCCATGTCTTGATTGATTTGCAGCCCAAGCCATGGCATGGTACCTCATATACAATAGTCTTCAATAAGTTTGTGTTGAGTAAGTACCTCAACTGTGCTCCTATTCTTTATCTTTCTTTCTATTTGTGTCCATGTTTGCAGGCTCTTGAAGTCTTGGTCACTCACTATCCGCACTATCTTGTGCCCCATGCCTACATTTGCCAACCAGGTGATAAAGCTAGTGGCTCTACTAATGCTGCAACATTAATCTAGTACTGTCCTGGTTATCTTTGTCTCTCGTCTTGATGTTACACTTTCACTTTGCCCAACTATTCATTAATAATGCTCAGGGCTTTGGGGAATTTAACCTTTGGCCCTGGATCCAAAGCTTTAATTACCTCTCTCCTCACATTAATGGTCTTCTAGGGAGTGTGCATTGACCACAGAGCTACAAGGCCTTGCACTTTTCAGTTTGTATACTCATCTGGATTTATGAAACCCCTAGCTACCCTAACCAGAAGACAAAGGGGCCACTGTTCTTAGTGTAGTTTCTATGGTAGAAACGTATAGAAGCAAAAAGGCTTAAAGTGAAAAGTTAGAGACAGTTTCTCCTCCACCTTTTGCCCTCTTCTTTCTCATAGAAACTGAAGCACATGCATATTTACACTCAGAGGCACACTCCATTTCCTACACTGCATCTTGAATAAAGAAGTAAAACAAGTGAGTGATGCTTGTTTGTGTATGTGCGTTTGTTGTTGTTATTGTTGAATGACAAAGGGAAATGTGCCTGAAGAAGAGGAATGGACTCATTCTGATTGCCACACCCCTCTTATCTCTCACAAATGTGGTTCCCATTATCCCACTCGTCTAAGTTACCAGCAAGGTGTGAAGTGTTATTTATCAAATAAACACTAGTATTAAAAGCCCTTCAACTCTTTTAATGATTGTTAACGAAAAAACCATTGAAACCTGTAAAGAATTTTAGTGAGTTTATTTGAGCCAAACTGTCGACATATGCCGGGAAGCAGAACCTCAACGAATTGAGATTATGCTCCGAAGAATGGTGGGTTACATCTGTATTTAAGCATTGCCATCAAAGGAGGGACATAGGTGGGCTACATGAAATTCATTGGATAAAGTCAAATGGTGGGAAACCCCTGGGATTGGACAAAAAGTAAAATGATGGACACATACTTAGTGGGTACAGGAACAATTAACAGGATAATGAAGGAATTTGAGGCATCTGTCCTGGCGCCTACCACATTTGGTTGTGCCCCAGGGGCTCCAGCAAAAGAAGGAAGTTACAAGTTACCCAGACATCTCACAGATATGTTATCTTAGAGGCGAAAAGGCAAATGGGCTCAGGAAAGAAGATCTAAGTTGATCTTTGTCAGGGAAGGTAGCAGCCTAGGAATGACTGCCCACTATAACCTGTTTGTAGTTAAATATTTAATTTTCAAACCATCCTTTGTGGTTATTCCAGGTCTCTGAGTTTGCAAGACTGCCACGCAGGCCTTCCCTGAGCTTGTCAGGTTAGCATGTGGCTCCTTTCGTCCACACATTCCCCTTTTGGTCATAAATCAATCCAAAGGATGCATTGATGACCAACCTTTTGGTTGGATAATGGAGTCCCACGGTGCTAGGAAGGCTCATTCCTAGGATGTCTCAGTGTCAGCATGTCTTGCTGAACAGGTGGACCACTGGGGATGGGGCAAGACCATAACCTTAGATGGCATTTAAGGTCGAATTATATATTTTAAAAAAGGCAGGTAAATGGGAGGCAGTCAGATCCTATATGTCCTTGTTAAAAAGTATTCTGGATCATTTCTAATTTTGAGCCACCATGATCCGAGTCTTTTTGCTGTTTGTCTTACGTTTTGCTTTTCTGCATCTAATATAACATTTACATATTATGGACAAAAGTAACAATAGTAAACCAATAACAGTGATTAGGAACAGAAAATGTCTAATATTACACAAGGAAAAGTCTAAGGGGAACAAGCATCCCAGCCAACCGAAAAACCCTTTACATGTATTATCATAATTTTTTATTAAGCTAATTATATGTTTTCCTCCTTCATCCACCGTCATTTGTACCTTATGATATGTTTGGCCAAATGAATTAAGACTCTACTATTTCATTATCTAGAAGCTCTAATTTTCTTCTGGCCAATTAGTTCCCATAAAAATGGCTTCATGGGGAGGAGTTCAATTTCCCAATACATTGGTTTTTCAGTATCAATATTATCACAGATTTTATGAACATCAGGCAAAGTCATTCTGCCTATAATTTCAGTATTACACCATATTCTAGTATTATTTAATGTAAACTTGGTGTTATTACAGTAAAAATCACTTATTATAACAGAAGAGTTTTTTTTAACCCTTCCCAGCAAAAACGCCCCTTTCCCATATACCATATGTTGTTATTCATGGGGGTAGATATAATAAGCCAGGACTGGGTGAATTCAGTATTCCATATGGATTGAGGGCATAACCATTCACTTTTCCAATTTTCACAGACAGTGAGATGGGTTCACATTGTTTATTATTTTTAAATATGGCCCATCTACTTCCCATTGGAAGTATTCTAGTATTATTGAGGATGGTCCTTACACCAGCCAGTTGAACTACTGGGAATTTTAAGCTTAGGATTTAACTCGCACCTGGGCTTTTAAAAACACAATATTGTAGATCACATTTCCCATTTAAAATTTTCCAAATGCCTGGGGAACCATATGAGTCCCATAAGTGTCTGGCCTGGGCTTCTGCAGCCATTATAGTTGGCCATTGTTTCATAGCCACTTCAGATTCCTTGCATTAGCATAGACAACAGGCCCAGTTGAATTAGGGCACAAGCATGTTCCCATTGTTGGGTTTGGGCATGAGTTTTTAGTCTGTCGAGCCTGTTCTATCCATTAAACTAAGGCTTTATTATCTTTCCATGCTGCTTCCCACTGTTGTTCCTTCTTCCAGAAACAGCATTCCCTCTATGTGACCTATTTGAGATAAAAATCTTTTTCTAATGAATGACATTCTTCATTAGCTACATACAACTTCAGCTTGTCCCGGATACCAAGGCCAGCCCCTACTGCTCCAAGTATTCCCCTTTTGCTTCTTTTAGGGGGACCAATGTTGTTGGATCCACCAGGAATGTTGTTGCCATTGGGTAGCTATGGCTTGGGAGCAGTTAGGGTATACTGAGTGGAGCCCAAAATGTTGAGTTTCCCATGCCATAGTTAAATGGGGAAGGTGACCCCCAAATGAACTAGAGTTTGAGTATTCCATAGGGCTTCCCACAAGCATCCAGGATGCAAGGATGGAGGGGTAATTATAAACATCTCTACCCACCAAATGATGTCAATAATTTCTGAAATGGGATCCATTGATTTCTTTCTTGTTTCACAGACATCCAGCCACAAGAACATGGCTGGTGAGTCCGAGGACATGGTATGCTATGACAGATAGGACAGGCTGCTGCAAGCCTTTGGCCATCATATCCAGGTGTTTTTCTTAGCTATTCATCACCCATCTCTATAGCCATACAATATTCATCCAGATTACATCCATATACAATTCTACCAGTGGAATTATCAGGGAAATATTCTTGGAGGTATTTGCCTAAGGTGGGTCCTTTATCATAGATAGAGCCAGAAAACAACAACAACAACAACCAAAGCTTATATTGATAGCAGAAGACCAATGTGTGGCTAACAAGGCATTAATTTCACTATCATACCTGATAACCAGAACATCATTGTATAGTAGGTAGGAAAGGTTAGCAGGTATCTAAGTTAAATTTTTCATATCTAATAAAGAAAGAGGTCTGGGGGGGGGTAGACATTGTTTCCACTAGGGAACCATAAGGATGATAATAATATGAAAATCATTTTATGTACATTCAATCAGTATCAATCAGATGATATAAAAACAAGCTATCAGTTTGTGAGTATACAGGCCTTGTTGACGTCATCTTGGGATAGCTGTCTGCCTCCGTGGTCAGCGACTTCTCGTCCTTGAAAAGTCTGTGATCTCCGCTGCAGACGGAGATGGTGTCAGAGATGGGAGTAGATGTCCATTCAGTCAGATGCCTTTTTTAAATGAGAAATGTGAATCCATGAGCTAACTCCTTTAAGCTTAGCTGCACATGGGTTAGTTAGTAATACCTGGTAAGGTCCCCTCCAATGAGGTTGGAGAGTTTTTTTATTTGGTGTCTTTTCCAAGACAGCAAATCTCCTGGTTGTAAGTCATGATCTTTGAACGCTTCGTCTCCCGGGAGCGCACTGTGAAATGAATCTGTTACCAATTTGTTAGTTCCTATAATGCAGAATGTCTGCTCTTTACTTTTCCCTATATTCAGGAAACAAGAGATTTAAGAGTCAACAATATTTTAAATAGAATCATAAGAATAATTATCTTCAATTCATTTAGT
The DNA here is from genome assembly GCF_951640355.1 of Cnephaeus nilssonii. Classification (NCBI taxonomy): domain Eukaryota; kingdom Metazoa; phylum Chordata; class Mammalia; order Chiroptera; family Vespertilionidae; genus Cnephaeus; species Cnephaeus nilssonii. The sequence goes on along the minus strand of NC_137076.1, from coordinate 63,169,974 downwards.
CCCATAGTTGTTTTTGTTTATTTATTCCTTGAAGTTCTATAAATCTTCATCCAGTTCAAAATATGACCTGCTTAGAAGCCTGCAAGTTAGAGTAAATCTGAGTCCTTTTCATGGATTTTTCTAGACATATATACCTACAAATGCATCAGAATAAAGCTGTCCACAAATGACAAAAATTTAAAAGCGGCATGGTTATAGATTTGATAAAAACTTTGCTTTTCTATAAAATATAACATTCCAAGACAACAACTTCTTGGTAAGTAATAATCCCTGTAAAATGACATAGAGAATAATATAAAATTTGTATACCTTTAGATTCAATTATAATTTCAACATATAAAAAATAATATGTAAGAGTTTAAAATGAGGCACATGGCTTATTGCAAGCAGTGTATTGAGCATTGAAAATAATACATAAACTCCCAATATGTGAAACGCAAATACCCAGAGTATCACTGGCAGACGCCCCCACAGGGAATCATGACTCTTGGCTTGCCAGTGTCCCTGACTGGACACATGCTACCCTCCTAAAGTTTCCTGTTAGAACTTGGCTCTGAGAATCTCTGCAAGTTTCTTTCTGAAGCAGAGTGCCTTTACAACGCACGTGACCTGTCCTTGCTCTTGATTGGACCTCAGGCACATGGTCTTTCCCAATTGGCTAATTCAAAGGGAGGGGTTGGCCCTTGCTCTTTCAAGGGGAGCAGCAAGCCATGCGGCCAACATGGCGGCTGCCAAGTCACAATCCAAAATGGAGGCTGTCTAAACTATTCTTTGACAGAGAAGATGATTTGTTTATTCTCACAACAAATAAGGAAAGAGCAAACCAAATCCCTAAAAGATAGACTGCCACAATTATATTTTCAGACAAACAGACAGAAATCTCACTAGCTGTTTCTGGAGGCTGAACCCTGAGAGGGAGAGCAAGAAGAGCCCCCAAGATTAATAAGAATTCTTGGCAGCTGCTGGGACGTTCTTGCAATCTCTCTCACGCTTTCAACCCCACCACACACAACTAGGCTTCCCCAAAGCGGGAGTTGCCTCTTCTTTCAACAAATTAAACAACAACAAAGAGACACAAAAACATCAACACTCTTATACAGGCGCGCAGAAAACACACTAAGAATTTACACCAGAGAATGTCTAGCATTAAAATTACCAAAGCAGTGTCTTTTGTCCCTGGTTCGGGAACTGCCTCTCTCTAGAATTTCAGTACATTCCCAAAGGACTATTCAAAAATGGCTGTAGACATTTGTTAACTTCAAAATAGTTCTGAAACAGTCTCTGAAAATCTTTTTTATTAATTTCCATCTTATTGGAAGAAAATTTTTTCTTAGAAGCTTCTAGTTTCCAAATCAAGATACGCTTCCCATATACTCATTCACTTTAATTTCAGAGCCGGCATTTTTTTTTTTTCTGCATGCAAAATATTAACATAGGTACCCCAAACAAACTGCATTTTTTTTCTTTCTTTTTTCTGGCCATTCCTCAGTTAATATTTTCTAGTTAAATTTTCTCATTTCTGTTAAGTACTTGCAAGTAAAGGCTTCTTATCAGGAGTGTTAAATGAGGGCTGGGGTCTTGGGAGCTTCTAGCCTTGGAGGCACAATTTCCCATGTTAAATTTTTTTATTTTTGGATATCTGTAGTCTGAGCAAACTTTAGATATGTTATGTAGTAGGTCAAATGTGGCCTCAGTTTCTCTCCCGGCTGTCTAAAACCACAAAAAAGTTTTGGGGCCCGGGCAGACCAAACCTTATGGTGGCCCCCTAGAAAAGCCATTTAGCAGTTGTGTCGGAACTTCCAGATGGGGCTCCTGCATTTCTGACACTTCCACAAAATTCTTAGTCACCTAAGAACACCTCAGAATCGGACTATTCTTTAAAAATAAAGAAAATGTTGCCCCTTTATCTTCGGAGCTGAATGAGTTCAGCTCATTTATACGGCGAAAGTTACTTTTGCTCAGACTCTCAGCAATTCCAATTGAAAAGCCAAAATCAAAACCAGCCACCCATTTTTTTTTTCTCCAGTCCCGCCTTAGCCTGGGTTCTGCCAACCCTTAACCTGGGGTTCTGTCAACCCTGGTTCCACCTCGAGGATTTTAAAACAGCTCAAATAAAGTCAGACCCTCTACCAAAGCGAGGGAAGGTCCTGGATCCAAGAGACGACTCACCCACGTTCACCCAATGGGCGGAGAACCGGTGGGCTCAAGGGGCCCTTTGCTGGATCCTAGCTCCAAGTCCAAGTCCATAGGATGATCCTGGGTGAGTTTTCTTTGGAATCCTGCCACGACTACGCCAAGTAATGTTAACGAAAAAACCATTGAAACCTGTAAAGAATTTTAGTGAGTTTATTTGAGCCAAACTGTCGACATATGCCGGGAAGCAGAACCTCAACGAATTGAGATTATGCTCCGAAGAATGGTGGGTTACATCTGTATTTAAGCATTGCCATCAAAGGAGGGACATAGGTGGGCTACATGAAATTCATTGGATAAAGTCAAATGGTGGGAAACCCCTGGGATTGGACAAAAAGTAAAATGATGGACACATACTTAGTGGGTACAGGAACAATTAACAGGATAATGAAGGAATTTGAGGCATCTGTCCTGGCGCCTACCACATTTGGTTGTGCCCCAGGGGCTCCAGCAAAAGAAGGAAGTTACAAGTTACCCAGACATCTCACAGATATGTTATCTTAGAGGCGAAAAGGCAAATGGGCTCAGGAAAGAAGATCTAAGTTGATCTTTGTCAGGGAAGGTAGCAGCCTAGGAATGACTGCCCACTATAACCTGTTTGTAGTTAAATATTTAATTTTCAAACCATCCTTTGTGGTTATTCCAGGTCTCTGAGTTTGCAAGACTGCCACGCAGGCCTTCCCTGAGCTTGTCAGGTTAGCATGTGGCTCCTTTCGTCCACATGATGAAGCTGTGTTACAATAACATTATTCGCTTTATAAAATAAAGTTGGTGCAAGTCAGTGTATTTTAGTGGATAAGTGCATGGGTAAGGGGTCAGATAGACCCCTTATGAATCCAAACACTGACTCGAATGCTCCAATGTGTATCCTTGGGAATTTTTTCTCAACTCCTCCTCTGTTTCTTCTTGTGAGAAACTGAGAGGATTATAATAGCAATCTTTACACAGGATAATCCGAGGGAAGCATGAAGCTATCCCAAGGGAAACTCAGCCTGCAATTCTTTCAAAGAAAGCACTTTCTAGATGCTGACACCTGGAAGTAAGCTTTTCTAAAATTGACCTAAGAAAATGCCTGTAATTAAGGCCTAGTTCTCCTTCTTCCTCTCCCCTTTTACAGCCCTCTCTCCCACTATAGAAGAGAAACTCATACTCCTCACACACATGGAATCTTACTATGTTGCATAGACAGTAGATGCTAAAACTTCAGGTTATTAAAAAAAACAGTAGGAAATACTACTATCTTCTTAAATTAAGGCACCATATCTGTCCCCATTTATTTTCATTAAGACATGAGTTCAGAATAAGAGTTTACTTCTTGTGTAAAGTAATCATTTATACAAATTTGTAATATATGCATACAGATTTGAATAGTTACATGCTAATCTATAATAATAAAAGTGCAATATGCTAATTAGACCAGAAGTCCTTCTGTCCTTCTGGATGAAGCAAGGGCTGTGAGAGAAGCCCAGGTCCTGGTGCTTGCTGGCGGCCGGAAGAAAGGAAGGCCTACTCTTGCACCAATTTCGTGCATCGGGCTTCTAGTAGTTATTATAAAGTTAAATCTGATAGAAAAAAAATATCTCACTGTCAATTTAGATATGAATTGTAATTTAGGTATATGTTTGTGTTTCAGAGAAGTATACATGATGGTTGATAAGGCTTTTAATCATAAATATAGTAAAGTGGAATAAAATTCTATGGGAAAAACATAAACATGATTTAAGGGGAAATTAAAGTAAGATTGCCAACTGTTAATGAAGATTTTTCTATTATTTTTAAAGAAGTGGTGATTGCCATAAAATTGCTATTGTGTTTATATTCATAGGATACATTTTAAAAATTGATGTTAGAATTTATTTAATGTGCTCATAATTTTGCTCTATGGTTATATACTGTAATGCATATAAGGTGAATGGCCCAGACATTTCCACTTGTTAAAGATTGCATGTAGTTACTGTTTTATAAAAATGTAAACTAAATTACATATAATTTTAAAAGAAAATAACATGGCATTTAAGAGAACATATTTAAGTAGCATATAATAATAGTGGTTCCTTCCCTGGTTTAACTGAACATGTTCTAGAAATTATGTGAATTATATCTATTTAAGAATAATATTTATCTCAAAAGTGTAAAATTCTCACTTCTATGAATATATCCAAATAAATCAGAAACACCAATCAGAAAGGATATATGCACCCCTATGTTCATAGCAGCACAATTCACCATAGCTAAGATTTGGAAACAGCCTAAGTGCCCATCAGCAGATGAGTAGATTAAAAAACTGTGGTACATCTACACAATGGAATACTACACTGCTGTAAAAAAGAAAGAACTTTTACCATTTGCAACAGCATGGATGGAACTGGAGAGCATTATGCTAAGTGAAATAAGCCAGATGGAGAAAGATAAATATCACATGATCTCACTCATTTGTGGAATATAGTGAACAACATAAACTGATGAACAAAAATAGAGCCAGAGGGAAAAAATAATACTTTAGAGTATAACAGAAGTAATCCTGTTATTTTCAGATTTTTAACCTTTTGCACTCGGATGTCGAGTGTGACTCGACACAGTTAGCATCGGTAGCAGCTCTTTTTATACTCTTTGAATGTATCAATAATTTGAAATATAAAAAAATCCAAATAAATAAGTTTATATGAAAAGAAACTCCAGTTTTTTATTCTACTGCTGCACTTTATAAAATCTGAGGTATTTAAAAAATTAAATCCCAAGTAGAATAAAGGAATCAAGAAAAAAGCAAGCAAGTGCAAAGGGTTAATATTCCTACAACTTTTGTGATATCATACTATGTTAGTACAGTTTTTGTAATATTATTATACTTAAAATCCTTTTTTTCTTGAAATATTAATGCTTATTGCATGCAATATTATTATATTTAAGATAGTTTTTCTTGAATAATTGGTGTTTACTGCATGTAACATTATATTTAAAATTGTTTTTCTTGAGATATTAATGTTTATTGCATGTATTATTATATTTAGGATTGTTTTTCTTAAAATATTAATGTTTATTGTATGTAACATTATTATATTTAAAATAATTTTTCTTGAAATTAAAAAAAGTTCCCATTTGAAAAAAAAGTGTGATATTAATCATTTTTATTTAACAACTTTCAATTGTAAAAGTTATAGATGGATACTGTAGCAAATAAGTACATTTTGGTCCATCTGACTCTATTTACCTGACACTTCTTACTACATCTCCCTTTCATTGAACAACTTCTCCTCAACACCCTCCAGAAGTTTCAGGTGGAGCTGCCCATTACTGCACCCTGCCCACAAGGGCGGGCCCATGTCCCTGCTTCACTAATCAGTCTCTATTATATTTTTAGGGCAGGGATATAAAGATAACCCAAACCATATTAATACAGACTCCTCCCTAGGAATTTTTAAGTGGGGCAGGTGAGAAAATGTTCTTTTGTCTTTGGTGTGCAGTTGATTGAAGAACCAGTTTGAGAAAGATTCCTAATTTCTATTGTGTTTATATTCATAGGATACACAGGGGAAAAAGTAAAAAAGCAAAGCTGACTGGTGTTAAGAGAGTCAAATACAAGCTAAGGCACTGAGTGAAAGGGACAGGCAGAAATCAGGGTGACCTTGGTAACTTAAGGAATGTCCTATAAATGTCTTATAACTGTGAAGAGAGTGAAAAGGTTAGCAACTTTTTACCATCATTGTAGGTCTTGTTTATTGTGGATGTGGTACTTTTTGTTTGTTTGTTTGCTTTTTGGTTAATCCTCACTGAAGGATATTTTTTTCCATTGAATTTAGAGGGAGTGGAAAGGGGGTCAGAGGGGGAGAGAGAGAGAAACATTGATGTGAGAGAGATACATCAATTGGTTGCCGCCAGCATGCACCACAACCAGGGAGGGGAACTCTCAATTCAGATGCGTGCCCTTTACCAGAATCAAACCAGAGATCCTTTGTTCACGGGGCAACACTACAACCACTGAGCTACGCTGGCCAGGATGGTAGTGGATGTTTATATATGCCTTGTGCTGGGAGTCAAAGAGGACTTGGTTCTACCACTGGTCAGAATTGACCTGACTTCTGACAGAGAAAACACTGCCCTGAAAGGGGAATGCAGCAGTGACATGATAGTGAAATCAATATAAGATGTTCTGAATGTGTTACAATTGACTCACCTTTGAGACACGATCATAGCATATAAGGAATAATGCTAAATAGGATTAATTAATTGTTTAAAAAATCTCCTTGATATTTAAAAATGTCTATTTTATTTAAATTAGTTTCTATGAATAGTGCATTTTACTTATTACATAGAAAATGTCAACAGACTATATGTAAACAATTATTGACTGAGTGATCAATATGACATTTTCCACAAAGAATGGAAATATTCTTGTAACACGAAGATAGAAATATTATACAAATAAAAAAATAACAAAATATATGTAAAATGTTGAAATTATTATAGCAATAGCCATAGGTTATAGTGCTTGTAATTTTGAAGATCCTTCTCAGGAATTGAGAATAAATGATATTTCTAAGTCTCATCTTGAAACTCCACACTATATGGGGATTTTTGTCTATGTGGAAATTAAGAATAAACAAGTGTGGTCAGAATATTTTCATTTCAATAAAATAGAATTATTGAGGTAGAATCTATTTCACAGTGAAAAAAAGGTGATCAAAATATTTACCTTTGATAAGTTCAGACCATATTAGGGAGAATAAACCAGTAGCTAAGGATACTTAAATGTAAGAGGGTACATGAGAGGAGGAGTGAGTAAAAGTATAATTATCCATCAATGCTCCTTAATAAGAAAGAGCCCATGAGGTTTAAAATTGGATTAGCAGCTAAGGGAGTCTAAAGAGATGAGTGGCCTGGCTGGAAAGCTCAGTTCCTTAGAGCATCATCCAGATACCCCATGGATGTGGGTTCCCTCCCCTATCAGGGAAAATGCAAGAATCAACCAATGAGTGCACAAATAAATGGAACAACAAATCTCTCTCTCTCTCTCTCTCTCTCTCTCTCTCTCTCTCTCAATCAACAAATAAAATAAAAAAGATGAGAAATGCACCAACACTTCAAGAAGACTAGATTATTTTATGTCATTCATGTTTATTGCAAACTCATGCAATAGATATGGTGAATTCTCTTGTTCAAGGTTGTAACTAAAATGTTATCTTTAAAACAATCTTGGGGTCACAACTTATGTCTATTATTTTAATCTTTTGCAATATTGCAGAACTACAAAGGTTTTCTAATTTTCTTAAATGATTCTGTATAAGAGTTTTGAAATAACCTCCAAGTAACCAGATGTTCTAAGAGAGTGTGTCTGAAGTTGTTTAAGAGAAAAATCATTCAGAAGTTAAATTATATGTGTGTGGATCCACATATTATGAGTTAAAGAAAGCACTAATATTAAGTTTGACTCTGCTCAGTTATCATATTTATAGAATGGAACTTTTAAAATGCCTTTTTCAAAGTGAAAAAGGTGTATAAACATTCACTTTCATAAGTGACTAAGAATATTGTGAATACTAGAGGCCCGGTGCACGAAATTCATGCATGGGGGTGTGTGTGTCCCCCCAGCCCAGCCTGCACCCTCTCCTATCTGGGACCCCTCTCACAATCCAGGACTGCTGGCTCCCAACTGCTCGCCTGCCTGCCTTCCTGATTGCCCCTAACCGCTTCTGCCTGCCAGCCTGATTGATGCCTAACTGCTCCCCTGCCAGCCTGATTGCCCCTAACTGCCCTCCCCTGTAGGCCTGGTCACCCCTAACTGCCCTCCCCTGCAGGCCTGGGTCCCCCCAACTGCCCTTCCCTGCAGGCCCAATCGCCCCCAACTTTCCTCTTCTGCCGGCCTGGTGACCCCTAACTGCCCTCACCTTCAGGCTTGATCGCCCCCAACTGCCCTCCCCTGCAGGCCTGGTCTGTCCCAACTTCCCTCCCCTGCTGGCCTGATGGCCCAATACTGTCCTCCCTTGCAGTACTGGTCCCTCCCAACTGCCCTCCCCTGCTGGCCTGATCGCCCACAACTACCCTCCCTTGTAGACCTGGTCCCTCCCAACTGCCCTCCCCTGCTGGCCATCTTCTGGTGGCCATCTTGTGTCCACATGGGGGCAGCCATCTTTGACCACATGGGGGCAGCCATCTTGTGTGTTGGAGTGATGGTCAATTTGCATATTACTCTTTTATTAGATAGGATAGTAACACCATTACCAACAAGGCATGTAACTAATGCCATTGTTCTAATTGCCTTTTTTAAAAAGTACTATATTTCATGTTAAATTCTATTTATTAAAAAATTAAAAAATATTACTGGTTTAAAATAGATTATATTTTAATAACATTCTTTTTGGCAATTTCTTAGATTCAGTTGTGAATTTATTACCCCATTTTGTGTTTAATTAAATGTACTCCAAATATTTCTCCATAATAGTATAAACAGAATGTAATACTTTCTTTAGGTGAGGGACATTACTTTACTCAACAAGTAAATAATACAAAATAATACAAATGATTTTAATTGTTGCTGTGTTCTTCTGACTAACCTAATTAGCTAAAATAGAAGTTTTCCCTAAGTGCAGTAAATTTACAGCCTCTGCCATTCAAGATGAAAAACATTATTTAGGTTGTCAAGAGAAAACAATAACAAATGTCTCATTGTTGCAATCAAATGTGGCAAATATTTCACAATTTGGTGCCAAGCAATGGCCTTAAGGTTGGTGTTAACTTATTCTTAAAACCTCTATAGCTATTTGGATATTATCTGAGTGAACTTAATCAATAAGAAGATGTTACAGAATATTTACCATAAACTGAAGAAAGACGGGTGAGAAAGAAAAAAGACTTGTGCAAATTATCATTTGAAATTATCATCAGTCAATTAAACAGGACCAACCAAAAAGAAATCTTTATCTAATTGGAAAGCTTAAATCTAAAGAATGACCCTTTACTGGAAGGATTGTGAATATAAAGAACAGTAGATTATTTTGGTTATTTCTAAGGAGAAATTAAAAACTAAAGTAAAAATACATCTTGGAAATCCATCTGCTTATAAAATTTAGGGCATCTTATTCAAGGACAAATAATTTAACAGCCAACTTCTAAAGTACCTTTTAGAGTGAGGTGTTTTATGATTTGAGATAGAATATATAAAAGCACATTAATCTACAGGGTATCTTTTCTCATTTACCACCATTGCAAACCCAAATGAATAAAATTCTTTTCCTGCACTGAATCAATTTCAACAAAGAACAGGCAACTTACTATATAGATGAAAACTACTAAAACTGCCAATCAAGTAAGAAAATTTGCAGCTATAATTCCTAATCTTTTAGGAATAAACAGAAATCTGAAATAAAATTTGTGAATTATCCTAATAAGCAATTCATAAAAATATTTCATTTATTTCTCCTTTTAAAAGAGTTTTTCAAAAATCTGCGAAAGCCATGGATGATGTGGAATGACATTATTACAATCTCCACAAATTTTATTCTGAAATTTTAAAACAAATATGGCACAATATTTGTTTAAAAGGATGAATTGACACATATATTTAACCTGAAGCAAATGTTTAGACCATGAATTTTTATTGGGAATAATATGAAGTATTTAGGACCTGAATTATATTTTAAAATAGCCACTACCTGTACTAAACATTGGCCATTTTTTATCGTATCTCTTATAATGCAGTTGAAGTACTCTTCAAAATGTATTGTGTTTGACAATATTCCATATCACTTTTGCTTAAAAAAAAATACAATATCCTGAATATCATATCTGGAACAACAATGGCAATGTTCTTGTGAGATATAGAAAAAAATCTTAATAAAAGAAACAATAGATAAGAAATTCAACATTACTAAAGAAAGATTTATCTTATCTTTCGAACTTTTTCTGAATAATAATCTCCCACTAAATGGAAGAATTGATTATCATGAGAGTATAAGAATTAATTCAATATAATTCTATGTGTTAAAATTCTAGTAAGAGTCTTGTAGGGGTAGAGAATCTTGGAATTATAGCTACAAACTGTCACTAATTTGCAGTTTTAGTTACTAGGTTTGAAAGAAAATACATTTTTCTGAGTTTGCTGGAACTGACAAAACAAAGTAGCACAGACTGGGCGGCTTAAACAACAGAAATTTATTCGTACAGTTCTGAAGACCAGCAGTCCAAATCAAGGTGTCAGCAGTTTTGGTTTCTCCTTGACTTGCAGATGGCTGTCTTCTCACTATGTCCTCGCATGGCCTTTCTTCTATGCAAGGGTATCCCTGGTTTCTCTAGTCCAGTTTCCTCTTATAAAGACAACTAGGGACCCAGTGCATAAAATTTGTGCACAGGGAGGGGGGAGCCTCAGCCCAGCCTGCACCCTCTCCAATAAGGGACATCCCTCTCACAATCAGGGAAGGCTGGCTCCTGACTACTCACCTGCCTGCCTGCCTGATTGCCCCTAACTGCCCCCCCTGCTGGCCTGGTCGCCCCTTACTACCCCCCTGCCAGCCTGGTCACCCCCAACTGCCCCCCTGCTAGCCTGGTCGCCTCCAACTGCCCCCCCCCCCTTGCCTGCCTGGTCACCCCACGCAACCTCATGTTTTGTCATTACTGTGACAGCGTCCTGGACAATTTGCATATTCCTCTATTATTAGTATAGATAAGCAGATTGCATTATGGTCCATCCTAATGACCTCATTTAATTTAATCACCTCTATAAAGGCCCTAAATACTCCAAAAGTAAAATCACTTTCTGGGGATTAGAGCTTCAACATGTAAATTTGGGGGACACAATTCATCCCATAACAACATCCTATGTTGTTTCTATTAAAAAATGCAAATTATCTCAATTGCTATCTTAGACAGACCTTCCAATCTGTGGTAACAGAAGAAAATAAGACAGGAATATTTGCAAGTATCTTTAAAGAATATTTAAATTACTGTAAATTTTGTTTTAGAAGATCCAACCTCTTGTTTAGGTATATTGTTTTAATAGGAGACAGAGTGAAAAGATCACCAGAAGTAAGCTGGCTAAGCTTTGTGGTAAGAGGTGATAACAAGAGCAACACCCTACTCATTCTAACAGCTGTGTCTGTAACTCTCTTCTACATATTGAAGTTCAGAGGTGCATTGAATCTCCCTATATGATATTAGATATTTGATTTTTTTCAGCAAATCAACAAAGTGATGTTAGGAAGAGTAGCTTAAACATTAATATTAACTTATAAAGGTAGTACTTAAACAGGATTCTTTCTAATGACAGACCTTATACATTGAAAGTAAGAATAAAGTTACAGTTCATAACATTTGTTTTGTTTTGTTTTTGTTCAGACTTAGCAGATGTAATACAGTGTCCAGCACCTGTCATGAGTAGGGATACCTGGGAACCAAGGGGGAGAGGTGAGATATAGTGTCAACATGCAAAGAGATGGACACGAGGCTACTTGGTCAGCTTCAGCCACATAAAGCCATGAAGAGGGAAAGAGGCCATGTTCACGAGCCTTTTGCCCTGAAGCTGGTCTCAGCCACCACCTCCCACCCACCCCTTCCTGCCACCCTCCAGTCCTGCCCAAGGCAGGCAGCTCCTCCTTCAGTAGAATCAGACCCAGCATGGCCCAGATAAGACCCAGCACAAGCCCACAAGGAACCAGGAATGCTATTAGTTAGTTTGAAAGAAAGCCTGCTCCTTCCCAAGCCCAGATAATATAATCAATGCTTAACAAAGGCCCTGTGAGCTTTTGCTCCTTCCTTCTAGCAGGCCCAAGTGCGGCCCAAGTGCAGCGCCAGGGGCACCCAACCTCAGCCTTGGTGGCAGACGAGCAGCTGGGAAAATGAGACAAAGAAGTTCTGCGTCTCTGGGTCCTGGCCGTCCTGGGCCTGATAGAGGTGGTGTGTGCTGGCAACCCCAGAGGCTGGACTTCTCCCCAGCGGGACAGTGCTGAGCCGCCTGGTTGTAGATGAGACCCTGGGCACCTGGGACAGTCCTCCCTTTTTGTTCCAATACACCTTGCCACTATGCCTCAAGTCCTCCTGTTCCTGGGTCCTTGGAATGCTTTTCTTGTCACTCCACTGGCAACAATGATGTATGAGATATGGAAAAAAAATGCAATAAAAATGTAACTGATTTATAGGAAGGAATGAGGCAAAGGAAATATTGAGTAATCAGAAATGATTATCATCACATCATTACACATTGCACAATATTTTATTGACGCATCTGACATGAGTTAGAAAAAATGTTAAATAATTAAAATTTTGAAAATAGTTTAGAATGCTTTTCAAACCAAAGTAATTATTTAGAGCACTTAGAAAAATGCATTATTTACTAACCGTGTGAAATATCACCTGTCTTTTTGGATATCAAATTTGATTAGCACAAAAACAAAAATTTGTTTTGTTTTGTTTTTTAATCTCTTATCAGATCAGAATGAAGCTGTTTCAGAACAGTGCTGAAATTTATATTTCTTAAATAAATTGACTAAAATATAAAACAATCTTTTAATTACTCAAATTATTAAAATGAAGTCTTTCATTGTGTTTGGAAATTAGTACACAAAAAGAAGTTAGTAATGATGAACATTTAAATATATGTAGTTAATTAAGTCATACTAATTAGCTAACATCTAATGAGCTTGCTATAATCTTACAAAGTAGTAGATCTATTTAAACTAGTCTCCCTTAAGAGAAGCTATTTGCTTTCTGTCTAGAAAAAAAATACAAAGAAAATCTTATTTTGACATAGTAAATTATTTGCTTTATGATTATAATTCTGGGTAAATATATAAAATCATGTGTATATATATATATATTTATATACACATCTTGTATATGTAATGTATATATGCTAGTAATCATTAATTAATTTATATATGATATATTGAAATCATACATATATACAAATTTTAATATACTGTGTGTATACATACATACATACACACACACACACACACACACACACACACACACACATACATATACACTAGAGGCCCAGTGCACAGTGCACGAATTTGTGCACCAGTGGGGTCCCTCAGCCTGGCCTGCGGGATTGGGCCGAAACTGGCACTCAGACATCCCCCAAGGGGTCCTGGATTGCAAGAGGGCACAGGCTAGGCCGGAGGACCCCACTGGTGCACAATCAGGGATGGGGAGGAATGTGGGAGGTTGGCCAGCCGGGGGGGGGGGGGGGGGGACATGGGAGGGCTCCAGGGCGTGTCTGGCCCATCTCGCTCAGTACCCATCGGTCAGGCCCCAGCAGCAAGCTAACTTAACAGTTGGAGCGTCTGCCCCCTGGTGGTCAGTGCAGTCAGAGCATCTGCCCCCTGGTGCTCATAGTGAGTGGTTGAGCATCCTTAGCATATCATTAGCATAATTATGCTTTGATTGGTTGAAAAGCTGACGTGTCGACTGGACACTTAGCATATTAGGCTTTTATTATATAGGATTTCAGTATAATTATTATATACAACTGATTAGTCTCATACAACTTCCTCCAATAATCCTGTATAAACATGTACTTTCAATATGTACATTTAAAAATATTTTTAAAAATTTCTTTATTGATTAAGTTGTTACATATGTGTCCTTATTCCCCCATTACCCTCCCCATCCCCCCCACTCATGCCCTCACCCCCCTGTTGTCTGTGTCCATTGGTTAGGCTTATATGCTTGCATACAAGTCCTTTGATTGATCTCTCTCCCTTACCCCCACCCTCCCCTACCTTCCCTCTGAGGTTTGATGGTCTGATCTATGTTTCTCTGTCTCTGGATCTATTTTTGTTCATCAGTTTTTGTTACCATTTGCAACAGCATGGATGGAACTGGAGAGCATTATGCTAAGTGAAATAAGCCAGTCAGAGAAAGATAAATATCACATGATCTCACTCATCTATGGAATATGAAAATATTTTTTATTGATTTTAGAGAAAAAGAGGGAGAGAGAGAGAGAGAGAGAGAGAGAGAGAGAGAGAGAGAGAGAAAGAGAGAGAGAAACATCATTGTGAGAGCAAAACATCAATTGGCTGCTTGCTGCACACCTACACAGGGGATTGAACCCAAAACCTGGGCATGTGCCCTGACTAGGAATCAAACAGGCAACTTTTTGGTGCATGGGACAACCCCCAATCAATTGAACCACACCAGCCAGAGCAATATGTGCAGTTTTTGACATATCATCTTGTAACCCTCAAAAACAATATCTATATCTATACCTATACCTATATCTATATCTATATCTATATCTATATCTATATCTATATCTATATCTATATCTATATCTATATCTATATCTATATCTTCATCTATATCATCATCTATATCTATATAATCATCTATATCTATATCTAGATAAAAAATTTTAAACTATGGTTAGCTATTTTGAGGTTAAAGTGTTTGATGTTATCTGTTATTTTTCTATTAATTATTTACTAGTACTCCCATAAAAAAGCAAGCTGGGTCATTTTTATTTCCATTACTAATTCAGAGCAGCAATATTCTAGTTATATGAAACCAATTCTTCTACACACTAGCACAAAAAGCACAAATCTACATGCATACTTAAGTGAAATACACATAAAGTAGTAATCAGTTCAAGAGAATCGTGCCATGAAATATACCAACTGTTGGTTCTTACCATGAAAATAGAGGAAGATTCCAAGTAGAAGGAAAGTAAATAAACATTTACAAATTAGAAAAAGAGCAGTGGGACTAAATTTTACAGGAAAATGAAAGTGGTTTGAATCTTAAAGCTATTAATATTTGCAAAGAAGTTCGAATAGTGCTTGATGCATGCAAAATGCTATATATTTTAAATAATAAATTAATTCCATAATAAGAGAATAAAATGAGTAAAAAAGCTATTTTTTGCAGTTATGTAAAAGGAAGATTAAGCAAGAAAATGTAAGCACAAAGAGTTTTATATAAGCTATTCATGAGGTAAAATAGAAAATATTCAATCAGATAATAACCCTTATTATAAAGAGCTACCTCAAAGCTCAACTAGAATTGTTTAGAATTCACTAATGTAGTGAATTCAATTTAACTGCGACTATTCTAAGTAAATGTTAGAGTAAAGAATGAATTTTGAATTATGAAAGGAAAATTGGACAATAGGTAAAATGAATAAATCATGGAATAAGCCACTAAAATTAAGATACCGTTAATTAAATATAATTGATTTGATGACTATGGTGTCAGTAGCTGTAAAACCAGAAGACCTGCTTATTAAAACTAAACCAAAATAGGGTACACAAGCTGGAAAAAACTCATGCAAGCAATGATAATTGCACCATTATTTGAAAACTTTAAGTTTTAAAATCACATAACAGGAGATAGATGAAGACAGCCATAACATGTAAAAATTTCCACTTGAAATAGATTAAGTTCAATAATCATATTGGACTTATAATTGCACACACACACTCTCATATCATCTTCATAGCTTTGTTATATGTATATTTATTCATACCAGTTGAAATATTAATTATATATTTGTATATATGTGGGTATGCATAATTGTATATACATATTTTATTTGTATGTCTATATGCTAAATTTATATACACTTACATATACTGTATATACATTATTATATAAAATATATAATAATATTTTCTTGTATTATACATTATCATTACTAATACATATGAATGCATTAACAACACATTATGTATAAATTTGTTTGTGT
The DNA here is from genome assembly GCF_951640355.1 of Cnephaeus nilssonii. Lineage (NCBI taxonomy): Eukaryota > Metazoa > Chordata > Mammalia > Chiroptera > Vespertilionidae > Cnephaeus > Cnephaeus nilssonii. The sequence goes on along the minus strand of NC_137076.1, from coordinate 63,154,106 downwards.
GTGTTTATATTTCCCAAAGCTGTCATAAAAATTATAACAGCTAATCAGTATAAGGGAGGGAGTATTTTCCTGTTTTGAATAGTAGATAAAATAGTCACACTTACGCATCACTTATGTAACCATGAAGTACTCTGCATAATATATAAACAAATAGCCACATAAAAGCACAGTTTTTAAATGCATTTGCATTTCCTTTATTTTTTAAAACATATTTTAATTAATTTCAGAGAGGAAGGGAGAGGGAGAGAAAGATACTGGTAGAAACATCAATGATGAGAGAGAATCATTGATTGGCTGCCTCCTGCATGCCCCACACTGGGGATTGAGGTTACAATCTGGGCATGGGCTTGGGCATGGGCATGTGCCCTAACTGGGAATTGAACCATGACCTCCTGATTCATAGGTTAACACTCAAACACTTAGCCACGCCAGCTGGGCGACTTTCCTTCAATAAAGCCTTGTTAAATTCATTTTCTAGCATGCTCATAGTTATTCTCTTTTAAAACTTTTACTCTTATTTATCTCAGGATTAGTACACTATATTTATTTATTTATTTATTTATTTATTTATTTATTTATTTATAATATTTAAATTTTTTTGGCCAAAGTGATTGAACAAGTAACCTTCTTCAATACCTTTAACACATTTCATATTTGGAGGTCCAATTCAGCTACATTTATTTAATGCTTTATACTTAACTGGACCTGTGCCAGGAATTGTACTGGTGTGTGGGTACCTCCAAATTGGAAACATCTTTCACCTATTGGAGATGTTTTAATTAATAAAGGCATTACCAAAGTAAAAGGATGTAGAATAAGCAAAGGAGCTAGTCTATAGCAGAATTCTGTGGGAAACTAATTTATATATAAGCATATAATATTATTTATATTTTAGTCAGTGATAGTGAACAAGTCAGTATTTTTTCAATCCATATGAGCTAAGAAAAGAATCACCAGAAATGGCATTCAGAAAAAAAAAAAAAGTGTTTCTGGAAGACAATTTTTTTTTCCTAATAATTAAAGTCATGTTGAATGTCAGTAAGTGTTAATGAAAAGGAAGACCTGAATAACTGAAAAATTTTCTGAACCTCAAAGTTAAAAGGTAAATACAACACTGAGATACCCATACTGGGAAGAAAAATAAAATAAGGACTTTGGCCTATAATGAAAATAGAATCAGAATTTCATCTTTTTTTTGGTTTGTTTTCTATAACACTGATTGCTAATAGGAATAAAAGTTCAGCTATCCCAGGGAAAATAATTGTAGTGCAAGAAAAATAGTGCTAGATGAAGATATATTACCTACTTAGTGACTGTTATTTTAATAAATAATTCCATAATATTTAAGTAATTCTTTTTAGGATAGAGATGTTACATAAAAATATTTTGATATATCTTAGGAATATATCAAGACTGCCAATTCTAGTCATGACATGATATTTCCTTTTGGACTAGGCCTCTCAAAAAAATCTATAAAAATGACACAGCTTGTACCTGTAACAGCTTCTATTCTAAAGAATTGAAGCTTGAGCCCTGCCCGTGTTGCTCAGTGGTTGAGTGTTGACCTATGAACCAGGAGGTCCTGATCAGGGCACATGCTGGGGTTGAAGGCCCGATCCCTAGTAGGGGGCTTGCAGGCTGATCAATGATTCTCTCTCATCATTGTTGTTTCTATCTCTCCTTCTCCCTTTTTCTCTGAAATAAATAAAAATATTTTTAAAAAGAAAAAGACTTGAAGCTTGAAAGTACTTTGCCAGTTTTATATTCTGGACTTATTTTTGTTTGACTATGTTTATATTTTTTTCACAATCTCAGGACATTTTTAATTTGAATCCATTTTTTGTACATCATGCTGTTGTCACTGGTAAATTTATAAAGCACATTTTATTACACCAGCCAAGTAGCTAGTATGTGAATCCTCCTGATGAAACTGAATATTTACAATACATATAACTAAGATAAATAAATATATGGTTTGTAGCAACTTTGGTGCCTTTGTTAACTTTATAAAGTTACAGCAAAAATAGGAGCCACATATTAAAAGACTCAAGTTAACTAAAAAAGATAGATCTTTAGTGCAAAAACTTCTAGAAAAAAACACAAGAAATATCAAGAGGATAGGTGTTGATTAATTTCCAGGATATAATATTCTTTTCAATAGCCTTTGAGATATAGCAATTTTAATAATTAATTGAAATTTCTAATAATTCTAATTGTTCAATAATTCCTATCACTGCCCCTGTTTAAATAACCTGTTTTTAACAGTTCAACTTAAATTTTACATATCAGATAAATGCACCTAGAATTAAACTTAAATTTTACATATCAGATTAAAGTACCTAGAATTTTCCATATCAGAAAAAGAAAACTAGATTTCTGAAGATATTTTTAATGGTTTTGCTTATCATTTATTCCACAGCAATAGACACAATATCTACAGAATATACAATCACCAAATACTGTTATTAGAATACATTTGTGAATGAGGAAAATGCAGAATACATTAGCAGCATTTCAAAGCAATTAACTGAGAACACAAAACAACCAAAGCAAGTCCATTATATAATCTAATCATCTAGCTATTCAGAGCTGATCTTCTTTGAGAAATGACATCAGATCCCTGGTAAGGAAATGAAGAAACAGAAAGAGGTGTGGATGGATAAAGTATTATCACATTGTACTGCAATTTGGTTTAATATTGAGATCTCTCACTAACTCTCATTAAAAATTAAAATCATTGGGTAAATGTTGAACAACATTGCCTGCATGAATGTGGGGGACCATAGAGGTAATTATCAGTTAGTAGATGATATAACTGAGAAAGTTAAAACCTACAGTGTCATTGGGGACAATGTGCACAGTGGAATTTGGGAGGTAAAGTCCTCTGAATAGAAGATGCAAATTAAATGTTGTCAAGCCTTTCCTTTTATAGAGTAAACATGGTCACTGTCAAGAAACAACATGAACATCATCTGCCCTGCACTCTTGTCCACTTAGATTATGCATGCCTCTTCAGCACAATGTGGCTTTATTTTATTTTTTAAATATATTTTTATTGACTTCAGACAGGAAGGGGGAGAAAGAGATAGAGATAGAAATATCATTGATGAGAGAGAATCATTGATTGGCTGCCTCCTGCAACACCCCACACTGGAGATCAAGCCCACAACCCGAGCATGTGCCCTGACCGAGAATCTAACCGTGACCTCCTGGTTCATAGGCCAATGCTCAATCACTGAGCCACACCGTCAGGGCTAATGCAGTTTTCTTATTCACTTAGATTCACTGCCCTAAATTATAAAAATTGTCTTTTCCTAGAAATTATATATTAAATTAATACATCTTAAATTTACTCATTGTTATGTGACAAATACATCTCAATAAAAATAAATTCAAAATAATTGGCAAAAAAGAAAATAGAGAAAAATGTCATTGGTATTTGGCCTAAATACTATTTTTTTCCAGAAAGCATACTAGAATCATTTCATGAATATTAAAGTTTCCATTGGTATTTATTGATCCATCTAGTGTAGAAGTCAGCACCATAACCACTTGGTTTCTGAAACAACTTAACAACATTATCCACCTTACAATAACCTTCCATATTTTTTTCATAGTAAAGCTTAATCAAATATTGCTAAAAATTAACTACTATTGGGCATTTTTACTGATACATTTGATGCTATTGCCAAGGATGCATTTGATTTGTGAATATAGTTCAAATTCTGGTCATTGTCAAACTAAGTCCATTTATGTTGTTAAAGTTGACAGCTGAAAAGATTACATGAGTACACCAGACCCTCTGGGTTACAATCCAAGCAATACAAACTAGTAATGGATTTCAGAGAACAGAAACTAAAACATTAAAAAAAAAAAAGTTCTGAAAGACTTAATAGTTCCTTCTTAAACATTCAACATTCATTACCATTAACTATTCCTCGTTGCATTAAAAAAATTCAATAGAATGCCAATATGATGTTTTCAATATTTCATTACTTTTTCTTTTTCTCTGATTTCTTCTCCCTTTGAAGATAAAATCGGTATTTTAATTAGGATGCAATGGGAATAAATTCAGAATTAGCATATGTTGGTGTTCAATAAATGCAGTTTTAATTATAACCTTTTCTTGTTTGTTTCAAAGATTCAGAAAAAAAATACATCAGAGGCAAAAAAATGTATCTAACCATTGAATATTTAATGATATACTGCCTGGAACTTAATTTTGATGCATGTTGGTGTATTTTTAATTCTAAAAGTCTGCTTAACTTTCTGGATGGGGAGAAAAATCAAAGTACATACATAGACTGGGGAGTTTGGTTCTCAATCTGAGTTTTGGCAGAATGGGTCTGGAAAATACTCTGTTTCATGAAAAAATCCTAGAATTAGTTTGTCAGTGCCACTGGCAGTCTATGGTGGGAAAACCAGCAAGGTATCTATAAAAAACAAACACTTTAATTGACTATATTTTCCTAATGATGTAAAATTGTCTCTGCAGGTTACCTGCACTTTATTAAGATTTTGAAAATTCTTTTCTCAGGCTTTACACTGAGGAAAATAAAGTGAGTTCAAGCATTTCCAGACATTTTAGAATAACTCAAGGAAGTACTTTCTTCACAGTTTTGAAAGGCATAATTGAGGTTAACAACTGCAAAAACATGTATGCTTATTAGAATATATGCATTCTAATTTATCAAATTAGAATTTCAGATAAATTACCTCTGGATATTTATCTGTAGAAAGCAATGCTTTATGGAATACATATTTTCAATTTCAAAATGCATAAAACATCTAAGTTTTTCTCTTTTATTTCCCAATTAATTTTAATTATTTTACATTTTCTGGCCTCCAGAAATCTTTATAATAGTTGTCTTTTATTTTATTGATAACGGGGGGAAATGGCAGGCCATTTAAAGAATATTAGCACACTTTTAATAAGCCATGAAAAATTAAACTGAATAAGATTTTGGTCTCAACCAACTGCATTGCATATAAAAATATAGGTCAGTAGACATACTAGAGAAAATAATTGAAGTTTAAAGTACATGAAGTCATGAAGAAATAAGAATCTTACCATATGATGTAACTTACATACCAATGATTTACATTTCTAATTGTATTCATAAATTGGGTGACTGGATCTCAGGATGGCATGGCATAGAAGTGACATTATACATGGTTTCTAGGTTTCCTGGTTTGCAATTCATCAACAAGTTGGCTAACATGTCATATAAATATATGAAATGAAAATTGGAGAAAAGAAAACACAGTACTTAATAAATAAACACTGTAATGAAATTAAGAAAATAAAGTTTACTAGGTATAAATAAGCAGTTAAATTCCATTTTATTGAAGGTTTTATTGTTCTTTCAAAGCCTCTAAAAGTGATGATATTTTGTATAAGATTTAATTGTGCTAAAATTAAGATCTATCTCTAAAACTAACCCAAAACATGTTTATCATGATCACTGTATTTTTAAAAATTTGATATATACATTTTTTCTGATTGTAAGGAGAAAAATAATTATAGGATGAATGAATTGCACTTCATGGGGTATCTAAATTAGTCAACTCCTAAAAGCAGAAAGTAGAATGGTGGTTGCAGGGGCTGGAAGAGTGTGAAATGGGGAGTTGCTATTCAATGGATTTTAAATTTTAGTCATGCAAGATGAACAAGTTCTAGAGTTGTGCTGTGCGGAATTGTACATATAGTTATCAGTACTTAACATAAACTACTAAATTTGTTAAGAGCATTGAAGTATTATTTGTTTTTTTTACCACAATAAAAATAATTTGTATAGATAAAGTATTTTTTCTCACTGTCTTAGTTATTAAATAATAGTAAATACTTAGAATATTTTTATTGAGAGATAAAGACATGGCAATCTGTGAAAATAAGGAGTTAGTGTATCTGGAGATATATGTAGAAGTCTGATGAAAGCATTGTAGAATACACTATTACTATAATTGATTTATCTCTTTTTTTAAGTTAAAAGATAAGTTTGTTTTCTCACTCCTTTTCTAATGAGGAAATTAAGTCACAGGAGTTAAGTAACTCTTCCAAAGTTATACAACCAATAGGAGGCCAGAGTCTGTACTCTTTACCATTATTTTATAGGAATAAATGTTAACATTTTGTGGTCTGAGGGTTTTAGGAAAGTGATGTAACTTAGGGGAGAAAAAACTGGGTGGTGAATTAAATAACTCGTATTCTAGTCATAATACTTTGTTAAGCAACTTTGTGATCTTGTGAGACCAAGTCATTTGACATAATTATTTGAATATCAGTTCCTTTAATTATTAAAAAGGCATTTATTTAGGTTATCTTCAAGATTACTTCTAATTTTGTGAGACTATGATATAAGGATCATAGGATATAAGCATTGTCTACTAATATAATAGAATTAGGTAATAACAAGACTATCACCTACAGCATTTATCCACACACAATTTATCCTGAGAATTACTTTGGTTGTGAACAGGATGATCGTATGGTAATAAATAGTAATAAAATGCCTCTCTTCCCTAAGTGTTGTTCCAAAGTTATAATAACTTAAATGAATTAACCAGCTTTTGAAAAGGTCACTTTTCCAATAAATGGCAAATGAAAAAAAAAAAAAAGGTTAACAAAATGAGTCAGACTCATAAATTGTTCCTTACAAGGGTTATTCCGTCTGACATCTATATATGCATAATTATAGCCAAAGCTCTTAAAATTGTACAAAAAGATTTTTGCCTTTTTTTCCAGTCAGCAGAGCAAAGATTACATCTAACTGCTGCATTTTCACGTGTTTCAAAGCAACCTCGCTCTTCATAAATGTGCAACCGCTCTGGTTGGAAGCAGCTGCTAGATGTTTCTGCCTGGAGGTATGTGATAAGTGGAGAGAATGAAAAATCTAGAGTGGGTTTCACATTGGGAAGGAGAGTCTAGCCTGGGGTGGAGTGGCAGCAAAAAGCCTACCATACCAGGTAAAAAGAAACGAACAGGGGCATGCTTCACATCAGGACTGGGACAGGCATACACAAAGTAGCATTCAATTTAAAGAAGAGAGAAGTAAATGGTACCTGCTGAGGGTTTCTTTTTGTTTGCTAGCACCTGGGTCCTTGCATTAGAGGCTAGGTCAGCAACAAGGGTAACATAGATGGGAAATGCCACCATAATCCTTAGGAATTCCTTGTAGTTTACTTCGAAGAGACTTCTCAGTTCAAATCCTTCATTCAGGAAAACACACACACACACACACACACACACACACACACACACACACACACGGGCGTACACACACATACACAGTTGGATCTTCCCTTGAACAGACCTGTATTTAATTAGGATTTTTATATTTTCTGTAAACCCCAAAATTGATACAAAAGGTCTGTCTGGAGGCTTTTTATGTGGACATCTAATTAGTTACATGAAAACTCCTTATCTTGGAAAAGCAAAAATGTAAGGCGTATGATTTAGATCCAAGGAAAGGCCACAGAGGCAGAGTGGTGGGACCGACTTGAACACCTCCTGCTGTCAGCCACCTTGTTCTCCTACCAGGTAGTCAGAGGTGGTGACAGAAAGAGATGAGAGAGATTAGACAGACATACAGATATAGATAGATAGATAGATAGATAGATAGATAGATAGATAGATAGATAGATGATAGATAGATAGATGATAGATAGATAGATAGATGATAGATAGATAGATAGATAGATAGATAGATAGATAGATAGATAATAGAGATAGAGAGGATAGAGAGAAAGAGGGAGAAGGAGAGGGAGAGGGAGAGGGAGAGGGAGAAGGAGAGAGAGAGAGAGAGAGAGAGAGAGAGAGAGAGAGAGAGAGAGAGAGATTGTCATTTGCTATCTAAAAGGGATAATTGGAAGTGTCATTGCACCACCACTGAGGATAGATCAGCAATGGGGTTAAAGGTGTATTTTGAAGAATTTGTGATGACAGGTAAAGCAGTGCTTTTTAGATGTCTAATGTGCCCATAAATTTTACCCCTCTAGTTGTATAACATCAAAACACACAAGCTGCCAGGCTGGCGTGGCTTGGTGATTGAGCATAGACCTATGAACCAGGAGGTCACAGTTCAATTCTCGATCAGGGCACATGCCCGGGTTGCAGGCTCGATCCCCAGTGTGGGGTGTGCAGGAGGCAGCCGATCAAAGATTCTCTCTCATCACTGATGTTTCTATTTCTCTCTCCCCCTCTCCCTTCCTCTCTGATATCAATAAAAATGCATTACAAATTCACAAGCTACATAAAATCATTTAAAAATTTAAATTTAGCTTTTAAAAAATCACATATTGTAGGAAAGTGGAGAGGACAATCAGTTCTTCATTTGAAATACTACAAATATAAGAATCTAGATTTTCTTTTCTTTTTTTAAATAACTTTAAAGCCAGAACGGAAAGTGCAATGTGGCAACTGTCAAATTTCCCTTTACTAGCAATTAAAAATCACTTGGGAAAGAAAAAGAAGCCAACCAAAGCTAGATTCAGAGTGCTGAGGTAGTCTGTTAAAAAAAACAACAGCAACAATAATGATTTACAATGCTAACATTATGAAATATTTTAATCTCTAATTATCTTCCGGCCATGTACTCTTATATTTTATCTAATTGATACAAGAAAAACACTATCTCTATATTAAACACACATGTGACACTAGAACTGAATACTTCTGTAAACCTGATCTAGTTTTATAAAATGTTTAAAAATATTTAGAATCAATATTGATTCTTGGAACTCAGCCCATCTCTGAAAAGAATATTGTTAAAAACGGTAAATTAAAAAACAAATATTTCTCTTTAACCTAAAGTCTCCTATAGTTCTGAATAAAGGAGCAGTGTTGAAGAATGACTTGGAATTAAATGTTTAAGATTTTACCTGTCACCCATCCAATGTGGCTCAGTGGTTGAGTGTTGACCCAGGAACCAAGAAGTCCCTGGTTTGATTCCAGGTCAGGGAACGTGTCTGGGTTGCTGGCTTGAACCGCAGTAGAGGGCCTGCAGGAGGCAGCCAATTGATGTCTCTGTCTCATTGATGTTTCTATATCTCTACCCCTCTCCCTTTCTCTTTCTCTAAAATCAATAAAAACATTTTTAAATAAAGATAAGATTTCATTTATCTTACATTCTCTTTAATAGTAGCAATGAAATTCAATTTACCCATTACCCCAAATAAAATGCAAGCAAAGGATATCATAGAGTTTTGTAACTGCGAAACACAGGTATTCTTTCTATCAGAAAACAGCAAACCTTCCATTTTGGTTTGAATATGCTACCTTTAGCCTCAGTTCTGCATTATTTGAGAAAAACTGTTGTGAATGTTGCCAAATCCATTCTCTACACTTCCCTGTTGTGCAGCAATGTTGCTAAGTGTGAAGAACAGTCAGGAAATACACTGCAGAACTCTGTAGTCGTGCACTTGCTCTTCTGCCCTCCTCTGGACAGACTGAAAAGTAAATTACGGATTTGTTTGTAAGTCAGAGCTGAGTGCAAATCCCACCTTTGCTGCTGCAATGCTGCCTAACCTTCGATGAAAACTTTGTTCTTTACCAGTTTGTTTCTTCTTTGTATTAAAGATACCATGAGTTCTAGTATGACATAGTAAGAAAAAAGTAATTGAGTAATTGATCTAAAGCAGAAGGCTTAGGTCCCAGGGACAATATACTCTTACTCGCTCTTTGATTTTGCATGTGTTTTAATTCTTGTTAGTCTTTTTATTTATTTCTAAAATTATTTTTTAAATGTTTATTGATAATACTATTATAAGACACAAATAATTTATATGAAAGTGCTATTTCAATTCTATTGCCCTAATGTAATATATTCATTATTTTATTACATACATCATATGTATACTGTACATTTATATTTACTATATTTACAAAATGTGGATTGGATTCTTTTATAACTGATAAATGCAGTCTACTTCAGTGGGTTGTGCAATTTGTGCTTTAGCTCTTTAAAATCACTAACTTATCACATTCTAAAGCTACCTTTTTCAGAGATGAGAAAACTGAGAAACAGAGATGGATGATTTAAAAATGTGGAGTAGGGAAACATATAGAGACACAGTGGAATTCTAAAGATTTGTTAAATGAAAAAAATCACATATCAAACCATTATATCCTTTTAATGAAAATTAATCTGCATTAAAATTAATAGGAAAAGCAAGTCATTACTCTGCATCAGAACTGTGATGATGATGGCATTGTTACTGTTTTAGCGATAACTCAGATATTTACATTCACATGCTTCTATTTATATTTGAATGCCATTTACAATGTAATCAATGCCTGTTTCTTGTTTTGTTTTTTTCTTTAATTATCAAAAGCATTTTGTTTCTTTGCATTTTTAGATCATTGATTTTCAAGTTTCTTAACTTCATTATTAAGGGAATCAAATATATTCTCAATGTGAAAGAGTTCATATAACAAAAACACTTTTTAAATCTCTTGTTTAAAAATATGGAAAAATTGTACCAGTACTTAGAGTTGCTCCCTCTTTTTTGACCACTAAATACAATTCATTAACAAACACAACAACTTTTACCTCATAAATGCCTCTTCAACCCATTCATTTCTTTCCATATTTGGTACCTGTGACCTAATCCCCAAATTACCACTATTTATTTCCTGGACTATTGCAATAACGTCCTAAGGAGTTACCGAGATTCCCTCTGGCCAGTTTCCTACTCCATTTTCCACATTGACGTCAGATTAATCATTCAAAAAAGTAAAATCTGGTCTTGGCACACTGCCCTGCTGAAACGGCATTTTTTGCTCTTTCTTATTTCTCTAACCTCATGCTGCCCCACACTTCTTGGCTCTCTCCCCTCTAGTTACCCTAGTCTTCATTTAGTTCCTCATCCTTCTTACTCTCAGCACAATAACTTTGATCATGGTGTCATCTCTGTCTGGAATGTTTTTCCTTCTCTCTTTTATCAAATTCAATTCTCAGTTCAGTCATATTTTCTTCAGGGAAGCATTTTTGGAATTCAATTAATTGTCTCTCACCCCAGTATAAGCTTCCATAGAACTATGTTTTCTTTTTACTCTTTTCTGCAATAAAATATTGTGTTTTTATGTGCAAATATGTTATTACTATCTGTCCTTACTTTAGGACCTATAGTACATAGGGGCTGAATTTTTTCAATATTCATTCATCGTTGGATACTCATCCCTTAAAACAATTCAAATGAAAACAACAATAAGTAGCTATATATACTATAGATGTGTTATTTTGTTTAATTCTCATGATAAGCCTATAAACTGAGTATAGGTGTTATTATTCTTAAAACTAGGCAACTAGAGGTAAAAAGAAAGCAATTAAATTATGGAAGCAACATATGTGTTAAATGGAAAATTTGGATTTTTGAACTAAAATTTTGTAGGATTCTGCTGCAGAGGCCTAAGAACTATTATGTGGTGCCTTACAGGGTAGAGTCACTGAACATGGGCAATCATAATCCATGATGAAATAAATGTGTGTTTCTATCCATACATTCAAAACTGAATTTTGAATAATTCATTCAATATATAGTTTAAGTTGAACAATATAATACATAGGCTTCAAATTTGATAAAATTCCTTTGGTGTTTTCTATGTGATATAGTGCAAACAAACAGAGAGAATGTAATTGTGTTTACAAATGTTATGTCTAAAGCTATGCAACTCCTAATATGTATACTAAAATCTGCAAACAAATATATGAAAGTTTTCTTATGAAAGTAGAGTAAATAATATTCATATGTTTAGTAGAGGATTTTGATGGTGTTTTCTCAACATCTAATTTCAACTAAATTTAACTTGGCAATTCACCTGTTGATTAGTGAGAGGTGATCAAGTTTTATTCTGTTAATTGTGATTAGCACTTAGGCATTATGCATGTAAATGTATATGTAGAGTACTGTACTCTATGAAAGTGCTGTACTTTCTCTGAGTTTGGTCTAGTGGGAGAAATAGAAAAGATAACAATGCAATTTGATAGTGTGTAAAATACAGAGTATTGTGTAAAATTCATGGAAAAATTTTAGAACCAGTAATTGTTAGCCAATTGAATATGGGAAAGAAGGACTATTTTTCTTCTTTTATAAAATCATAGAGTTGTAAAAGTTTTCATTCAGAGACCCAAGAGTAGTGTGTTATGATTGTAGTGTGGGATGTTTCAGAGTTAGACAAGATGGTCATGGAGACAGTGAAAAATGAAGCTCAAAATGTTAGCATTGGCCAGATCATGAAGAAGCTTGAGGTTAAGGACTGTCAACATTTTCCTGAATGTTAATGGACATAAAAACATCTAGCAGAAGAGTGATGCATTTATATTGTTATGTAAATAACATTATCTTTTGGAAGAATGTGTTATAGAGATGGATGGGGGATTTTTTTCTAGTAGAAATAGCAGTTTAGAAGAAGGATATTTGGGTAAATGTAAATTCATGAGTGTTGTACTAAGGTTGTTGCATTAAAGCTTTAAAGAAATGGAAGAATAAAACTAATATTATTGAAAATGAGTCATTAAGGAAGGGAGTAAGTAAACATTAAAGCAGATATTGAACTTTCCGAATCGATAGAATTGGGGATGTGATATATTTCTGTCTTTTGTCCCATGGAAACTGTCTTAGAATTTGTTTACATTAGTCTCCTCAGTTTGGGATGAGGGTTTATGCATGTTTTTTATTTTAGTAGAGATGATTTCATTTAAAAATCTCAAAATAAGTAAAATATTAAAACATCAGGCATGTAACAGGTTCATTTGTAAGTAAGAACATGGCTATTAAATGGCTCAACCAAGAGATGAATCCAGACCCATCACTCTCCATGGGAATTAATCACTGCTGATTGTTTGCTGTGTGAAGGATGAAATGCATCAAACAATTAAGGAGATGATTTTATTCAGGCTATTGCAATAGAAAGCACTCTTGATATTAAGTGCCATTTCAAAGAAAAGGAGGGAGCACTGGGTTTATAGAGCAGGTAAACAAGGCAGTCATGAGTGAGACTTAGGAAGTAATGAGGAAGGATGAACAGCCAGGCTTATTGGAAGGGTAGAGGCAATTAATGTCACAGAATATGTGAGGACAGGATGGCTCTCTGTGATTAGCTATTTTTCAGAGCATAAAAGGGTGGGGGTTTTCTTGACCACCACTGCTTCCCAGAAACATCAGGCTCAGGTAAAGTTCAATGCTGTCATCTGTTACTCAATTAAAATGATTTGTTGATTTGCAAAAGCTGTGTAGTGGAGATAATTCAGCAGTTCCTGCTGAATAGAGGATAACTATTATTTTAGTAACTCTAATTACTAGGTGCCTCTGTGTAATATCATGGATATGTATATATCAGATAGTTTATTCCAAAATCTCCAACTTTTTTCTAATTTTATTTTCCCCAGGCTTTAAAACTTGATTCTTGCTATGTACTCACTGTTTCCATATTTAAATTATCTGGGAACTTAAGGTTCCAAATGCTCAAAAACCAACTCATTATCATCTTTTCCAAAACATGCTCATTTCATATTCCTTCTACAAATATCTACCCAAACATTCACACTAAAAACTCAGAGTGACCCAAGACTCCTCCCAATCTCTTTTCCATCTTTATACTGATGGAAAATCAGTATAAAAATATTGTTAATTTTATAGTCTAAATTGATCTATAGTTTATTCTTGTGCTTATATGTCCACTGCAGTTTCTTTAGTTACTTATTGGAATAGTTGCCTTGTCTTACTCTTATCTCAGTTCTGGATCATCCTAGGGCATCCACTCTTTTCCCAGTTAAGTAATAATAGAAAATATTTCTTGTTCACTAAGAAAAAAAACACAAAAAACCCCCACAAGATTACATAATCTTTCTCTTTTTATACTAGGATTATGAAATTTTACCAAGGTACTGTTATATGTAAACACTTATTTTTATATGGAATCACAAAAAACTGTATGCCATGGCATCAAATGATTTTCCTAGCCTCCTCTGCTCTCAATTTACATCTTTTTTTTTTTTGGTCTTTAAACTGGCATCGGATAAACACGTACATTTGCATTCCACAATATGTCTCACATTCTTGTCATAGCCCTTCTTACCCCTGTGCGGAACGCCTATGCATCCTGGGAGACCCTGCTCACAGTTCATTTTCATTCATGTGCCTTTGAAGACTATTGCACTGAACATAAACTTGTGTGCTTTTATACTTTCCATTGTTTCCATAGTTTCATTTTCACAGTTACCCCTTCTCTCTCCAACACCCACTCCTACATAATTACACTTATGCTTGCATATATTGTGTAACAATTACATATACACACGGTAGGCATATTGAGAGTCCAGTATGCATCCTGTATTATACCCACAAAGGAGTTGTTCTTCTGAAAACTCCATGGAAACAAGCTGTGGTTGAAGGACTAATGTCATTTTCAATCACAATCGTTGAGCTACATAATAGAACACAAGGCAAGGTTTTTCCCACAGTGTTGCCCATTCCAGATCACAGTAGGGGAGGAGCAGGGTCCATGCTCCACTTTTCATGCAGCTTAAGCGCCCTACCCCAACTCTTTATTAGAGTCCCTCTTCCAAAATCTGATTAGCCTGGCTTCATTAAACGTCTGTACTCACCTGGAATGCAATGCGCAGAGGGAGACCTTCACACTGGAGACCATTTTTGCCTCCCAGTGCTCCTCTCAATGGACACAGTTGCCATAGGCCTGGTGTGGGTCCTAATTTGCTTCTGTCTTGTTTTCCTTATATTTATGCATTTATGCAATGGCAACCAGAACAGGATCATGTTGGGGCACTGATGGTCTACCCAGAGACCATGATTGATTTAGCAATAATTTGAGTATTGCTGGCTTAGTTTATACAACAGAAGCAGAACGTCAAAGGGAAAGGGGGATTCTATCAACTTCTGGAATTAGGAAGGCTTATTAGAAAGAACATCAAGTTGGAGGATATGAAACAAAGGACTAGATCTCACCGAGACCCTAAGAAAATTCAGAAAATTATTGAGCTTTGCAATAGTTGGTGACTTTAACGGGAAAGAGGTGTTTTGATCCTTCAGCTTGCATGATGAATGATGGAATTGAAGATGCTAAGTGCTTTGTCAAGGTTACAAAAGGATAAAGTGAGGAAAAGGAGCCAGATCTACTACTACCCGGGGTTTTTTCTTCACTCTTCAGTAATCTTTTTCAGTATTCTTTTCTGTATCACACCCTCACAGCTAAAGTTGGAGGTGTAAAATGCTTATGGTATTTTCAGCTACATTAACACTGAATGAACATTTTAACCAAATGCAATGTTTACTTATAAAACTCTTTACATGTTCTACTACATAGATCAGTGTCAAATAAGTTACATAGGCACAAATGTTTAATTATTGATTTCATTGAAATTATAATCAAATTGCCTGGAAATATGTCTGTTTGGTGGAAGAACTCATAAAATTTTCATGAAAATATTCATGCTGCCCTAAGTAAAGTCTTTCTACCTTCCACCGCAATGCACAATCTACATTGCTAATTTGTTCACATAAGATTCTCAGTAGATAACTATTTCCAAATCACTATTTTTTTTTCAAATAAGTTTTTGTGACTATTTTTTTATTTCTATTTTTATTTAATTTATTTGTAACTGTTCTTAGAAAATTGACATCAGTAGTGAATTAATTGTATATTTCCATTAGACCTCTAAATTTCTAATTTGTTATAGCATCTCTATATTTTATTTTAAAAATATTGGATAAAGCATTGGCCTGTGGACTGAACGGTTCCAGTTAAGGGCACATACCTCAGTTGCAGGCTTGATCCCCAGCCCAGGTTGGGGCATGTGAGGAGGCAAACAATTGATGTGTCTCTCTCATATCGATGTTTCTCTTTCACTGTCTCTGCCCCTCCCTTCAACTCTCTCTAAAAATCAGTGGAAAACATATCCTCAGGTAAGGATTAACAACAAAAAATATTTTGTCAAACAGTACTTTATGGGATACTGTATTAGAAACCCTGTTTTTTGTGTGTTTGTGTGTATTCCTCTTAAACCTATTATACAATATACTCCAATGATTTTACATAATCTATTGTATTAAAAAATCCAAGTCTTAAATATAAAAGAGTGTTCCTTAAGATTCTATAAATCCATAATTCTATTGCATTTCTTATATTACCAGGAGATAGAAATATTATAGTGTTTAATACAGGTTTTGCTGAAAATACTACTTTTATAAACATTATTGCAATAAAATTTTATATCACAAATAATGGAGAACAGATTGGGAGGAACTAACTACACAAACAAGAGCACTAAGGATAGTGTGGTTAAGGAATTTCAGACTAAAACAACAACAAAATCAGGGCCTTGTTGATATCAAGGCTACTGAGGGAAGAAGAGAGTGTCAGTACCTTCATCTGTCAAAGGATTAATGTCAAATGAAGGGCAATAGTTATTATGGAAATAAGACCTGTATTTCAACAGATACTCCATCCATTTCAGAGTTGGAATATGCAATTTGTACCATTTCCTGAAAACGTGATAAAGTTCATAAAGTACTGAATATCATTTTGCTTTTTTTACCTTAGTTTTAGCAGTTTTATTGAGATAATAATTTACATACCATATAGCACACCTATTTAAATATACAGTATAATTCTTAAAAATATATATATTCACAGAGATGTGCAACCCCCACCGAAATCTAATCTAAGAACATTTTCCTCATTCCAAAATGAATGTCTGCATACATTAACAGACATTTCACATTTTCTTAACCACTCCCAACCACCGGCTTCAGGCAACCAATGATCTACTTTCTGTCTGCATAGGGTTGCCTATTCTGGACATTTCATATAAATAGAACCATGATATATCTGGTTTTGTGAGGGCTTTCTTTCCTTCAGCATAATACTTTCAAGGTTTGTCTGTGTGGTAGTCATTGCTTTCCAATAGTTTAGTTATTCCCCCAATTTCTGAAATATTTAATTGTAGTTGTTTTGCTACCATTTTCATTATTTCTGTGGGAGGATGGATGGCCTCTCCGAGAGATATCTTTATCACTCTGGAAGTCCATCTTTTCATTTTGTTTCCTAAACAAAATATTTTACAAGTTTTAGATATCACCTATTTTTTGTATCATTTTAATCTAGTTTATCAACACAGAATATTGCTCTCTTTTTAGCCTTTTCAATTACATAATAGTCAATATAAAAAAATAACAGACCCAGAAAAGAAGACAGAAGTATGGCTTACATAAAAAAGATACATCTTAACAAAATAGCATGTACTCCAGTTATATAATATTTTTGAAACTGCTTACAGTCTTACAAACTGCAAAAGAAAACTGCTGTGGTCTTCTAAAATGAGCAGGATTTTGGACAGGTTCCCTATGGTTTTCTCTTAAAGCCCTGGGATTTTTTTAAAGGTCAGCAACTGACTGGTTTGTCATTTGATATATAGGTGACTTGAAATAAATCAAAACAAGGCATGGAAAATATTTTTAAATGAGAATTGTATAGTGGACATCCTACAGAGAAACCTTTATATGCTTTAGATCCCTGAAAATATAAGGGGAGGTAAATGTTTTGAGAAATATCAGTAGGGTGCTCAGAGACAATACAGTACAAAAATACAGTTTGCAAAATATTACACAAAAGGTTGATGTAGTATTCATAATGCAGATCTTTATCTTATGAGCAATTATCCAACGCCTAGGGCATTGCTCAAAAAGGAATAAGTCCATATAATGGGGCTTCCTGTTGTGCCATTTGAGAAGAAAATTCTGCAAGGACCAAGAAATGAAAGAACAAAGCTACTTTCACTGGGAACCTTGAAACAACTAATTGAAGTCCTAGATTAAATTTAACTTTTTTTGCGTAGGTATGGGCATGAAGATTTTTGTTTGTTTGTTTGTTTTAATATATTTTATTGATTTTTTACAGAGAGGAAGAGAGAGGGATAGGGAGTTAGAAACATCGATGAGAGAGAAACATCGATCAGCTGCCTCTTGCACACCCCCTACTGGGGATGTGCCCGCAACCAAGGTACATGCCCTTGACCGGAATTGTACCCGGGACCCTTGAGTCCACAGGCCGACACTCTATCCACTGAGCCAAACCCGTTTCGGCTGGGCATGAAGATTTTAAGGGAACTAAGTTCACTGCTTTAATAATACATAACTTCATTGATATTAAGGGTAAATGTGTGCCAGGAATGAAAGCCATTCATTTCTTCATTTAAAAAAAATTAAAGAAAAAAACATGTTGAAGTCATAATATGATATTTTGATGTTGGGTGACAAATTTAAAATGTTCATTTATATCACATAGCATACTGCAGTCAGAGAACACTCAATACATATTTTTCAAAATAATAGTTTTAAAATATAATTATTGCAATTCAATATTCTACTTGTTATTACATGTTG
The DNA here is from genome assembly GCF_951640355.1 of Cnephaeus nilssonii. Taxonomy (NCBI): domain Eukaryota; kingdom Metazoa; phylum Chordata; class Mammalia; order Chiroptera; family Vespertilionidae; genus Cnephaeus; species Cnephaeus nilssonii. The sequence continues at coordinate 63,135,707 of NC_137076.1, read as the reverse complement.
TTGAGTTGGCTCTGATTTCCCTTGACTCTACGAATGAATGATGTCCCAATGTCCTGTTCTCAACAGTCCTGCTCAGCTCCTATAGACTCATGCCTACGGCTTCTTTTATGGACTCAATCCATGTCATATCTGATCTTCTTTTCCTGCTACCTTCTATTTGTTTCCAGTAGTATTGTCTTTTCCAAAGAACTTGCCTTCTCATAATGTGCCTGAAGTAGGACAGCTTCCCTTTTGTCATTTTTGCCTCCAGCATGTTTCAGGATTAATTTGCTCTAGGACCCTCTTATTCAAGTCTCATAAGTGATAAGACTCTAAAGTGAAAATTATTTGAGTAGCTACATATGAATTTAGGGATACATACATTACTGCATTTTGATGGTAAGATCATTAGTAGAGGCTTAATGTTATAATTATATATATATTAATGTTATAGTTATATATACACTACAGGCCTGGTGCACGAAATTTGTGCACTCAAGGAGGGGGCTCCCTCAGCCAGATTGTGAGAAGGTGCAGGCTAGGCCAAGGAACTCCACTGGTACACGACTGGGGCTGGAGAGGGACGTGGGAAGTTGGCCAATTGAGGAGGGACCTCGGGAGGGCCCCAGGGCATGTCTGTCCCGTCTTGCTCAGTCCTGATGGGCCAGACCCCAGCAGCAAGCTAACCTACAGTGGGAACGTCTGCCCCCTAGTGGTCAGTGCACATCATAGCGAGTGGTTGAGTGGCCTTAGCATATCATTAGCATATTATGCTTTGATTGGTTGAATGGCTGACCAGACAACCGAACACTTAGCATATTAGGCTTTTATTGTAAGTAGTGTTGGGCTTCTTGAGATATTACCTAACAAAAGTTCTTCCCTGAAAGCCAAACCTCACTGCTAAACAAAGACAGTATTCCTCTTTACTAGTCCTGAATGATGACTACAAGCATCACAGGGTAGGAGCTAAGTGTGTTTTGTTCCTCATGACCCAGTTTGTGGAGCCACTCAGTTCTCCTTTTAGTTGCTTAATTTTGTTCAAGATGAATTTTTGTCAAACAGGAAGGTTTCTAATTAATACAAACACATTTTTATGATTTCCCTTATGTGTACTAGTATATCCCATTGTTTATTTCAATTGCCATCTGGGAAGTGTGAAGAAAGACATATTTATTTAGTACTATCAATGCTCACGTCCAAAGTACTTCAATTTTAATTATGATACAGTAGTTATGTCACCATCAAATGCTCCATTTGTTTTACTTATCAGGATATAGTAATAAACTAAAATTATTAATTGCATTTTCTTTGAAGATAGTTTCTTGAACTGTGCTTCTTAATTAAGTTATAAGTGATACAAATTGGGGATATTTTCAGTCATGTAACAAATTTCTTGATGATATCGACATTCTGTACACAGAAATTTAATGTTTCTAAGCAATATTGTTTTTCTTTATATAACTTGACACTCAATCAAAACAACTGAGTAAGGGACAGAGCTGGAAAGAATTGTCATAAACAAAATACCATTATAAATCATTGTATAGCATTTCTACCTGTCAAGATGATTCATTAGTTATTATTCCAATTTCAGTTCTGAGCCATTGACATATAATCAAGAACCAGGCAAAGAGACTGGATAGTTTGTCGAGTATACCAACATCCCAGTCTTGCCAATGAAGAGGCAGTTTTAGAAAGACAATACTTCCTTGCAGATGAGCATTTATTGAAAACTGTGGGCTGGAAAGTAGAATTTAAAATGTCCATTTAATAAGCTAGAAAGACAGTACCCTGCCATTATCTTTGCTGCCATATTTCCTCCAGTTTACCTTATAGAACCTCATCAAATGTTCAAATCCCTGTAACCAACAGTTACAGGAAAACAAAATTCTACTAATGACTTCCCTACTAACTCCTTTTAAATCATTTATTTCCAAGTAGGAGTTATCTGAGCTAGTTCTACCTTTGATTTCTACTGCACAGGCCTTAAATATTTCCCTTTATGATCCTGAACTTTTTGGGAGGAGGCTAACTTTTAGTTTGAAAATTCTTCATATATCATTCCCATGATTTATTTAAATTGAAACCAGGTGTTTTGTTTGTTTGTTGTTTTTATATTTCAAACTAGCCAATTATTTCCAACAAGAGCCATTTAAAATTGAATATTCCTATTCATGCATTCAATATAACACAGTAGTCTCTTATTTTATTTTCACTAAATGCTTAGGAATTTAACTTTATCCACTTTATAGTCCCATCAGCAATTTGTGAGAGTTCTAATTTCTCCATGTCCCCTCCAACATGTGTTTTATATGCCTTTTTTATTATAGCCAATCTAGTGGGTATAAAGTGCTTTCTTATTACGGTTTTGACTTGCATTTCCCAGAGATTACTGATTTGAGTGTCTTCTCATGTGCTTATTCATATTTGTATATTTTCTCTGCAGTAGTATCTATTCAGATCATTTACCCACTTTTTAAAAATATTGATTTTTGTTTTTACTTGTTAGTTCTTTTTACAATATAGATTAGATACAGGTTCCTTATAAGATACATGATTTGCAAATATTTTCTCACAGATTGTGGGTTGTCCTTTTACTTTCTTGATAATGTTTTTGGAAGCACAGAATTTCATAATTTTCTTGAAGTCCAATTAATCTAATTTTTGTGTTTTTATAATATTATGAAAAAAATTTTAATATATGTTGTGAAGAATCTTAGATTTAGTAAGGTTTATTGGTGCTATCATGTCTTAAATTTTTTTTCCATTTCATTTTTCTGTAGGATTATTGAGTATGGAATCTTTTTGGTGCAATGTCCTTTTTTTTCCTATTTAGTACAGGCAGAAGGTAATTTCCTGCTTGCTTTGTAAATAATTCCTCTTCTTTCAGTAAATACAATAAAATTAACCCCTAGCTTCCTTAGAAGAATGATGAAAATATTCCTTTTATTTTCCTTGGTTAATAAATCTCTCCTTTTAAACAAAGGTTAGTCATATATTATGCTAATATTTGTATTTTACTCAAAATCTTATAATCCATCACCACTGAATAGATGAATTAATGGCAGTCTCTCATTTCAGGCTTAGTGAGTATAATATATTGCATTGAAGAAAAACAAAATAAATAATATAAATTTTACTAGAGTAAAATTACTAGAGCCAACATATTTAAAAATATTCCTTGCATTTGCATAACACCCCATAATAGTCTATGTCACTTTAATAGACATTGAGTCACTTGACAATCATGAACATACAACCAATTAAAATAGTCAATGGTTACAATAAGGAAACTACATTTCAGAGAGATAGAGAGTAATAGAAATATTTTAATTTGCTTTATGTGCTTCACAGTATACAAAGCAATTCTACTGACTGTCTCTCTTGATCTTGTCACTGATTTTGTGAGTTGCTTGTGGAATATTTCAATTTCTAGGGCAGCCTAAGGGTTGTTTGTTAGCAATAAATTATGTAGGCATCTAGATAAATATATGTAAAAATTATCTTGAGTTTTTAACCAAATATGGAGTATTATTTTTGTCATATTTTAAACAAATCACTGGGTAATAAAGATGATAATTAGACAATTTCCAGAATATTTAATCACCAAAAAGGAACGATTATCTGGATAGAAAATCATGCCTATAAACATTTCAAAGAGCCTATTTACCTGTGTAATAGAAAAATATTTACCATTTCTTAAATATAACACCTCTTCTAATTTACCTAAATTCATTTACGTAATTTAAATGGATGTTCCTGGTTAATGCTGTTGTTCCCTGAATTGGACTTTGTCCCTGCCACCTAAAGGGTTAAAGTTTTTGCTGATTCATTCTGAATGTTTCCCAACTTTGTCCACTCAAGCTTTGTATTTAATTGTCACTTGTTTAGCAACTTAATTTCCTACTATTTCCACTTTATCTGGTTGCCATACCTTACTTCCTGAGTGATCCTTCTAAAAATGTGTTATTTTATATTCTTATATCTTAGACTCTGAGATATCCTAAATATCTCTTTCCATTCTGTTTTCCCATGCTACTATATTTTTGATTATTGCAAAAGGTATTTTTCACTAAGTGATTTACTATCATACTGGTGTCCCACCTTTAAAAGTCAGAATTTGAAGCTCCTTCTTGCTTATAAGGAAAATAAACAAACTTGTGTAATTAGCCATTTTTCATTGTTAATGTACCCTTGTGACAACATTGTAAACCCAAAAAGAATTCAATAGCATTGAAGAGGTAGAAAGTGCAAAATAAAAGAGCCCTAATGCAGATAAAGATGATCTCTTCTGCTTAAAAGAAGTCCAGAAGTAGACAAGTCGATTGTGGTATATCGGTTTAGCTCCATAAACTCTATAGGAGCCAGGTAACTTTCAATTCTCTAATCTACAGTTCCTAAGATATGGCTTTCCTCTCCTGCTCCATGATGACTGCTGGGATACCAGCCATACTAACTGCCTTAAACTTGATGGTGGAAGCATGGGTGAAGAGTCCAGACTCTCCTTAAGGGCTCTTCTAGGAGACTGCACGCAGTACTGTCACTTACATGGGAACACTGGACCAAACACAGTTGTGAAGAAACCTAGAAAAAGTAGTGTTTAACTTGGGCAGCATTTTTTGCCTTTAAGGTGCCTTTTCCCAGCATTAATGTCCTTGAACCCATTTCTAAATAAACTGGAACAAGTGTCCTTTCAATGAGAACTACATCCTATGTCTTCAGGCTCTTTGATAATACCCAAGTTAGTCATATTTCACTCCCCCATAGGGAAAGTGTGAGGTGTGTATATAAATACAACCATGTGCTATACAAATATAAAACAAATTAAAGGGCATATAGAACACCATATTTATACGAATTTTGTGCTTAAAAAAACACAACGTTTTACATTTTATCTGTCTTCTGAATATTCAGCAACTTGTTAAATTAATTTGAAGTCAGCAAACTATTACACTAATTTGCATTTTTAACTGGGAAGAGTTTTTTGAAATATAGCATCTGTCTCTGCCAAGTGCAATGCTGTATTTTCTCAAAGTTTTAGGGTTCTGCACGACTCATTGCCAATCACTTATAAGCTGCAGCAAAATGGAAAAATCCTCACAAAGAGTTCCACCAAAAAAATCCTTAATGCTCTGATTATGAAATAGGAACACCTTTAAAGTGTTTACCTCAAAAAGGAACAAAAGAAAGAAAGGCGTAGTGACTTTGCACACAATTTTCAGAAATAAATTATCTGGCAACGCTGCTAAGCTTCCCTGAAAGCTGCTTTCTCATAGTTATTAGATTTTTCTGCACCCAACTACAGTGAAAACAAGAGACTCTCAACCATGGGAACTGAGGTAAAGAGGTATTTTGTGAAAATAGTTTTTTTTCCGTTATTTTTAAATTATAGCATATAACAATAGACCTAAAAGTGACATTTTAAAGATGTATTCTATTGCACAATATAAACATTTCTATGACTATAGTTAGATTACATTTAATCCTCATATTGCACTCTAAGGAAAATGTCAAACTTGAGTCAAACTGGCTTTAAAAATAGGGGGATTGATGGTTTTCTTTCAAATATGTCTACAGATAAACCTGACCTCAGGCCCAGCAAATTGGGCTCTGGTTCCAGTTTTCTATGATTCTCTGGGTTTTGCCTTCCCCCAGGGTTAGTGTGAGACAGGCCTTGCCCAAGAGCACCAGAGAAGAAGAGAGGCCATTTTCTTTATCATCAGTGTTTCCTAAATGAAGCAGAGACACCTTCCCCAGAGCTCCTGAAGAGATTCAGACCTGGGTTCATAAGGCGATCACGGCTGAGATAATGCTTATTATTTGGAGTAGGGTATCAGGCCACTTACTCAACGTTATGTCATATTTTAAATTCAGAGTCTTACTGATGCACCAATAATTTTTTTTTTCTACATTGAGTGGCCATCTTGGTTGGGTCTCAGCTCTGCCTCACAGGCTGGGCCTGCATCTAGGAGCAGCTTCTGTTTGGGGAAGGGCAGAGAGAGAACCACACGCTGACTCTTACGCCAGAAGGGTACCCTTCTCTTCTCCTCACTCTTCATTGTGTAACACAAGTCCCATGCCCAGACATGACATCCACAGGACAGGGAATAATGTTTCCTCAGAGAGAGGCCCTGTGAAAGGGGCCCAGGGAAAAAGACAATTCATATTTTGACCACAGGGCAATAGACCACCGAAGGGGAGGAAAATAAGCTCGTGTTCCTCGTGGTTGGGGTGTCCTTATCATTTCATTATTGCTCTTCAGTGTCATTGCATTTTGCGGGACAGATTGTAGTATTGTCCACAGGGATAGCTTGAGGTCTACTTAGAAACTGTTAGAATCATCGAACCATTCAAAGCTTTTGGCGGAAACATAGGTAAAGAAGATGTTTTCACCTCTGAGCTCAGGATGGTAACTGGATCGATTTATAACTTCCTATTTTTCAAGTTCTTTAACTTCTGCACTTACTTTCTTTAGTTTAAAAGCTTTTGAGGGAAATCATGGTTTCTTGATTTTTGTTTGTTTAAACTAGTAAAAAGCATGACAGATGTCTAGGATTTTTTTCCTGAAGAAGCAGCAGCATATCACTAGCTGTTAAACATAACTAAAATACATAAAAAGTAAGAATTGTCTTATGTGCTGTTTTCAAAGTTGCGCACATTTTCTTTTTCTTGAAATGTCATTGTGTTTTGTATTTCTTTCTACTAATATCCTTTTGAATCTTAAACCATATAACTCATTTTTCACTATTAAATATTGGGTCTGTATAGGTATGTGTAACAACAAGGTTGGGAAAGAAATAGAACGCTTATATTTTTTATGAAGACTTTATTATCTAGAAATCACAAGGTAGAGACAAAAGCACACACATGAAAATGACTGCAGACTATCAGTGAATTTGGCAAGGTTTTTATAGAATAACGAAAAGCTGAGTGTGTGTCTTTGCAGTTTTAGCTTACACACCGTCCTTGACTTTAAGCAAACTCATGGTTTGGAATCATTCCTGTGTCCATACCACTTGCTTCTGGTCCCAGGACAAATCAGAACAGTGTTTTCCTGAGAACTGTTGAGGCAAGTTCTGTCTTCATTACCTAGTCAGAATTCATTGAGTGACAGGACAGACACAGATGAAAAGGAAAGGAAAAGGAGAGAAGATTAAAGGCAAAGAGGTTATTCCCAAAGATGACCCTCCATAGTGTCTGTTTAAGTGGATTTACAGCCTCTGTTAGTGACATGGATTCTGCAATAGCTCGTAAATCATTTAAGCACAGTATCCATTTTTACAAGAGGCGGACATATTTCAGGTCAAGAGTTGGAGAATAAACCCCAATAATCATCTATATTAATTCCCCCCCCCCCAAATGTTATGATTTGTTTTTAATTTTACTATACTTTTCAATTTTAAATTAATTAAGTCTTGCAATTGTTTAGGTCATAAAATTTTGTTTTGTGAAAAGTTATAGTATTAAGAGTTTTCACCCCAAATAAGGGAAGGAATTACAGTAGGTGTTATAAAAACTTCAGACTGGGAAACGGGAAGATGAGAAAACGAATTTGTTTGTTTTCTCACTCTCCCTGCAGGTTTCTGTCCGTTATGTCTCCCTCCATAACTTCTTTCTTGGAAAATTTACCTGACTATTTAAATTGTATAAAGTGCTCCAAAATGTAGCTCTAGAACTAAGTCTATTGGCACGTGAATTTTTTTCAGTGTGGAGCCTATAGCATTCAAACTGATTTTCTTTATCTGTTAATTTCATTTCTCTCTGACAGGGAATTACCCAGGTTGAATCTGGTGTCTATTTCTCTTCCAAACAACTGTGGTTGAGGGGTAGAGTGGGTTCATGTATGTACCTTGCCTGCCCTCTCTGCTGAACAAGGTGGGGGTTAGCCTGAAACAGCCCTAGAGATAAAAAGAATGCTCAAACCACTGGAGAACTTGGAGAGTACAGTCCCAACCTAATGCTTCTAATACTGGCAACAAGCAGAATCAAAAGTATTACTATTCTGGCCAGTAAAACATAGCTGAGGGCATTTGAGAAATGCTATATGTAGTGGAAAAAGATTGAACAGTTGTTGTTTTTTCTGTATTTCTTGCCTTAAAGTCTTCTCTGAAATCAGAGACTACCTTCTTGGTGCTGAGTTTGGTAATGCACATAGAGATAGCAAACATTTACATAAACATTGCTGTAGTTTTATTTTCTGTTTCAGTCATTTCTTGGATTTATTGCATTTTGGTATGGCATTTTCTATATGCTCTCTTTGGGAAAATCAATTTGTTATCATTAGGAGAACAAGACAAAGAGAATTAACCCCCGGTTTTAAGCTAGAACTTGCTGGCTATGAAATTAAAAGTTAAACACACACACACACACACACACACACACACACACACACACACACACACTTCAGCTTCAATCTACTAGCTGCAGCATGTCTGAAGCTCAAAAGATAATTGAATTTCATGGGTTTTAACTTTTTCTTGGATGACAAATATTCCATACTCAAAAACAATAATTATAAAGTAAATGAAATAATAACCTAAGCTAAGCACAAATTGATATAATTCTCTTTTGGCTCAAATAAATATGCCAGTACACATATAAGCCTTAAAAATAATATTACTTTTTGAAAAAGAAATATTTAAAAATACAATGTTGTTATGATTCATAATAAGAATGTTATCAAAATGATTTTGAGAGAACATGAACTCAATTTTTGTGATTTTTTTCTCTTTATAGTCTGTATTAAAGAGAGTTTAAGATAAAAATGTTACAAAGGTTTCATTGAGAAGTTTTACTTGTTAAATCTTTATAAAGAAGACCTTGGTAAGATATTTAAGATAGGAGCTAATTTTTCAAAAGACAGTTATAATTTATCACCTCTAAGGGGATGATGACCTAATATACATTTTTATTGTTACATTCTGTGTTTCATTTCTGAGCTACATTTCAATGCCACCTAAACATATTCAGATAAATATATTATCAGTCTCTTAAAAACTAAGCTTGTAACATTTACCCCAAATAGCTAGCTTTTTGTTCCTTAATATAAACTTAAGTTGAACATTCAATATAATGGGATATATCCTTACTGTTTTCAACTTTCTCATCTTCCATTTCTATTAGTATGTATACAAATATAGTAAATGTTTGCCCATTATTTTATATCTAGTGATGAATATTATAGTCATCTGAAATAGATCATTGTCTTTAGAAAAAAATTATTGAGTGCTAGAATAAAAAACCCAAATACTATAAAAGCCTTTCATGTGTTTGGGAGTCCCTGCCATTCTGGGTTTAATTAATTCACTGGAAAAGTTATAGGCATGTGATAATATTTTTATCCCAAATGTAATGAACAGTTATGCTTTAGGTCCTTATTCCAGAATGTTTACACATCTTCATTGTCTAATTCTAAACCTCAGTACTGGAGCACTCTGATGTTTAAAAAGTGGCATGTATCTCAATGCACAAAGTTTACAACTGATTTCAGAGGTCTATAAGGACACTGTGATGAGACCCAGCTCTGAAGGCTCCTGCAGAATGCTGTAAAATTCACTATCAAGAATGTAGTGGCTAGACTGGCAATACTTAATACGAAGGCATACATATAGAAGCTAAACCAATCAAGCTTCTAGAAAAAGCATAACAGGATATTTTCATGATCTTAAGACAGAACACAGAAAGCATTGACTATAAAAGTTTAATAAATAAAAATTCATTAAAGTTAGACATGAAAGAGAAATTGTCTGTGCATATATATAATTAAGTACAGATATCCAGAAAACACAAAGAACTCCTAAAAGTCAATTAAAATATTTTAATGAGAGCATTGAAACAATCTCTTCAGGAAATGACATTAGTCATTTCAAAAAGACCAATAGTACTTTAGAACACAAGGTAAAAACCAATGAAAAGGTTAGAGTATCCAGGAAAGTCTGAACACTGTCACAAAAGAATACAAGTCATACAATAACTGTGGTGATAAAAGCTCAGAAAAATGGTTACCCTTGATGATGGTATGGATTGCAAGGAGGCAGTAGAAGCTTTCATGGTGCTGGCAATATTCTATATATTGATCTAGGTATTGGTTACACAGGTGCTTACACGTGTAAAACACTGTATGAAAATCATACTCAATACAGAGACCATCCTTTATCTTCCAAGTCCATCATCTCCCTCTCCTCCTCTTCCCCATAACCAACATTCTTCAATGTCACCTACAGTTTACTGTCTCCCTCTCCATTCTCTCCTCAGCCCCCTACAACCTGGTTTCCACTCTCATAAAAAAGGCTCTAAAAACCATCACTAATTTTGTTGCTAAAGCCAAGGGACTCTTTTCAGACTTCATCTTGCCAGGCCTAGAGATGGTGCTGCTATTGCTGAGAACTCTCTCTCCCCCTGACCACCCCATATTGAAATTTTATTCTCCTTTGCTATTTCTGGGAAAGGGTTAAAGTCAGTGCACACCTCACTGCAGTGTTGTTGGGATGAATCAAGCTTGTATGATCTCCATGTAGATCTGTGACTGCAACTTCTCATTCTTTCACTTTCTCATTGGTAGGTGTTTCATGAAAATAAGCATTCTTCAGTAAAGTTTGGGAAACTCAGGGTTAAACAAAGTCAAACAGGTTTTCATTGCAGAATATTTTCTTGCTTTTGTGAATTTTCAATGGAGGATATTGAGCATAGCATTTCTGACTTTATTTAACCACAAGATTTGTTTATACTGTTGTATTCTGTGGAATCTGCCTGATAAACAACTATACTGGATGTAAAAATTTACAAGGGAAGTAAGGGTGAGAGTTCAGCCATATTTTTCCTTCAATACAGTTAGAAATAGCATATAGTCAATTAGTGAAATCCTGAAACTATTATGAATATTACTAGAGGCCCCGTGCACGAAATTCATGCACTCGGCGGAGAGGGGGTGTCCCCTTAGCCAGGATGGCAAGACAGCGCAGGCCAGGCTGAGGGACCCCACTGGTGCATGATTGGGGCCGGAGAGGGATGCGGGACTTTGGCCAGCCGGAGAGGGACCCCAGGAGGGCTCCAGGGCATGTCCGGCCCAACTCACTCAGTCCCGATCAGCCAGACCCCAGCAGCCAGTTAACCTACTGATTGGAGTGTCTGCCCCCTGGTCATCAGTGCATGTCATAGGGAGCGGTTGAGTGGCCTTAACATATGATTAGCATATTACGCTTTGATTGGTTGAATGGCCGACTGAATGACCAGACACTTAACATATTAGGCTTTTATTATATAGGATTGTAGCTTTGGTCATCCCAGTCTTGGAAAAGATCTGACCCGATTGTTTACTCTTTTATTCGCTGTAATTTAATAATGCATTTTCAAAACATGTCTAGTAATTTAAAATGCTAGTTAAATTAACATGATGAAAAGGAAATGTCCATTGTCACGAAAACTCACTTAACAAAATAACCTGTCTACAAAATTTTGATTTATGTAGAATCATATGATTTGTTGTTGACACCCCTAGAATTTATTCTAGCCAAGGTTGCACAGAATAGAATGTCTCCATTATTGAAATGTTTATCTCTTAGCCTGTCATCTTTGAATAGATGAACATTAGTCCTTTGCCTTTCCAACCTTCATAACAAAATGCCTTTAATGCCATGTTCTTTTCTTTAAAAAAGTAAAACTTCCAACATCTTAATATGTTTCTCCCTTCTTATGCAGTTACTTTGTTTGACAGGGAGTGAGCTCACATTTGCCTCTGCTGAAGAAAGCCATCTGTGAATCAAATACAGTTTGAGAAAAGCATCACCTTATTCTAAAGATAAATCATATGATATTGTTACGCTGAATGAATGAGAAAGCATGGATTGAGAATAGATTAGATGATTGCATTATAAAGACATCAAAGTAAACTGATCTGAAGTGTGCACTATGAATGGACTGAAATTCAAGATATTACATCGCTACCTAAGTCTATGAGAATCTAAAGAACAAATGCTGATTTTCTATTATAGACTTTCAGAAGACTGAACATTAATGTCAGCACTATTTTAGGAAGTTTATTATATTTGTTATCCTCATTATGTATGGAATAATATGCTCAACTAAATTATTTTTGCTAGTAAGAACATTTTAAAAACTTTTCACCTTATCCATTAATTGATTAAATAAAAGTTATTACACTTTTCATGCTTAAATATTACATTAGTGTCCTATATCTGCAGTATAAAGTACCAAAAACTGGGTAGCTTAGCACAAGATAAATGTATTGTAATAATTTTTGAAAATAGAAGTCTAATATTAAGGCATCAGCAGGTCCATGTTCCTTCTGATGGCACTAGGCAAGGGTCTTTTTCAGGCCTCTCCTAACTTGTGGCAGCGAAATTCCAATCTACATGAGTTTTCCATGAGAGATTGTTTATATCTGTGTCCAGAGTTTTCCCTTTTTATAAGGACACCAGGCAAACTGGATTAGGGCTCAACCTCAGGACCTCATTTTAACTAAATTATCTCCCAAAAAAGTCACATGCTGAGGTACTGAGGATTAGTACTTGCTGTAATTGAATGTGTCCTTCCAAAATTCACATGCTACAACCTAATCCCAATGTGATGATATTTGGAGGTGGAGCCTTTGGGAGGTAATTAAGCCATGAGGGTGGAGTGCTCATGAATGGGATTAGTGCCCTTATAAAAGTATGTAACAATGAGAATCTGATGGTGACTAATGAAGTTGGTGATTCTGTCTTTTGTTTTCTAGGTCTTAAGTTAATCACAAATGGGACTTAAAAAATGAACACAAAAATAGAATATTGAAGACCTGAGAGTGCTATCCTAATTTTTTAATATAGGTATTTTGTAATCAATCTGTTATCTCATTAATCATATATTTTAATTATTAAAATGTAACAAAATATGAACATGCAATTAGTATGTAAGGGTGCTGATTCCTAAAAAATAGCATACTTTTTCTCCAAGTATCTATATATACAAAAGGCTAATATTCAAAGTGTCCCTTTGGGAGTTTGACTGGGAGACTGGGAGTTTGATTGCTCACTATGACATGCGCTGACCACCAGGGGGTGGCACAGAACGAAAAAAGGCCCCAGCCAGCAGCAGGCAGCCAGGGAAGGGAGGCCCCGGCCAGCAGCCGGAAGGCCCCAATTGGCCCTGATCGCTGGCCAGGCCTCTAGTAGTATTATAAATTGAAAAATATTTTCTCCTAATGATACATTTTATCCTGCCTCATTTAGTCTAATACAAAGGAAGTATACTTATTTAAATACTAGTGACCCAGTGCATGAAATTTGTGCACATTAAAAGGGGATTAATTAGAGGAAATAATTTAATATTGCTATTTGCTCTTTCTCTATAAGGGAAGTGTCAGAGATGAAAGAAAATTAGTAAAATGTATATGAAAAACCTTCCTCCTGTCAGAGTCTGGGGCTCACCATGGGACCCAGAGTCAAGACCCTGCCCACCCACATGCACCTCAAAATCTCGTGAGACCCAGACCTGGCCGGCCCCCCCATTGGGCTAGATCCAGACCAGCCAGTCCCACCCTTGTCAAGCCCTGCTGGGCAAGGGGTGTAGCCTCAGGTCCCCTGGCCCAGCGCCAGGATGGGGAGTGTGGCCTGAGGTCCCCTAGCCCAGACCAGGGTGGGGGGCATGCCTTGAGGTCCTCTATCAAGCCCCGCCAGGTGGGAGACATGGCCTGAGATCTCCTGTCAAGCCCCACTGGGTAAGGGGCATGGCTTGAGGTTCCCTGTCAAGCCCTGCCAGGTGGGAGGCATGGCATGAGGTCCCCCGACCTGGCACTGGGGCAGAGGAAGCAGCCTGAGGTCCCCTAGCCCAGCACCTGGACGGCAAGCACACCTTGAGGTCCCCTGAAAAGCCCTGGCAGGCAAGGGGTGCGGCCTGAGGTCCCCTGTCAAGCCCCATGGGGTCAGGGAAGGGCGTAGCCTCAGGTCCCTGCTGATTGCTCATCAAGGCTCCTTATGGGAACTTGGCCTCAGCTGTGGGTACAGCCATCTATGTGACAGAGTGATTGTCAATTACCATATTCCCTCTTTATTAGATAGGATTATACAGAGAAACAAGTGTTTGAAGCAGAAATAATTTTAATTTATCATTTAATAGAGCTCTTGAAAATTTCTATCAGCCTAGTTCCGTGGTTGGCAAACTGCGGCTCATGAGCCACATGTGGCTCTTTGGCTCCTTTAGTGTGGCTCTTCCACAAAATACCACGGCCTGGGCGAGTCTATTTTGAAGAAGTGGCATTAGAAGAAGTTTAAGTTTAAAAAATTTGGCTCTCAAAAGAAATTTAAATTGTTGTACTGTTGATATTTGGCTCTGTTGACTAATGAGTTTGCCGACCACTGGCGTAGTTCACTACTCTTATCCTATCTAAGAAAAGAGTAATATGCAAATTGACTGTCACTCCAACACACAAGATGGCTGCCCCCAAGTGGTCAAAGATGGCTGTTCCCATGTGGACACAAGATGGACCTCCACAAGATGGCCAGCAGGGGAGGGCAGTAGGGAGGGACCAGGCCTGCAAGGGAGGGCAGTTGGGGGCGATCAAGCCTGCAGGGGTGGGAAGTTAGGGGTGACCAGGCTGGCAGGGGAGGACAGTTAGGGGTGACCAGGCCAGCAGGAGAGGGCAGTTAGGGGCAATCAGGCTGGCAGGGGAGCAGTTAGGCATCAATCAGGCTGGCAGGGGAGTGGTTAGGGGGTGATCAGGCTGGCAGGCAGAAGCGGTTAGGGGAAATCAGGAAGGCAGGCAGGTGAGCAGTTGGGAGACAGTAGTCCTGGTTTGTGAAAGGGATGTCCGACTGCCCGTTTAGGCCTGATCCTACCGGATCAGGCCTAAACGGGCAGTCAGACATCCTTCGAGGGGTCCCAGATGGGAGAGGGTGCAGGTTGGGCTGAGGGACACCCCCCCCCCCGTGCACAAATTTTGTGCACCAGGCCTCTAGTTTATGAATAAACAGATAATGGTGTATATATATTAATAATTTTTCTAATAATTACAAGTGTACATTGACATTTCTGTATACCACACAGTTTATTGTTGCTGTTTTGTTGCAGTATACATTTGTAAAATGTTCTGAGCGGTAAAATGTTCTGAGAAATAAAATATATTTATGTTTACTTTTTATCAGGATTGAACTGAAAGAAAAAAAAAACCTCATGTTTCCTTCTATAAAGTTAAAAAAAATAACTGTCAGATGACTATATGCCAGGTACCAACTAGAATTGAATCCCTTCAGAGCAGACAGAAGTAAAAATAAATGGCATTAAAGTTAAGCACTATCGCTGAAAAGAGAACTTAATGAAAACAGTGAATCAAAAATAAGATGTCTTGAGGGTAGTAAAATGTCTATGATAACTTAGGGCTTGTAACTTTGGCTTATATTATTTTATATATATCATATAAATGGCACTGCCTGTTCTTAGGAAAACAGTAAGTAATATTTACCAAAAATAATATTTTTCAAGAAAGACATTGTCTTGCTAGATGATTCAGCAGTCAATAAAATTGATTGCAAATAAATTGAAGCAAGTTGTATCAGACAAAATAATTCACAACTAGAAATAATTTTCATGAAATACTGCTTCAAAAATAAATCTAGCAGAGTTCAATAAAATATCCGCTTAAAATTTTAACTGTAAAACATCACAATTAAAGTTGAAATAAACTATTTTATGATATGTAAAGTCTCATAAATCTTCCATAATTTTTTCCATTTACAGAAATGCAATATTATATTTAAACAGTTAAAACCAACTTTATCATTTAAGTTGAAAGAAATGTGTAATTGTAAAACATCAGGAGAATTTAACCTCCAGATGTGAGACTTAGTTTTAGTTTATTTTTGTTTGAGTATAGATATACATGATATTCAAAGAAAAGTTTAAGCCATAAAGACATAGACATCCAGCACTAGCCAGTTTGGCTCAGTGGATAGAGCATTGGCCTGCGGACTGAAGGGCCCCGGGTTCAATTCCAGGCTCAATCCCTGGCCCTGGTCAGGGCATGTGCGAAGGCATCCAATTGAAGTGTCTCACTCACATTGATGTTTCTCTCTCTCTCCGTCTCTCTCACTTCCACTCTCTCTAAAAATCAATGGAAAAATATCCTCAGGTAAGGATTAACAACAACAAACAAAACTAAATAAAAAAGACATAGACACACATTCAAGAATTCTGAAATGCAAAATATATATAATCAGTTTTGGGGGAAGTTTCACGTTAGTGAAGTATCATAAAATTGCCATTTTTTTCATAAACCATGCCATTCCTATGCTATTTTGAAACCCTCGTTTGTACCAAGAAGCAGTCTTCTTAATATTTAAATTCCATTATTTTCTGCTTATTTTGTTTATTAAAACAGTCTAATCTATTTAAAGGTCTAATCTCAAATCCATTTCAGAGTTTACTTACTTCCATCTCCACACACAGCCATCTCTGGAATGGAGGCATAAGACACAGGTCTACTCTGGTCCCCTGGTGTGGGGCAGAAAGGGATGAAGAAATGCACAGACCCTCTCACGTCAGGACCCTCAGACCTCGAGGAGCTGTCCTTCCCATCTCTGAGGTCGTCAGTTGCCCTCTGTGATGCTGGTGGCCTCTCTGGATGTCGTGGGCTCCCTGTAGCAGGACTCATATCACTAGGGTACAATAGAAGATTACTTTGTGAGGTGCAGTCATGAACTAATTTTGTCCTCCGGTTATTCCCTCAAAATACTTTCAATAGGGCAATTGCATCCCTGATCCTCCATGATAAATAGGGTAGTTGCATGGTAACGCATTTCATTAAGAAGGGGTGCCCAAAAACAATAGCAAAAAAAAATTCTGTTCTCTTTAAATCACCAAACACAGACACACACACACACACACACACACACACACACACACACACTCACACAATTTGTTTATTTTATTTCTTTGCTATTGTTTTTGGGCCTGCTGTAGGGAGAGTGGGATGGCCAGTGGGCAGTGTGGGGGATAAAAACCTAGGGTCTTTCCACTGCTTTCTAAGAGCATGAGTAGAGGGTTTAGGGGGTGGATTCTGGCTCTACTCTTTGAAAGCTCCTTGACACCCCTTCTTAAGCTCTGCATATTAAGTGCTCTGTCTTCTGACTTGGAACATAGCTGCAATTCCAGGATTAGTGGCTACCCCTTACTTTCTCTCACATATAAATGAGTTACTTTTGTACTCTGTATTGCGGTGGCAAAAGGAACTCATGTCTGTTATCGTTTCTTCTGGTTTCTCTCACAATATAGCCCATTAATCAGTTTTCTATAATTAATCATAGTCCAAAAAAGCATTGTGAAGGTTTTCAAACAACTCCAAAAGTGGAGGAAACTTAAAATTCCACTTTTGGAGTTGTTTGAATAGTTGTTCTACTAGTTCATATTCTCATCCCAATTTTTGGAAAAGGGATTAGCCTACATGCTCCTTTTCTAAATTTGCCTTGATAAATTCTTATGTATAGAACTATAATTAATAAAACTATCAGAAGCACTAATCATCTTTATTCCATATGTTGATAGCCACCTGACTGCTATACTTCATTACTTTTAATACCATCTAAAATTAGAACTTAAACTATTATATGATGTTTAGAAAATACACCACACACAGCCTGGCTGGCATGGCTCAGCGGGTGAGCATTGACCTATACCAGGCGGTCACTGTTCAATTCCTGGCCAGGGCACATGCCCAGGTTGCAAGCTTGATCCCAGTGCGGGGTGAGCAGGAGATAGCCAATCAATGATTCTCTCTCATCATTGATGTTTCTAGCCCTCTCTCCCTCTCCCTTCCTCTCTGAAATCAATAAAAATATATTTTTTAAAAAGAAAATATACCACATACAGAACTTTTCTTTCAAGTCTTTTTATTGATGTTTCATGGTTACAATATATTTTCACATCTCTTTATATTTTACATGTTTTTAATGAAATTTATTCAGTAAGTCCTCCTCCTTTGTCCCCCGTCTAGTTGGCATGGAGGAGAAGAACATTGGCCTGCGGACTGAAGGGCCCTGGGTTCAATTCCAGGCTCAATCCCTGGCCCTGGTCAGGGCAGTGAAGTATCATAAAATTGCCATTTTTTCATAAACCATGTCATTCCTATGCTATTTTGAAACCCTCGTTTGTACCAGGAAGCAGTCTTCTTAATATTTAAATTCCATTATTTTCTGCTTATTTTGTTTATTAAAACAGTCCAGTCTATTTAAAGGTCTAATCTCAAATCCATTTCAGAGTTTACTTACTTCCATCTCCACACACAGCCATCTCTGGAACGGAGGCATAAGACACAGGTCTACTCTGGTCCCCTGGTGTGGGGCAGAAAGGGATGAAGAAATGCACAGACCCTCTCACGTCAGGACCCTCAGACCTCGAGGAGCTGTCCTTCCCATCTCTGAGGTCGTCAGTTGCCCTCTGTGATGCTGGTGGCCTCTCTGGATGTCATGGGCTCAACCCTGAGACCTTTTCTGGGCCCAAATCTCCTGCTATGAGACAGAAATGAATAAAAGAAAGGCAAAGATCTTGCATAGCCAGACATAACATCAACTATATTTCAACCACAATATGCCAAAATGGTTAGCAAGTTCTTTCCTTCAGTTCTTGAAATCCACTATCATATCACTTAGTTGGAGTCTCAACTCAGAGTGATATCATGAATATATGTTTTTCCTGAAACCATTTCTGAATGGCGTTATTTTTATGCCCTTTTTTAAAATTTTATTTTTAATCATAGATGACATACAATAATACATTAGTTTCACTTACACAACATAGTGATCAAACATTTATATACATTAGGAAGTGATCACAACAAGTTTAGAACTCATCTGTTATGAATGGTGCTATTTTAAGCCTCTTATTCTATTACATGTAGCTTGAATTAAAACACTTAGAAATTATTTTTAGATAATAATTATGTATTGTTTATGTGTTATATATGTATATCATTACAATTTATATTACCATAATGATTCCCCATTTTAAATAAAGTAAGCCATGCTTTAAAGAAAAAGTTTTGATAATACATAGGAAAAATCTTAATGTTTTAGAGACAAATAAATTTAGTTCAAGTTCTGGCACTGGCAATATACCAGCAATATGATCTTTGCAAAGTTAACATTGTTCTAAACATCATATAACAACCAATGGACACAAGACATTGGTGGGTGGGGATGAGGGCATGTGACAGGGGGTAGGGGAGGCTGGGGGAAGGTCAATGGGGGGGAAAAAGGAGATATATGTACTACTACATGTAATACTTTAAACAATAAAAAAGGAAAAAATTAAAAATAAGTAAATAAAAATATAAAATTATAATAATGCCTATCTATAAAGTGGGTTTGATAAATGACCTTAGATTACTTATGTAAATTATCTCATAAAAGCTGACACAATAAAAGAGGTTTAATGATATTAAGACTATATTATTATAAATTAAGGAAGAAACTCTGAAGTTTTAAAATAAAGTTATAAAATAATTTTGTAAGAATCTAGTGTAAGTCAAAATCCAAGGCAAAGTTCATATGTAAAAGTATGATTTATCAGTGCTTATAAGAAACACCATTATTTTCTTTAATTATTCTAATATTGTATTTCTATTAACAAACATGAATTTCTGTGACATGATTTTAAAGTATTTGCTGTGTATTTGTCATGTTGTTGGGAAAGTTTGAGTTCAATACACATCAAATAATAACATAATTTTAAAATTCCAAATGTTATATGAACCATCAGAACTTATTAAAAGTAACTTTACATTCTATTCATGCGTTTCATTTTTAGTAATATCAGTGAATAAAACTGTATTGTCTAACAACAATTCTGCTAAAAACAATGTAATAACACATATTTATATTGACTATCTGCCCATCTGATTTTACTCTGTTATAAATCTGCAAATAAAAATCTGATGAGTAGAACATTATTATGACAGTTACTTTTATCATGACTTTTATTAAATTTTACCAGGTACTTGATGCCCATAAATATTAATATGAAGTTTACTCACACTTTTAAGAGATTTTTGTAGTGAATTATATTGATTTAGAAGGACTTCTCAAGACATTAATTTTATAGTATTTAATGTGGGCAGATATTGAAGTTAAGCGATGCTATTTGTAGAACTATTGTGGCTGAAAATCATTATTTAAATAAATAAAATAAAATAGAGTGGATTTTTAAAGTATAACACACAATATGGCTCTGAACTAAGAAGAGATGGAGAGGGTAATATTAAGAAGAGAGTACTCAGAAAATATCCCAGAAACCGTATTTCTGTATATTCTTGAATACAGGGAGAGGAAGAAAGAAATGTGATCTTAACTGCTATTTCAATTTAGAAGTTACACTTAATGCCTTGAAGGAAACATAAAAGAAGGTCAACAACACTGTAGAGAATGAATAGCCTTCTTAGAGATCAGAGCCATGGACATGCAAGTTTTGTATGTAGAAAACACAAAACAAAACAAACAAACCCATCTACTTGACTGAAGCAATGTAACCATGGAAGGAGGGATATATTTTTAACAGTGTATTAGGGAAAACTGAAATCTGCTTTAAAATAATATTGATGAAGATGTCCTATTTTAAGTATTCTTTGAGGAATTACAAATATAGAAATATTTATCAAGACAATGATGCCTCTATCATTTGTAGTTAGTTTTACATAATATGCTTAAGTTAAACAGATATATTTACAGATCTTTTTTTCAACAACAACAAAATAAAAGCGAGCACATACTATGTGTTATCAGGACTTGGTTGAAATTAAGAAAAATAAATGTGACCCTCAACTCTCAAGGGCTTCATAGATTATTAAGATGTCTACTTTTTTCATAATGTTTCATCATCCACTTCCAATAATTCTGTTGTTACCTTATTAAAATTGTGAGCAAGTTTGGCTCAGTAGATAGAGTGTCAGCCTGTGAACTGAAGAGTCCCGGGTTCAAGTCTAGTCAAGGGCATGTACTTCCATTGTAGGTTCCTCACCATCCCAGGCCCTGGTCGGGGCACGTGCAGGAGGCAACCAATCGATGTGTTTCTCTCACGTTGATATTTCTCTCTGTCTTTCCCTCTATTTTCCATGCTCTCTAAAAATCAATGGAAAAAATCCTTGGGTGAAGACATATATATATATATATATATATATATATATATATATATATACACACACACACACACACATATATATACATATATATACATATATACATGTGTGTGTGTGTGTGTGTGTGTGTGTGTGTGTGTGTGTGTGTGTATATACTAGAGGCCCAGTGCACGAAATTTGTACATGGGAGGAACATGGGAGGAGGGGTCCTCTCAGCCTGCACCCTCTCCAATCTGGGACCACTCGGAGGATGTCCGACTGCCTCTCACAATCCAGGACTGCTGACTCCTAACCGCTCGCCTGCCTTCCTGCCTGATTGCCCCTAACCCCTCTGCCTGCCTTCCTGATTGCCTCTAACCACCTCTGCCTGCCTGATCACCCCTAACTACCTCCCTACTGGCCTGATTGCCCCTAACTGCTCCTCTGCTGGCCTGATCACCCCTAACTGCCTCTGCCTTGCCCCGCACCTGGGACCCAGGATTTCCTCCTCCAGCCAGTTGCAGGCACCTGGGACCTGGGCTTCCCTCCCTCTGGCCAGCTGCAGGCACCCAGGACCTGGGCTGGCTTTGCCCGGGCTGGCTGCAGCCGCAGGGGACCGTGGGCAGGTGGCTTCACCCAGGTCACAGCTGCAGGTGCCCAGGACCATAGAGCAGGTGGCTTGTCCCTCTCCCGGGCCACAGCCACAGGCGCTGGTGCCCGGGAATGCAGAGCGGGCAGCTTGTCCCTCTCCAGGACCACAGCCTGGCTGGTCCCCATTCCTCTCTCACGAGCTCATTTGTGCCTGGCTGGTCCTGTTTCTTCTCTCCCCAGTGTTGAGTGTCTGAGCCATTATGGCGTGATGGTGTGAGGGCATGACACCATTTGCATATTAACTCTTTATTATATAGGATGTCAATACAACATTAAGGAGTTAACAAAGTCATCACGGCCATTGCTTCTCCTGTCTTTCCTTGCTCTCTAGAAGTAATCAGTAGCCTAAGTTGATTTTTTTCACTTACATACATGTTTTCTATTTGCTCACTCATTTCCTTTTCATCTATTCCTATTTGTCTCAGCAGAAAAGCAAGGCAGAGATATTGATTACAGACAAATATTTTCTTACATATTTTCCATGAAGAATATATCATTGTTATCCACCAAACATGACCACCTACAATTTCCAAAGTGCTGTTGTATGTTCTGAAGATACTAAACAAAGAAGTTTCTCACCTCAAAAAGTTTAAAATGTATTTTATAGTGCATCCCTTTTACAAAAAAATATAAATGTGCAAGTTTACAAAACAATGTGCAAATAATTCAATGAGGCTACTTAATTCAGGAAGCACTATGAAGATAATAACATGAATGTGGCAAGGTTATATACAGTATCTAAATATTTATTATGCTTTTAAAGTGCTTCTTTCCTTTTTGTGCCTTCACTCATACATTGAGATCCATTTTTTAAAACTCTATCCTCATCTAAGGGACAAATACTTGAAGGTGCCTCTGGCCAAATTGTATGTCATCAAGACTCTGGTAGCAACTTTCAGAGTGAATTTTCAATTCCTCAAAGCTTCCTAAGACTGGAAATAATGTTAGGATTGTGGTGAGGAGGTAGGGCTCGAACTGGAGAAAGGAATGAAGGTGCAGTTGCCTTCCATGAAGTAAAGGTGGAGTTCAGTACTGCGCCTGAGTGCTTAGGAACTTTGTGGATTCCAGTAATTCACCCATCAGTCCTTGAGTATCTACTTAACCTCAAATTCTGCTCAGCAGCCCTGCTCAGTAACCATTCCTACAACCTCCTATTGGTGCTGAAGGACTTGGACACATTTTTTTTTTAAAGTGTGTGAAAGCAGGTTCTCTCCTGAAATCAAGGTTGTTCAGGACAGTGTAGAAGCAAAAGTGACAAATCTACTCTAAATAAGTATATATGTCATATTCCATCCTCTGAAAACAAAACAAACATAAATGTTATGCCCTAGAGATAAACTAAGTGTATCACTGCATCTAGATCTTGTCTCCCTAAAAATACAAAACTTTGAACGTTCCCTAGAACTTACTTACTCCTAAAGAGGAGAACTTTATTTCTGACTTTTATAATGCAAAATTATGGTGTGTGTTTTAAAATCACAAACAGAATAATTGTAATATCAGTAACCTAGAAAATCTGTTTTTCTTCATTTAAATACCTTGTGTGTGTGTGTATGTTTTGTACATATGCATGTGAGTTTTTTTTCTAGTTTTCTTGAAGTATAATTGACAAATAGTGATATATTTAAGGTATATGATGATTTGATATACATATGCATTATGGAAAAATGAAAAGATGCCCCCATTGAGTTAATATATCCATCACCTCACCTACTTACCTTTTTTGCTTGTTTTGGTGAGAACCTTTAAGTTCTACTTGCAGCAAATTTAAATTGTGCAATACTGTGTTATCAACTATAGTCACCACATTTTACATTAGATCCTCAGATCTTATTTATATTATTGCTAAAAATGTGTACCCTTTTACAAACATCTTTCTGTTTACCCACATAGCCCCTATCAACCATTTTACTATTATCTCTCTATGAATTTGACTTTTAAAATGTTTCATATAAGTAGTACCATACAATATTTATCATTATCTGTCTGGGTTATTTCATTTAACATAATGTCTTCCAGTTTTGTCAGTGTTTTTTTTTTTTTTGCAAATATCAGGATTTCCCTCTTTTTTTAAGGCTGAATAATATTCCATTGTATATACATCTGTGTTATATTTATAGAATGCATTCTAATAGTTTAAATAGCTCTCTTAATAAAATTCTTAAGGAATAATATTTCAAATATTATATAACAGAGCAAAATGTTAAGAAACTGTAGAAAGTTTAGAAAAATGCAAAGCCTTGAGAGCAGGGGGAAGGTTTTTGCAAAAGTATAAACTGAACTCTGCTGGTATTTTCCACACAAACTGTAGAAGAAATGGTGAAGGAAAACTGTGTGGAAACTTGACAAATGAGCATTACAAACTGGTGAACTGGTGTCTAAGGAAGGGAGGGAGGGAATGGAGGTTGCCCATATGTTGGTCTAGCTTTGGTGAGTAAAGCAAACATTTATTCAGTGCATACTTTGTGCAAAATGTTTTTCTAAATGTTTTGCATGTATTAAGTCATCCATCTTCACAATATTCCTCTAAAGTAATGACTATTATTGTTTTCATTCTGAAAATTATGGAATTGGGTCACAGAGAGTAAAATAACTTGACTAAGACCACATAGCAAGTATGTGATGGAACTAGTGAGGCATTAAATATGTTAAAAGAAATAACACTGAAATTAAAAAAAAGATGTTCTCCAAATTGCTTTGGTTGTATAAAACACAGTATTCCTGTTTAACTGCAATGGAAAAAAGCGACTTCATATATATATGACTAAAATTTCCAGCAATTCAGGTGGTATTTGCTCATGTAGAAGAAGAACTGCCAATTTCCTTGGATCCTAATGTTATGGAGAAAAAAAATCACACATGAGGGATGTAAACCAATTATAAACCAATACACCAATACTAGATGTGAGGTTTTATTATATTTTTAAATCTTCACCTGAGAACATGCTTAGAAAGAGAGGAAGAGAGAGAGAGAGAGAGAGAGAGAGAGAGAGAGAGAGAGAGAGAGAGAAGAGAGAAGAGAGAAGAGAGAAGAGAGAAGAGAGAAGAGAGAAGAGAGAAGAGAGAAGAGAGAAGAGAGAAGAGAGAAGAGAGAAGAGAGAAGAGAGAAGAGAGAAGAGAGAAGAGAGAAGAGAGAAATATCTATCAGTTGCCTTCCATATGTGTCCCACTGGGGATTGAACCAGCAACATTTCTCTTTTCATGCAAGGACGACGCTCAACCAACTAATCCACTCTGGCCAGGTGATTTTGGTTTTTAAGCATTAAGTTTGTAGATCTACATAAGTGGCTTACTATGAGATATCTTTTTAAGAACAAAGAGTGAAAGACAGGCTACCTCACAATAAAATAAATGTTCATTCAGCCTATTTGGAAACTCTAGGAAGTATTGAGATTCCTCACTTCCAACCTCAATGTTGTGAATATGATCACTCTCAAAGTGTTGTTTTTTTCCCCAAACCAAACATCCTGTGATTTATATGCTGCTATAGGACCTCTGTGCCTAAGGGTATAATTGCAAGTTAATACATCATATGATAGAAACTTGCCATAACATAGTGATTATAAATCTTTTAGGTTTCTCTTCATAAATAAAGATTTATGAGCAAGAGTTACATTTTTCTTTTCTTTCATGTATAAATTAACCCTAGGATTTTATGAATAATTCAATATGAAAAATATCATCTTTCAAAGCTATGGTAAATAGTAAACTTGTGTGATTTTATGCAAGTGTGTCTATGTGTACAGCTAAATAACACAAGGTCTAACATATGTACAAATTAAGAAAGCTTATTTTAATGTTTTCTAAACTTTTGAATATATTCTTAAAATATTATATGTCAAAATACATATTGTAGTCTTAAAAGATCACCTGTAGAGTAGGGTGATTTGTGAAATAAATATTTCAGTTATTTAAGATATTTAAATAATAATTTACATGATATGTTTCTGTCACCATGTATTTTTAAATCTGCAAAGAATAAGCAGAACATTTTTAAAATAAAATTTTAAGTTCAAGTTAGGCTTCCTCCCTTGAGGTACTGATTCAACATATTACCAATTCTCCTGAAATAAAAAGAATATTAAGGAATGCAAAGCATTGAGAATTAGCCCAATCAGTCTAATATTGTCCTTAAAATTATTTTTGACATGTAAGAAAAATTTTCAAATTTAGGTCACATCTGGAATATATTTAAAACATTTATGTAATATAATAAATCCCTTATCTTTTAGCAAACACTCATTAATACACTGTCCAAAATTCTAAGTGTACTAAATATTTTATACCCACAAATTTAGAACATTTTACTAGAAGATGAAAAATATTAGAGAGCATGTTCTTAATTTGGTTTATTCTCTGCTTTAATTATCTTCAATACTGAATAATTCTAATGTTGGGGAAATATTACAAAATACTGTTGCAACTAATTTTTGAGTCAACATTTGAAGCAGGCTGTGAGCATAAGATTTATAACCCCTCAGGACTGCTTTGGGATTCTTCTTTGGGTACTAATAACATTTCAGAGGTAAGTTTCTTCATCTATAAAATGGAGATAACAAAATTAGTTACCTTGCTTGCCAATCTACACAAAAATGAGTCAATGGACATATATAGCTTTGCATGGTGACACTTCCTATTCCAGTGGCACATGTTTTAACAGCCTCTGGGTGTGTGGGGGGCAAGGTAGGTTGTGAAAAAGGAGCCCCTGATTTGTAGTGCTGCCAACCTCTAATTTCTGTGGTGTAAAATAGTCTCACGGTGGTCACTTTCAAGCTACCAGTGGTTGAAACAGCTTGAGAGCTTCCTAAAAACATAATAATCAATTAATAACCGACTCTGGTGAACTGATATGAACCAGCTCCAAATTGTTGCTGCATTACTCTGCTTTGTTTTTCATTAAAAAGCTCATTGTCATCTAACATATTCTATACTTACTAATTTTCAAAAATTGTATCTCCACAACAGCCTCTTACTAGAATGTATAGTCACTGAAATGATGAAAATAGAGATTGCAGTCAATATGTTCTTGTTCTCTAAACTTTGCAAAAATACTGATTAATTTACCAATTACCTACTTTCCCTAAATGTCAGCAAGTTTGTAATGAATTTCTGTAATAAAAAAAATTATGTTGAAAATTTATATCACCACACATTCTCCAGGTAAGAACTAGGTCATTTAAACTAAGATGGTTCCAATTACAATGGGTCCACTCACTATACTTGTAAAAACACAATATGGTCCTAACATTCTAGTACTGTTGGGTACTCTGAGAACAACTATCCAGATAAGTGAATGTTTTTAAAAGCCCATTTAATCGACTTCTCTTAAGTATTGTATTCATACCTCATATCAGTGGATCTCAACCTGTCTTGGGTTAAAGATTTCCGTGGGTTGCTGGCTTAAAATGAAGATTCTTGGATCGACTCAGGATCCATTTTAGTATGTGGGAGGTGACTTCAAGAGACCTGTATTTTTAACAAACACCCTCCACCCCCCCAGAAATTGTGCTGCAGGAAATTATTGGGTCACAGCTTACACTTTAGGAAACTGCCATTCTCCATTGAAACTAGTTGTGTAGCAGGATAAAGACGGTTGTCATGGACGAGTGACCAAATCGCATTAAGGGAAATTTCCTTGGAGATTTTGCATTTGTATCAGTGTCAAGACCATTTCTTATGTCACCACAGAGAGGAAGAAAGTGAGAATAATATGTGAAATCTCAGTGTAAATGAACACCAAGGCTTGGAAATTTGTTTTATTAGACACAAATTAGCATCTATACGACACTTCAAAGATGACCAATCCATGCACATTCCGGCGAGCTGGAAAGAGAAGCCTATAATTGTAATTATCTCAAAATATTTTTGCAAGCTTGTATACTGCACACATGAGACATTTAATCATTTTGTAACTTAAATCAGTCATTTATATAGGCTATAATAAGTCTGCATAGTGCAAAAGTAAATGACATATTGTTAATGTAAATACTTAAGTGGAATTCAAAAACAGGGACCTGTTTCTTTGCAATCCTCCTTTTCCTCTCATGAGTGAGGGCGTGTGTTATTTTTAAAAAGCTGCATACTAGTTTACCTTACAGGCAGAAATCAGGTGTTCTCACAAGAAGTGGCATGTCTTGTTCTGGTGAATCTGGTTAAACAGCGCTACTGTGACACCGTCTGTCTCAAGGTCTCTGAGACTCTGCCTGGGCGAACAGCATTGCTAGGGTACATAATGGTTCTTCCCACAGGCAGAGCAAATTTTAGCTGCTAGATAAAAGATGTACATTCAGGTCAGTGCTTAAGTACAAAAAAAAACATGTTATTAGCAAGTTACTAAGTTTTCCCTCTCCCAGTAGGCTCAATCGTTTCTCTTTTTCAGTAAATGAATATTTTTGAAGGGCAGAATTTATAAATGTAAATTCAGCACAACTGGACATCAAGCTTATGAAATTTCCAAATCAACACAATAAAGGCAAATGGAGAACATGCTCTTAAATCAGAGAATTAAGTTTACACCTTTTTATATTTGAAAATTGGGGGCCCCATTAAATTATAATAACTTAGAAAATATTGTGAATTATTTACAATCTCTTAAAGCAGGCGAGGCAAAGCCCTGAACTGAAAATCATTTAAAAAATTCCTGTGCGTTATACAGTTCCATTAGAATATATACTTTTTTAAGTGAAGGAGATTCCCCCAAATAAGGGTATATCTGCCTCCACAACTTTCTGTCATTTGGACACCCTTTGGGACAGTTTTTATTATTTTCTGTCAGTCAGGAATATTCAGGGAATTTCTGAGTCCTTCAAAATAGTCCCTGGTCTCTCTGCTATTCTCCGTGGCAATGAGTCGTGTTTAGCTTACAGAACTAGCCAATGTAAGGATCAGTTGAAAAATCCACAAATACTTTATATGTAGGATGATAAAAGATAAAAATAAAGAAAAGTGGATTTCTATTTATTAACTTATCTGTGTTTAAAAATGATTATGTGCATGTAGTGTCCTAAATATTGTGAAATGTCAACAATACAGGAGGAAGTTCTTCCAATAGGAAGCTTGGATTTCAGTTTGTATATAAGTGTGGGTCACAGGCCTATTTACCAAATTATTCTTATGAAAAGACATATTTACAAAAATATTCTTATGAAAATGTAAAATACAAACTTTTATAATCTAGTCAGTGTATGACCTTCTAAAAACTTATAGTTGGAGTAAGCCTCCTGGATACAGAATGTCACTGATATTTAAGCAAGCGGAAGTTGAAGAATATTTTAATTAATCTGAGAAAGTTTCATCAGAGAAAAAAGAGGAAAATAATTGGCAAGAATGCAAAAAATAAGAAAGCCGGGGACAGTTTAAGAATGACAGTGTTCAGTTGAGATGAAATGATACAGTGGGTTTTCAGGGAAAGTGATTAACATTTCTGTTTTTGTCATGTTACATTTGTGACATATGTTAGACATTTAAGTTGAAATATTAAGTGGAAGGTTAAATATTAGAAAGGCTGCTGTCATATTGGTTATTAGAAGGAAAATTTGAAAATAAAAACTTCAGCAATTTATTTCATCTGTAGAATCATGAATAAAGATAGCTTTTATTTTTTCCTTTTCCTGTAGTTACGCAACTAGCATGCCATGATATCGCTCCATTCATAGTCTAGAGGAGCAAGCATGTATTCATCTTCATGGCTATATCACACATTTTCCTCCCTTTTATATGTCAGGATCAAGAAAGGCCCTCATCTTCTGAAGGCAACTATCAGGCCACTTGCTATCAACAGAAGATGAACTAGAATTAATCAAAACCAGGCAATCATCTGGCCTGCTCTGTATTCCCACCACACCATTTATCAAGTGTGTATCTTTGAGGAAGTCAGACTCTCAGAGGCATCCATTCCCTCAAATTAAAATGTGGACTATAATAATACCTGCTTATCAGAAAGATCACGTATAAGATCATGAGCACACAGTAGGTATTTATGGGTGTTTGTTTCTGTCATATTTTCCACCATCCTTTTTTATAATTTCATAAATCTTGTTCATACATTATACATTTAAAATAAGCAAAATTAAATGAAATATTTATTCAGCAGAGATTAAAGTAACATATTGAAGAGCACAACGAATAATTTTTCGTAGTTTTCAGGTTTAAAAGCTCAACCTAGGAGAGGTAAACATTTCTTTCAGGTTCATAATGTTGTTTGTATGGAGACAAAGAAGAATGCTGTAATTTAAATCCTTAGCATGCTATTCTGTATTAGATCACTAATGTTGTGGTTTGCCAATTGAACATTTTTATTTCATAGCTTCCTTGAATAATTAAAAAGTGAGACATTGATGATATACAAACATTTTATCAATACACACCCTAATAGCATCTCCCCATTCTAACTGCCAAACAACATCTTTACATAGTATCTACTACATTTCAGAGCTCATTGTCTTTAGCTTTCTGCAATTATACTCACAATCTCAGCCACTGGACACATCAATCTCCAACTTTATTGAATAAACTAACATAATGCATATGACTGTTTCACAAATGTAAACAAAACATTGGCTAAAGAAAAAGATGAAAGGAAGTAAATTAATAAACTAAAAAAGAAAGATATTGCAGAGAAGACAGTCAAATGTTCCCTTTGGCCCAGCAGATGTCAAAGCAGCTGGTAAAATGGCATTGAGGGAACTAACATTTATTGAGCAACCATTAAATGCCAAGCATTTTATATAGGGCATTTCATTTTAGCATTGCCACTCAGCAGTAAGTATCATTTTTCTCACTCCCCATTTTAAAGATGTCAAACCTGAGTGATACTGAGTTTAAGTAGATGAAGGTGTTAAGCTTTAAGTAGTGGAGTTGAGAGTCAAACCGCAAACAATCTGACCTTCGTACGAAGTACAATCTATTTCACTAAATTGAAAAGTGGTTATAAGAGAAATAACATATCACTAATACAGGACTTACATATACTACATACTTCCCAACTATTACTGCTTTGTTGTGGGGGAAAAAGCATGAATAAGTGGTCAGGAGTAAATAGATTTTAGCAGCACATTACTGAGAACAAATTATTGATCAGTTTTTAATGGAGCTAATGTTCACCCTTTTTTTCCCCAACAGGAAATGTTGCATCACTTAGAAAACTACTTCTCTACTCATCATCACTTTATAATTATTTTTTCTCTCTTATTTGTCTGAGATTATGGGATATATTTTATGACCTCTTAATAAGTCTATATATCTTCAAACATAGAAATAAATTATGTGAATATATTATAGATGATATCCTCAATAATTATTTTTGACCATGAGGATTATGCTAACACATTTTTTCTGCAAAAAAACTTTATAGTGATTTGTTTTCTCATGCTTTTAAGGCAATAATATGT
The DNA here is from genome assembly GCF_951640355.1 of Cnephaeus nilssonii. NCBI lineage: Eukaryota > Metazoa > Chordata > Mammalia > Chiroptera > Vespertilionidae > Cnephaeus > Cnephaeus nilssonii. Next base: position 63,104,594 of record NC_137076.1, on the reverse strand, counting down.
ATGCAACAAATGTCATAATAATTTCTATAAGTGCAGGCTTAGTTTTTGTTTTAAAATCTGTTTCATTCCAGTGATTTAGAGGACTAGCTGGGAAACTCCAAACATGCATGAAATAGATAAAGAATACTGAAAAGGATGGCCCCAGGAACATTATTGCTGTAGGTCTTTCATTACAGAACTTGAATTAGAATGAATACCTGAGAGAGCTATATCCCACCTGAGACTCACGAGGTACAATTGAAGTAATTAAAGGAGAAGAGGCTGTAAAAGACAAAAAATTATTTTAGATAATTATTGTTCTGTTGAAGTAAAAATAGATTTAATAAAATTTTGACTCTTAGTAAAAAAAGCTTTAAGAATAATATTTTAATTATCTCTATATATGATGACATATAATTACAGGAAATAAAAATCACACAATCATATGTATAATATTGTTTATATGTATATATTCAATATTAAGAATCAAGATATAGTAAAAAATATCACTGAATTATGAATACCTAACACAAAGTAAATAACATTTGACAGTGCAAAACAAAAATATATGTAACAAAATTTTTGAGTTAGAGGGTATCAATTCTGAAAAAATAATTCCCTTGTCTTTCACTTTATGTCTGCTAGGTAGCATAATATTGGCAATGCTTCCAATATAGGAGATATCAGAAAATTTGGAATACTTATGTTTTGTAAAATAAATTTGTTGGGTTCAATTTTAAAATAGAAATTTTTTTAATACTTGGCAATTTTATCACCCTCACCAAAGTACAAGAAACTTTATTATCAACTTTTACTTATTTTTTTAATAATAAAAATTAACAGGATTTGAGATCTAACTATGGACCAGGCACTGTTCTAAGTCCTATATATGTATAAACTCATTTAATTTTGATATCACAACTTGACATAAGCACTATTATCATCCCTATTTTGGAGATGAAGAAACAGAGACACACAGATACAATAACTTTCCAAACATTAAATGAATGTATCTGAAAGCCAATGTTTTGAGCACAGGAAATTAGATTTCAAAGCTTATATTCCTAACCAAGATGTCACTGTCTATTTATGGTAAGGACGTTTGTAAATTCATGTAAGTAAGCAAAAAAAAAAACAAACACAAAACAAACAAAAAAACACACACACAAACAAAACAAAACAAAAGAAACTGCACTGAAACTGGCTAGAAAGAATAAACAAGAAAGAGAACCAATTGAAACCTTCACACATAGAAAGTGGAATCAGCTAGTGTTGGTCAGTCAGGTCACCATGCATCTTAGGACCCATTCATTGAGAATTTGGTATTTGAGCAAAGAGCTGAAGGAGATGAAGGAGTTAGTCATGTGATATCTGTGAGAAAATATTTCTAGGCAGAGGTTAAAAGCTGGAACCTGGGCCTCTAATCTGTGGAACCTTCATGACTTATCTATGAACGTAGATGTCACTCTCTGGTTACAGTGAGTAAATTTGGTTATTTGTTGTTTAAAAAACAGGCCTGTTGCAAGGATTTGGAAATAGTTCCAACATAACCTTGACATTTTCTTTTCAAAAGACCATTGTTCTCAGCTATTTTGAAAACAGAATGTAGAGAGGCAAAGAGGGGGAGGAAGGTAGCTTAGACCTAGGGCAGTGGTCGGCAAACTCATTAGTCAACAGAGCCAAATATCAACAGTACAACGATTGAAATTTCTTTTGAGAGCCAAATTTTAAAAACTTAAACTTATTCTAATGCCACTTCTTCAAAATAGACTCGCCCAGGCCATGGTATTTTGTGGAAGAGCCACACTCAAGGGGCCAAAGAGCTGCATGTGGCTCACGAGCTGCAGTTTGCCGACCACGGGCCTAGGGGACAGAAGTGAAATGTTTCAATTCTAGATACAAGAAATGTTTAATCAATGGGCCTTCAAGGATTTTGGTCTCTGAAATGGAAAGGATGGAGTTGCCACTTATTGAGATGGGCAACTAGAGCAGATTTGGAGAGGAAGAATAAAAGGGTTTTAGATTTTTTGATAACTTAATTTATAGATATTTATTTTTCATCTACATAGTAGGTAGTTGTGGATTTAAAAAAGCTGGAATAGAAGTAGAAATACTAATATCTTGTCTTATATCAGTACACTGTAACATGTTTAGATGATGTTGACCTGAACTAAGGTACTAGCAGAGGAATAGAGAAAATAGATGATATGATTGAAGGCTCTTACTATTGACTAGAGGTGCACAAAATTCATGCATGGGAGAGGGGTGTCCCTCAGCCTGGCCTGCACCCTCTCTAATCCGGGACCCCTCGAGGGATGTTCAACTGCCAGTTTAGGCCAGATGGGGGCGTGGCCAGAGGGATTGGGCTTAAACTGGCAGTTGGATATCCCTCTCTCAATCTGGGACCACTGGCTCCTAACCGCTCACCTGCCTGCCGTCCTGATTCCCCTAACTGCTCTCCCCTGCCAGCCTGATCACGCCTAACTGCCTCTGCCTTGACCCCACCACCATGGCTTTGTCCAGAAGGATGTCTGGTCTAATTAGCATATTACCCTTTTATTAGTATAGATAGAGGCCTGGTGCATGGGTGGGGGCCAGCTGATCTGCCCTGAAGGGGGTCCCGGATGAGGGTGTGGGTCCCCTTGAGGGGGCAGGGCCAGCCTGAGTGAGGGGCCTGGGGCAGTGTGGCCAGCCTGGGTGAGGGTGATGGTCGTTTGCAGGCTGGCCACCCCCTCATGGGATGAGGATCCCTGCTAGGGGCGGGGTGGGCCTGGGCAAGGGGCTGATGGATTTTATTGTGCATTTTAATTTCTTAATCTCTGAAGGGTTTTGAGCTATGGTATTTCATTCTTATTTCTTCTCATACACAATCTTGTCTTTTATTAACCTCACAGAGTCTCAGTACATTCTGGTCTGCTGACATAATCACTTCATTTCTTTTCATGATCTGATATGATTTATTCTATTATGTATAGTTTTTGCAATTTCAATGGTAATTTTAGTGGGAAGAGCATTAAAAAATATGTAATCTTATAAACCAAATTTTTGCTTCTTGTATGGTTTTCACTACTGTATTTCAGCATAATATTTTATCATTGTGATATACAGTACAAGATATATTTTGTAATTATAAAATAATATTCAATGTTTGTAGCATTAACTGTTACTTGCTCAGACACTAATTTTTTCATGCTGATCTTTTTGTTTTATATTTGTTACTATGCTGTTGGTTGTTTATTTTCAAATACTTCATTACTTTTTAATATTTTATTGGTATATGTCTTCTTTAAACACATACACTTGGGATTGTTACTTAATTTAAAGTTACTCAATTAATGTTCTTTGTCTTTACAAATGTAATTCATCTATGTTATAACTGGTATTTTAGTTTTTAAGTGAATTAAATATGTATATTTAAATTGCAACAAATTCAGAGGACTTTATTATATTTCACCTTATAGAACAGATACAGGTGTTGTCCCATTTTTGGCTTTATCATGTTTGAAATATTTATAAACATACATAACTTCCCCAGTAGGTGAAAATGTATGAAGTATTACTGGATTGGTAGAATTAAGGCTTATGAAAATCCAAGATGAGGGACTTTAATATTATGCCAGTAGAAAAAAATAATACTTTTTATATATTTGTGTAAAAACTAACAGCAAACTTAATGATTGTTTTTATATTAAATTATTTAATTTATCTAAAAGCCCTATGAAGATGAAAGTATTGAATCTCCATTTAACAAATAGAAAAACAGCCTGATTAGTCAAGAGCACACACAAAAAAGTTGGAATAGCCAGTGCCCATGTAGTTTTCAACCCAGTGCCCATGTAGGATACCACTTGGTTATTCGGCCTCTCAGTAAAGGATGATAGTATGCTAGAAGCCCATTGCACGAAGATTTGTGCAATAGGCCTTCCTTCCTCTTGCTGCCGGTACCGGTTTTCCTCCAGCATCCAGGACCCGGGCCGCAGTGGAGCCAAGACTTCAGCCTTCAGGCTTGGCTCCTGCCTCGGGCGGAGCCTTCAGTCTTCAGTCTTCACCATTTTGTTGGGTTAATTTGCGTACTCACTCCTGATTGGCTGGTGGGTGTTGCGGAGGTATGGTCAATTTGCATCTTTCTCTTTTATTAGTGTAGATGACCCAGGAAATGGTGTTTTTCCTCTCAAGTAATATGGATGAGCTTCTGCCCTGACAGTTTATGACTGGTGTTTGAGCATCTCAGAACTCAAATTACTAATGTCTATGATCTTATTTTGTTTTAGAGTTAAGATAGTCAAATGTCTGACATCTACAGAAGTGAGTTAAATATCTATTCACTTCTAACTTTACAAGAGTCTGCTAAGCACTTTGACTTTTACATCATATTTCAAACTTTTGCTACCTCTTACATATATTAAAATTTTCCTTTTTAAAATAGTGAGTTATGACCCTTGAGTCATTTGTTATATCATTAATATGTGTTGTATTGTTGATGTGAAAATATTTAACCTAAAAATGTGTTAGGTGAAATTCATTTCCTCAGGTATAGTGTTCTTTTTATTTCTCTTGACATTAACTTAATATTTTATTATGTGGAGCCTTTGTTTTATAAATGGAGCAATACTATTGTAAGTTGGTAATCTTAAACACTCTGATATAAACCAAAATGATTAGTGTAGAAATTAGAATTGAAATGAGAGGACAGCATGATTTGTGTATAAAACACTAATGACACACAATTGTGTATAAAACACTAATGACTCACAACAAGCATGCTTTATCTTTTTGTATGTTCATTTATCATTGTGAGTTGTCTATACTAGTACAACACTTCAGACTTGCAGTATTCAAGTAATTCATGACACTTAAAATTACATGTGTTGGCAGATTATTTTAACAAGTTTTAAACAGATGGTTTTATATCAGAGAATTTTATAAATATAGAACAAATAGAAGTACGTTCTTTATGGCCAAATTGTCTTTCACTGGATAAATCTCTGTTAATTCAAGCATATTGAGTATATTTCTCTCTGAAATTCTATTTTGTAACTTGTGTATATGTTTGTTTCAAAGACTGCAATGCATTGAACATTTTAAAAAGTTGAACATTTTTATGATAACCTAATTGTTAACATATTTTGCACAAATTTTCAGGATAATTATTCTTGTTAAAAATAGGTTGCAGGAATTTCCTTTGGGAAGGATTCATTGCTACAGGCTCACTTTTCTATGACTGAATTGTAGTAGGTTCTGTGAGGAAAATTGATTATTCTCAGCCTGGTGTCTTTAATTCTGTGTTGAGTATACAGCATATAGAGGTAACCTGTAATCAGATTACACCAGTGAATGCTATTATAAAATGGGAAAATTTACATATTTATGGAGAGACATAAAATTATAACACATTATATGATTAAACCAGGAAAATTAGGGTCTTGTTTATATCATAGTTAAATAAATAACTTTATAGACTCATCTTTAAAAATTAATTATTAAGCTATAAACACACTAATTATTTACCAGCTATAATTTCCTATGATTCCTAAGAAATTCATAAGTACAGAAAACTTATTTGCTTGTTAGAAACATTCACTCTGCCTTATAGAATGCTTCATCATTTTTTTCAAAATAAATACTAATAGGATGTTTCCTAAAACATGCTTTAAAATATTGGTCTCATGTAAACATAATTGAGACATAGTAATAAAAACCTTCTATTATATAAAAAAGTTTGTAATAAAATAGAAACTCCAAAGTTTTTATGTAATATCTACATGAAAATAATAAAATAAATAACTTATCGAATAGAGATGTTATAGATTTCTATCTTCTACTCAGTACTATAAGCTCTTTAATATATTAATCTAGTAAGAAAAATGTAAAGACACAGAAACATATTTATACAGACTTTATGTATAACTGATTTCTACTAATATGAAATCAGAGGCAAATGTCTATGTGTGTGGGTGCTTATGTCTTTTTTTCTATAACAGGTGCAGCATATATTTTGCATTACAATACTTGGTTTTATAAACTCAAAAACTTATCAAACAACTAGTGGATTGAAAGAAACAAGTTCATTTGGCCATCTTAGCATTGGGGGAGAGTGAACTAGTAGGGCATGCTATTGTGTTACAGATCAAGGTTTTGTGTCAGGGAAGATTGTTTTTGTGTTAAAAACATCATGATGTTTATAGGATGAACTCAAGAGATGCCTGACTGTGTGTATGAAAAGATAATGGTACCCTGGATGGTCTGGCTCAATGGATAGAGCATGGTCCTATGGACTGAAGGGTCCCTAATTTGATTCTGGTCAAAGCCATGTACCTCGGTTGCAAGCTCAACCCAGGGCCACATGCAGGCAATGTGTCTCTTTCACATTGATAGTTCTCTCTGTCTCTCCCCCTCCTTTCTGCCCTATTAAAAAAAAAAAAAACAATGGAAAAAATATCCTCAGGTGAGGATTAACAAAAAAAAAAAAAGGAAAAGAAAAAAAAAAGATAATGGCAATACAAGAATGACATGTAAACCCTCAGAATGAATGAAACATTATTTTTTATTCTAATTTGACACCAAGGATATTGTTAAATCATCTAAGATCCCTTACCCTCCTAAAACTAAGTTTGTTCTATTTAACATCATTTTTCAGATGTTTACAATGAAAGAATAAAGAATTTAGATTTAACATATAAAATATTACAGTTCATAGTTTCTTTTCCCTTTAAAAATTCCATTTTGGGTATTGTCGACACATGGCTGAATTGACATGGAATAACATAAACTTATAGATCAATTTAAACAATATGGCCCCAAACCATTTAGCAAACATCTGTATTCATGAAGCTTTATTGGGCAAATGTACTCAGCAAAGATGCTATTGTCTTCCAGAAAAGTCTCCATTAAAAAATGTTTACAGATAAATTTGAATATATGTGGATTTTCAGAAGTGTTTATATTGAAAAGAAATAAAAAATATGGATAGTTTAAAAATATTCACAAATATAGTGTATGGACTTTTATTGGTGCTGGGGCAGATTAGGGCATTTAAATATACTTATTTTATAAATGTGTAATATATTCTGAAATAACTACTTATGATGCTAAACAAAACTATATCCCTGAATATGGGACACTCCTTAGTTTGAGGAATCCCTCATGCCTATAGATGTATAAATTTGGGATAAAATATTTGAGTAAGGGAATAATAAGTGCAAATAATTGCATGTTTAAAACATCTCACTTTATCTCATGTAAAAATTATCTTTATAAAGGCTGACAAATAACTAAAACTTGATGAGTATGAATGCCAAAATTTGTATTTTAGAGTTCATTCTTAAAGGTGAACTAGTAAGTCATCAAAGTCATGAGATGCTAATCAAGCAGATAACAATACAGGTTTATAATCCACTAGAGGCCCATTGCAGGAAGATTCCTGCAAGAATAGGGCTTCCTGCAGGCTTTCCTCCCGCCACCACTGCCCTGTGCTTTCCCTTCCCTCCTGCTGCCGCTGCCTCCCAACCCACGCTTTCCCTCCCGCTGCCGCTGCCCAGCACTTTTCCTCCCGCCGCCACCCCGTGCTTTCCCTCCCACCACTGCTGCTGCCCCGTGCTTTCCCTCCCGCTGTCACCATCGCCCTGCTTTCCGCTTTCCCTCCTTCTTCCTTCTAAGCTTCACTCTTCAGTCTTGAGTCTTCACTCTGCATCTGCGTATTCAAATTAACCGCCACCTTTGTTGGGTTAATTTGCATAATCACTCTGATTGGCTGGTGGGCATAGCAGAGTGATGGTCAATTTGCGTGTTTCTCTTTTATTAATGTAGATTGTAAAACTTGGAAAAGATGACTATTGCAATATATAGGATCCAATAAATCACATAAGACTCTGCCATTCCTTGTCTCTCTCTTGTGTTAATAATTTTAACCCTTTTCACTCGCTTGCTTTTTTCTCGATTCCTTTATTCTAATGCTAACCGTGTCGAGTCACACTCGACATCCGAGTGCAAAAGGTTAAAATTAATGTGGTATTATTGTTAGTGTTATAAATGGGGAAATTTTGGTTATTGTAGGAAGTCAATAGAGATAAATAAGTTCACTAGAAACTTTATCATAAAAATATAAATATTTAATAAAATTTTATAAAACTTTGAATTAATTATCATGAATACACTAGTCTACTGTATCTAAACCAGAATTGTTGAATGATGTAGGTTCATAATTAATATGAGTGATCTTGCAGTATAACCAAGTTAAATTAAGATATTTATTTAGCCTGGCCAGTGTTGCTCAGTGGTTGAGCATTGACCTCTGGACCAGGCATAACGGTTCAATTCCAGGTCCAAGCACATGCCTAGGTTGCGGACTGGATCCCCAGTGTGGGGCATGCAGGAGGCAGCCGATCAATGACTCTCTCTTATCAATGATGTTTCTATCTCTCGCTCCCTCTCCCTTCCTCTCTAAAATCAATAAAAATACATTAAAATTATATTTATTTAATGAAAACCCTAATATCTTGCTGCTAATTTTTAATAGCATAACATTTAGTATATAAAATATGTTATGGTTAAAACAAAGGGGTTTTGGAGAACAACACATTTTAATATCCCAAAATTTTTCCAGAAAACCACATGAGTGTGGCATCTCTACTGTTAGAGCAAATAATCCTCAAATGTATACATATTAAATGGCACGAATATGTTTTAAGAAATTAAAACACCAATACAAAGATATTATCTGACAAACATTTCTTATATGAGAAGTCTTCCATGCCAGTGATTTTTTTTGATTTTTTTTTAAATCAAGTCATGCAGGGAACTCTGTTGAAGTAGGCCACCATTTCAGCACAGGGGGAATTGTATATAGCAGAGCTTTAACCAGCACAGCGTTTCATTCAAGAAGACTGCTTCATGACTTCATTTAAAATTATCAGGGGCGCATTATCTGGGTACACAACAAGAAGCAATTATTGGCTTAATTAGCTGGCATTCACCACATCTCCCTCTTTCTCTTTGTTCCATTGCCAGGCAATTTTCTACAATCATTAAGCAAGGGAACTATAATTCCACAATGACCTAATTTACAGTTTCGTCTTATCACATTGGAGTATTTTAATGTTATTTATGACTGTCCTCAATAGGAACTAAGTCTATTGGGCAGAAAATACTTCAGGCTTAAAAATTTAATATGCATTGCCATATTCTAAATCTTAATTATATTTAATAATCTACTATGTTTTATTTCTGATGGATATTTGCCATGAATATTTGATTGAAAGGGGATATATATGGTCTCTTCTACATGTTAAAATTCTGCAAGTAATTTGTATGTCTTTTACAAGTATACAAGTATCAAAAGGAAAATGTACAACTAAATTTTAAAAGGTGAAGAAACTTTAACATATAACTTACTGAAAACAAACAAAAAATAGACAAATAGACTTATTCCAAGATGATTTTATCAATCAAACTTGGGCAGATGGTCAAGAGAAAGAATTTTCCCACAATTTAAACCACTGATTTAGGTGGATTGCTAGAAATTTAATTGAAATGAAAACTTCCTACTCTGACATTAGAAAGCAAAAGTAAGTTCAAAGGCATAAAATTGTTTCCTCTGTGAGGCCATAGTTAATACAGGTGTCTCTGATTGCACAAGCATCTAGAGGATTTAGAAGCAGTAAAAATGAAGTTCTATCTATATAATAAAAGCCCAAGTGACCATTAAGGCAAAATAGCCAGAACAACCAGTTGCTATGATGCATACTGACCACCAGGAGGCAGACGCTCAACGCAGGAGCTGCCCTCTGGTGATCAGTACACTCCCACAGGGGGAGTGCTGCTCAGCCAGAAGCCAGGTTCATGGCTGGCAAGTGTAATGAGTGGCCGGAGCCTCTCCTGCTTCCGCGACAGCGCTAAGGAGCAGCAAGTAGGCGGGCGGAAAGGAGTGAGGGGTCTCGGACTGCGAGAGGGATGTCCAACTGACTGATTAGGCCTGCTCCCCACAGGCACACATCTCCCTAGGGCTCCCGGACTGCAAGAGGGCACAAGCCGGGCTGAGGGACCCCACCCACAGTGCATGAATTTCATGTACTGAGCCTCTAGTATTAAATAATTCATAAAGCAGGGTTTGGACCAGGAACTGTTCTGCAGGTTAATTCCTGGGTTATGAGGAGTCTGGTCATCCATTTAGCTAGTTTCATAATTCTTATCTCATTATGGCTCATGATCAATGAATATTTTTTTTACAATGTTCTCCAATACATAAATGTTCAAATGGTAACTCAAATCATAGCCTACCTTATTCATATGATGCTTTAGATTTCAATCATTTTTACAGTAGCAATAAGCAGAATATTTATACATGCTTTTATTTTGAATTTTAAACAATAGTAGAAAAAAGAGATCAGTAAAGTGATAAAGGTGTAAAATAAATATAGTACTTCCAAAGAAAAATACAAGATTTTAAAATAAATTATGTGATATCCAAGAGTTGATGAACACCATTTAATAACACTAGTGTTTCCCAGATGGGGTGACTCAGTGGTTGAATGTTGACCCATGAACCAAGAGATCAACGGTTGTATTTTTGGTCAGGGCACATGCCCTGGTTGCTGGATTTGATCCCCAGTTGGGGCCATGCAGGAGGCAGCCAATCTATGTTTTTCTCTCATCAATGTTCTGTCTCTGTATCCCCCTCCTTTCCCCTCTCTCTAAAATCAATAAAAACATAAAAATTTTTAAAATATATTTTTATTGGTTTCAGAAAGGAGGGAAGAGGGAGACAGAGATTGAAACATCAATAATAAGAATCATTGATCGGCTGCCTCCTGCATGCCCCTTACTGGGGACCAAGTCGGCAACCCAGGCATGTGCCCTTGACTGGAATCGAACCTAGGACCCTTAAGACTCCAGGCTTACGCTCTATCCACTGAGCCAAACCAGCCAGGGCAAACATATAAAAAAAAATTTAAATGCTTTAATAACACTAGTGTTGACAGTCTCTACCAAGTAGCTGACAATTATATATCTAAGTGGTATGTGTGTCTGTGTTTTGCACAAATTACTGAATAATCCACAAATTATATTTATTGTTAGAGGTTCAAACAATATAGAAATATATTGAGATAAATAATGTCCCCCTTTCAATGACTTCTTTGCCATCACTACCTTTTTTACCCCACGGACAATTATTGTAAACCCTGGTAGCTGTGCATTCTTCTAATCCTATTTCAATGTGTTTATTATAAACCAAAACAAACAAACAAACAAACAAACAAAAAACCCACATAAATGTCCATGTATGCAAGGTTTACATAAAAGGTACTATACATATTCATTTGTGACATTTCAAAAAAATATTTGATTTGTTTCAATTTTAAGTTTTTTTATTAGTAACAGGTTGGCATTTTTTGAAAATAGGTGTATTTTCTATTTGCAAAAATGTCTTAACATTTCCTTACTTCTTCATCCATTCATTACCCCCTTTCTTCATTTTTTAATTAGTCTTTTTGCTCTCTTTTAAGATAGGATGTGTTTTCTGGTTTTCTTGGTTCCCACTCTTATTGATTCAGTAGTTTTAGATCTCACCTGTAATCTTCTAATAGTTATCCTCAATTTTTTATTACTCATATTTGGAAAATAGATTGGCATGTATGGTTAATAAGTATCATTGAAAACCAAGTAAGGTCTTTGAAAATATCAATTTTCTTCTAATTTCCAGTTGGCAAAAATAAACACATGATATAACTCCTATTTCTTTGTTAATTTAAACCTTTCAGAGGTTCGGATTCTTCTATGTAATGTGGGCATAATTGTACCTATATTATGGGATTGTAACAATTGAAATAACAGGTAGTTGTGCATATGTTAATCACCTGAAACAACAGATGGTTAGAAAATGCCATTTTCCTTATTCCTATTTCTTTTTAAAAATCAGTATATATTTATACTATGATTAAAGAGTTATGGATGTTATGCTTTTTTTCAATAGAGCATAGGAGTAAAATATTTGTATGCTAAAGCTAAGCTTTACTCTTCAAAACAAATCATTCCAATACCTCTCTCTGCTGTACAGGATGATAAGGTCATGTAAAGGATATAGGAGTAAGATATACCATTGAGCTTTCCTTAAAATAACACCAACTTATGAAGTTTTTAAGAAGACAATATCAGTTAATTTATGTAAAAACACATAGGACATGGCATATATACTTGAGAAGTATTAAGTATAGTAATATTGTTATTATCATTTAATTATTTGAAATGTTATTTCATCACATGCGCTGGTCAGGTTTCTGAGTTGTACTTATTGCCTGATGTAGAATATTTGCAATTTCATGCTGTAACACCATGAAGAGTCTTGAAAGTATATAAAGGAAGAAATATGAAGAAAATCAACACAGCAAGAGGCACAGTCAATATTCAAGGTGCAGATGTTTCTCCTAAATAATCAAGGAAATTTTAGGAGAATGGGAAAAGAAAATAAACAGCCAAGTCCAGAGATACATGAGATGGAAATGGCAGATCTACTAACATCCAGACCACCGTGGTTTTCACGTTTGGTACATGGCACAGTGATATCCTGAAACATGGAGTTTTGTTGCTCAATTCAGCTAGAAATGAATGTACCCTCGTGGGCAGGTGTTCAGAGAGATGCGATATTTCGGCATTGGAGAGAGACATGTTCCCAGTGAACAGCATACGGATATTAAAACAGAAAAATCCCCCAAATGAGAAGAATTGCTTGAGAACAAGATGTTCTAGCCAGCATGATAGCTGGATACAAATATGGTTAAAATGCAACATCTCATATCATGGCTGGGGGGAATTTAATGTTATTACACACAAATGAGAACTTTCCCAAATTATGTATCCAGTGAAAGTATTTCAATTAAAATGTTCATATTTTAAATGTCTTTTTTTTCCATTTCTCACTCATTGTTGTTGGTCATTTTGTTGTGCATTTATTAATCAACTATGTGCCAAGTATAGCATTGCACACTATGGGAATTCTCTTATTAAATTCCATTTTTGTCATGTACTAGCTATGTGCAAATTGAAAGTTAGCTCTTCTGCGCCTCAATTTTTCTTCTTTTAAATAGGTATAATGAGGTCCTAAGGGTTATAGTGAAAATGAATGGAGTAATTGGTCCGGTAGCATGCCTGGTACATATTTGGTTCATAATAAATGATAGTTTCCACATCCCCCACTTAGAACTAGAATCTAATTAGTCACAACAGTATGCACAACACAAATGCTTAGGCAAACTTGAAATTATTTTCTTAGCTATGTGTGTCTTTCTTGGCATTGAACGCATCTGCATTTTCCGGATGCAGTCATCTCCAGCGTGCTTCTGGCCCAACCTGATGGCAGCGTCCCACCCACAGCCTTAGCACCTAGGACACACTAGCCTGACTTCCAAATACTAGCTGCTCACTTTGCCTCTGGGCTCTCTCGCCCCTCACCCCTCGCCCCAAGACCATGCTTGTCTTGTGTCTTTCACCTATTCTTCCAATTAGTTTGACCACTATGCAGCTGGCTACACATGCTCTAGCATTAAACACCACACCACACCCCACCACCCCTGCACACACTGGGACAGAATCAATGAGAGGCAGATTGTCAGCTGGGGTAATTCTGACCTGTGTTCTTCATTGTCTCCAGGAGTCTCCCCAGGGAGACTGGATGCCGGTGTTCCACACAGGCAGCTGGCTTGATAAAGTGCCCTTCTTTCTACTCCATTCTGCTCTTCTCACCTCTCAAGCTACTTGCACTGAATTTTGGTCTTGGGCTCTGCTATTGAGAAAGAAGAAATGGATTTGCTCAATCCAGACCAGTGACTACAAAGCTAACCTGGCATTAAAATTCCAGTTGCTGTCAAATGTTTCAATGGCCCCATTATTTCCATGTCCAGGCTTTGTTTCAAGCATATTTTGGTCCCTCCCAAATCCATCACCGTCCTGCTTCTTTACAAAGGGTGTGACTGCCTTGGAGCAGGCACCTAGAAGAGGAGCCCAATTACGTAATTTAGGGCGCATTAAGACAAATAGGGTGGTGCCAGCTGGTGGTTTCAGCCTGATTTAGGGCCAGTGGGGTGATCTTGACACTGAGGTCTATGCACAGCGTAGGTGTGACATATTTGGTGTCTCTCGTAGAGCTGGTTCTTCACCGCTGAGGTGTCCAGAGTGACAGCGGGGTCCCCCTTTGTCTCACGGAGGCACACCAGCACACCACCCACCCTTTCCTGTTGTGGACACTGCTGCTCCTTCTTCCCGTCGTTGACAACCAGGGTCCTTCAAAGTGTCTCAGGATATTGAGGGGCCTCTTTTGCTTCTTGCAACCTATGATTGCCATTTGGACTGTGTGTGTGCTGAACATTCCATTTTCAGATATTTCTATATGAGAAAAAAACGAGTACTAGTCTTTGCCTGCTTCCTCTAAAAAAAACCTCTCAACTCTGAAGTACACATACATCCTCCTTATTCTCAAAGCCAATTCCAAGACAGTGATGGGGGATGGGGTTAGTGGGCGGTACTCAAAAATTTAGGTTTTTCTGTGAATTACTCCTATCCACTTCTGGATCGTCTTTTTTTACGTAGACAAGTTCACATGCACTTCCCTTTATGATCCCCTAGTACATAAACCCTTAGAACTCAGGCTACGCGACATCTAAAACCACAGCCAATGTTGCTATTAACTTAATAAGTGAGATGAACAGTCTTATTCTGGGATGTGAAACTACTCCTTGGAAAGCCCTATTATTTTTAAAACCACTGGAAATCATTTTTATGAAATCACACATGCACACATGCACTTATCTATATGATATATGTGTGTATGTATATATGTATATATAGTGTGTATACATACCCCCCCCACACACACACACACACATACATTTACTTATATGAAGAAACCAACACACAATTAAAAGTGATATTGGGAAGAGACTAACCAAAGAATGTATGCATATATACATAACCCATGGACAGAGACAATAGGATGGTGAAGGCGTGGGGCAGGGGGCAGGGGCAGACTAGAAGGGATCAATGGGGGGAAGCAGGGGGCATATGTAATACTTTCAATAATAAAGATTTTTTTAAGTGATATCTTAGAAATGTACACAAAAAATGTCAATGTAATTTATTGATTAAGGAAGTGATAAGAGATCAGAGATAAGAAGTAATTCTATGCACATGGATATCTTATTCAACAAATATTTACTGAACAGCATTTATATCTGTCACTCGTCTAGGACCTGAAGCACAGTAGTGAACAAAGACAAAACTCTAATTGGAGCTGACAGTGTAGAAGGGAGATCAAACAAACATGTAGTCATAGATAGTGATAACAGCTACAAAAAATTCTAAAGCAAGGAGGAGATGGATGACTGGTTGGGGAGGTGAAATTGTGGATAGGATAATTCAGCAGATACAGAACACATGAAATAACAAACTTTCAATTACACCGATCTAAGTTGCAGTTGAAACCTCTAATTTATTAATAAATTCAAATATTTCTCAGAGCAAGTGAATAGATAGAAATGACAGCTTACAATGTTGTTAAGGGCAACACAAAACAGGGAAAATAATTCATATAATCCTATCTAATAAAAGAGTAATATGCAAATTGACCAACACTCCAACTCACAAGATGGCTGCCCCCATGTGGACACAAGATGGCCACCACAAGATGGCCAGCAGGGGAGGGCAGTTGGGAGGGACCAGGCCTGCAAGGGAGGGCAGTTGGGGGGGACCAGGCCTGAAGGGGAGGGCAGTTAGGTGTGACCAGGCCTGCAGGGGAGGGCAGTTACGGGCAATCAGGCTGGCAGGGGAGCAGTTAGGCATCAATCAGGCTGGCAGGGGTGTGGTTAGGAGGTGATCAGGCTGGCAGGCAGAAGCAGTTAGGGGCAATCAGGAAGGCAGGAAGGCGAGCAGTTGGGAGCCAGCAGTCCTGGATTGTGAGAGGGATGTCTGACTGCCCATTTCAGTTGGACATCCCTCAAGGGGTCCCAAATTGGAGAGGGTGTAGGCTGGGCTGAGGGACACCCCTCCCCCCCGTGCATGAATTTCATGCACTGGGCCTCTAGTAGTTTTATAATTGTGGTTTCTGTCTATTATAATTTAACATCAGGAATTCAGAATATATGAAACTTTTATAAAAATGACTTCCTCCCCAATCCAGTGCATCATTCCTAAAATATGTTTTATGAAATACTAATATCTCATTATAATATTTCTTTTATAATTTAAATATATATGCTAGAAAAATATGTAATAAATCCATATTCATATGTGCAAATATATTTTTTAAATTTGCTCCATAAGATGAGTGATTACAAGTAGCTACCATTTTCTAAGTAACCTTTTTAGTAATTATCTTTAAATGTTATTAATTTGTTTTAAAAAAAATCAATATACTTTCAATATTACTCAGATTTTACTATATTAAATAGCACTGTGTTTTAAGAATTTAATTTTTATAATTTCTTGTACCAACTGTAAAAATAGTTTTCTGTTTGTTTTAAGCTCCACTTTTTAGGACCTCCTTTTGGTTTTCTTGAAAGTTCTATTAATGCAATATAATTTGAAAAGGACCAAACTTCACAAAAACAATGGAGTTCAAAAGGAAATCTACTAAGTATAAAACTTGATTCTGGCCAATTAGTTATTTTACATGGGAAATATTTCTGTACTTTTAATTGGTGTACACCAAGAAACAGAAAGCAGACATGGTCAGGCCACTAAAATGATGAGGGGGTGAAAACTGAAGAAATGAAACTAGTTAAAAGAAACAGACTTTATTGTGATTCAAATCATCCTTCACGCCATTTTCTCTGTTAACTTCTATAAGCTAATCATTAAGCATGTGTTTGCATTCTCTGAAATTTCTTTCACTGGAACTTATTTATACAGGTTTATGATTAATTTGTGTGAGTCCTACACTGATAGCTCACTAAAAAAGGCACCTGGTATGAAGCTAAAAGTGCAACACTTTGTACATCTGCATATGGCCAAGAATACTAGAAGCCTAGAAAGCCAGGAAAGATATGTTTGTTTGTTTTTTTCCTACCATTTTTTTTTTCCTAGAAAGACATTTTTTTCTGCAGTATTAAAAAGCACAGGATTTACAAAGGTGCAGAAGTTGATATAAAAAATGCATACATATTCCTGGAACATTAATCTGAATACAAGATTATCACAACATTTAAGAGTAGACATATTTAAATTTGTATAATACTGTATACTTTGGGAAGTGGTTGCATATAGAATATTTTCTTCAATCCTTGTAAAATTCTTTGCTGTAAGAAGACTTGCCTTGGGTACAGAACTGATAAATGGTAAATAGTGATGAATTCTTAGTCTATATCAGCATGCTTGTCTTGTGGCTTTCACCTATTCTTCCAATTAATTTGTGAACTTCTCACCCTGGTACTTGAAGTCCCAAGGAGCCATCCATTAACATGATAAAAATAAAGTCTCTTAGAATTGTTTGTTCTTATTTACAACTGTGTACTTGGCATAAAATTCCCTATGATTAGAAAAGAACTACCTAATTAGAATTGCTGTGATATATCACATTTCCAATTGCACAAGAAAAAATAAAAGTGATGTAATCACAAATCATAAAATCTCAGGGTTTGATGGACAAGATCATCTCATCCAATCATCCAGTAAGACTTAAGAAATATGTGCAAGTACATCTGAGTTATATTAACATATCTGGCCTCTTATTTTAAGAAATAGCATGGTTTTATTTGACAAGAAACTGCTTAACTTTTACCAGAAAAAAAGTAGATGGTTTTAATTTTTTTCAGACATTCAATTAAAATTGCTGTAGAAAGAAAAATTAGTATTTAAAAACAATATATAAAATGAAACATTATTTATTTATTATATTTGGGAAACTGTTCAACTCTCCTGAATGCATGCAAAATTCACTCTTGCCTTTCCCCTGACATTTGATATTTCCAGTGATATATGCAAGAGTAAACTAACTAGGGCACTCACACATGTCATCAGTAGAATGATGCAGCATGTAAAATATACAAAGTCTCTCTTATCCAATTTGTTTCCATTTTATCTCCCAATCGGCATTCTTCAAGTTGTACAATGTTTTGAAACTTATTCTGCCTCTTGATCTAATCTAGTTTGTTTATATTCCTTAAGACATTAACTATCACACCTTTTTTGTAACTTTCAAAACCAGCAACTTTCTAACTTACTAAGATAATGTAAGGTACCTCTGGAAATGGAAGATTAGCTCACTACCTTACCTCCTCCTAGTTAATTTATATGCTTTTAAGAGTGAGTTTCTTTATTATTTTTATTTCCATTTTTAAAATGCTCAAAAATTTCACAAGGAGCAAGGAAGGTACTGTTCCAGTTTGGTACGGCCATTTAGGCTTCTTCAAATCACACCCCATAGGTTATTTTCCCTTATTCCTTTATTGTCATCATTCTAACGTAAGCTGTATCGGGTAATATTTAGTCCAATGAAATAAAAGAAAATTAGGCAAACTATGATTAGAACTTCTAAGTTTTGCTTCTTTCCATGTTCTGTTTCTTGATACAATAATAAATTCTCTTAAGCCTAATTTTGGGGATTTTTATGTAAGTTACTAATGTGATGTGCAAACTTAAACAATTAAATTTATTGTGTCATTCCATAGTTACCTGAGTGCTGTATCAAGTGTAATTTTGAACTTAATTTTGAAAGTTTTTTTGTGTTATATCTTATTAATTTAAATGATGCTGTTAGAAGCTCTCCAAGCCACTAGCTTCTTATTATAATCACTTGATTCATTTCAGAGGTTTATACATGTTTCAGTGTGTGATTTAAGTTTATATTAATATGCTATAGATAACGTCATTTTTTATTCAGTTTATAAAGTAGACTTGCCAAATATATTGACTTGGATTGAATTTATTATGTTACTGATTAGGAAGGTTATATTTGCAATGTACGATTTTATCTGAATTAGTAGATGATGATTTAAGTTCTCTGGAGTCTATATTAAATTTATGGTGTGTAGAACTTAATTCAATATTTGATATAGGAAGTAATAGAGGTTTCAGGAGTTAGCATATTCATAAGAGTATTCATGAGTGGATAACTAATAACAAATTCATTAAAATAGAAAATCAATTTCAGAAAAAATAATCGCTTGATATTAGACCTTGGATTACAAATATATTTTGATATCTTCACAGTATTAATTACATCACTTTGCATATAGTAAGGACCTCACAGATTTGATTCAACCTAAAAAATCATGTTCTTCAGATACCATTTTTATGAAATATATTTTTATTGATTTCAGAGAGGAAAGGAGAGAGAGATAGAAACATCAATGATGAGGGAGAATCATTGATTGGCTGCCTCCTGCATGCCACCTACTGAGGATTGAGCCTGCAATCCCACAAGTGCCCTGACTAGGAATTGAACTATGTACTCCTGGTTCATATGTCAATGCTTAACCACTGGGAACACTGGCCAGGCTGCTCAGCTACCATTTTTTTAAAAGATATCTAAGAAAATAACTTGATAGCAACTAAGGATTTTTCTGAACAATACATATTGGTCATTTTCATTTTGGAGAAGATCAAATATTACCTTTAGAAAGGAACTGAATCTTAAAAAAAAAAGTAATAATCCAGCCACCATTGTTGAGATTTCTAATTAGGTGTACCAGAGTCCCCCTTATCTGCAGTTTTTATGTTTGCTGTCTCAGTTACCTATGTCCAATCACAATCCAAAAATATTAAATGAAAAATTCCAAAACTAAACAATTCATAAGTTTTAAGCTGCATGCCATTCTGAGTACCATGATGAAATCTCTCACCATCTTGTTCCATCCCTCTCAGAAAATGAATCATACCTTTGTCCAGTGTATAGTCTCCCCACTGGTCAGTAAGTAGCCATCTCTGTTATCTGATCAACTATAATGGTATTGCAGTGCTTGTGTTCAAGTCACCCAAATTTCACTTAATAATGGCCCCTAAGCACAAGATTTAATGATCCTGGCAATTTGGACATACCAAAGAGAAGCTGTAAAGTGCTTCCTTTAAGTGAAAAGGTAAGGTTATCAACTTAATTTTTCTACTTTATTTGTTATTATTATTAATATTTTTCTGTGCCTAATTCATATATTAAACTTTATCATAGCTATACTAGTATATGTATCGGAAAAATAGTATATATAGGATTTAGTCGTATCTGTGGTTTCAGCATCACTGAGTGTTTTGAAACATATCCTCTGTAGATATCAGGTCACTACTGTACTCTGATTTTGAAATTCCTTATAGTCTTTTCTGCCCTCAATCAGGTAAAAAAGTTTATATGTGCTATGTCCTGCCAGATTTTATGATGAAAGTTTGCAACTATGCTAATTGAAGCTTCATGTCTATATCAATCAGCGTTCAACTAGAGTAGAGCCAGTAAAACTATATTTATATAAATATAACTAGAAGCCCAGTGTGCAAAATCGTGCGAGACCCAGACCTGCCGCGCTGCAAGACTCAGAGTCCCTCCTGCCCTGCCACAGAACCCAGAGACCCGCCACGCTGTGGGACCCATCAATGCACCTCCTGGTGACCGGTCGTTTGGTCGATTGGTCATCACAGCATTATGGCCACTGGCCTTTTATAATATAGATGTTTATATCCTATATAATAAAGAGGTAATATGCAAATTGACTGCCACACCCTCACACGATGGCTGCCTATGACAAGGCTGGCAGGGGCATTAGTGAGGGACGAGCAAATGACTGAAATAGCAGGCTGCATGGGGCAACCAGGCCAGCAGGGGGGACAATTGGGGGTGACTAGGCTGATGGGGGTGCAGTTAGGGGTGACCAGTCTGGCAGAGGGGGGCAGTAAGGGGTGACCAGGCCAGCAGGGGGGACAGTAAGAGGTGACCAGGCCAGCAGGGGGGACAGTAAGGGGTGACCAGGTTGGCAGGGGGGGCAGTTAGGAGCGACCAGGCTGGCAAGGAGGGGACAGTTGGGGGTGACCTGGCAGGCAGCGGGGGGCAGTTAGGGGCGACCAGGCCATAAGGGGGGCAGTTAGGGGCAATCAGGCCAGCATGCAGAGACAGTGAGGGGCAATCAGGCTGGAAGGAGGGGGCAGTTAGGGGTGACCACGCAGGCAGGCAGGTGAACGATTAGGAGCCAGCGGTCCAGGATTGTGAGAAGGATGTTCAGCTACCAGTTTAGGCCCGATCTTTGGGATCGGGCCTAAACCAGCAGTCGGACATCCCTCGAGGGGTCCCAGATTGGAGAGGGTGCAGACTGGGCTGAGGGGACCCCCTGTGCATGAATTTTGTGCACCAGGCCTCTAGTTTATATATAAAATTATATATCTATATATGGGTTTGTTACAAGAAACTGGCTTATACTATTATGGATTTGTGGGGCTGGCTGAGTCAGAAGTCTATAGGGAAGATCATCAGGAAGGAAAGATCATGAACAGGATGGAGCCCCACGGGAATGAGCCAAAGCTGTTGTACTCAGGTGGACTTTTCTCTCATATGTGTACTATATGCATAACCCATAGACACAGACAATAGGGTGATAAAGGCCTGGGCTGGGGGGAGCAGGGTGGGAGAGGTCAATGGGGGGGTAGGGAGGAAGGAGACATATGTAATACTTTCAACAATAAAGATTTAAAAAAAAAAACACAACCTTCAGCTCTTTATTAAGGCTATTCAATCAATTAAGTCAGGCTCACCAAAATAAGATCCCATTTCAAGTCAACTGTTTAGATATTTTAATAAATCTACAAAAATCTCACAGGAGAACCTACCTGAGAACTCTAGCCTAACCACAGAGTACATATTATCTGATTCTGTCTTAACCACGTTCCAGAGACAAAGCTAATGTAGGTGATAGAAGCCAGAATAGTGGTTACTAAAGTAATTAAATCTTAATAAATGTTTTATTAAACTACAGATTTATATTTCCACAACCCTTTGCAAAATCAGGAGAATTATTTTTTTTCTGAACTACAAAATTCCAAAGAGGTAAAACAGCATGAAAAAACAGTTATGTCTAGACATAAAATAGTACTAGTAAATATGGAAAAAATACAAGTCAAAAAGGCACTTACTGGTAAATGAGTAAAATACAAGATTAAGTAGTTCAGGCTATCTTAGGCAAAAAAGTAATTCACTTGATGACCATCAGAGTTTCTGATGGATAATACTATGGTGGGCAGTGCTTGGATAAAATGTAGAAATTAAGGACTCTCTAAATATGGGGGAGCAGAAAGCATATCAAAGGCCAGGCACAGAAGTATTTGCTCACAGCAGATAATATCCACCCGTCCTTTTCTCGATGATCCTGACATACCCCTGGGAGAGGATGGTTCTGGGACACACTGATGAGCTGATCAAAAGAATGTACTAGTATCTTGGTCCTCGGACAGCTGAAGTGGAGCAGGGGCGGGGAGGTGGGGGGTCATGGATCTGGTCCCTTATGCCTTGGATGATAGACACGTTCTCCCTCGAAGATCACACATATACAGCAAATTAGAGTCGTGGGTGGGGAGGGATGCTTGACATCCACACGTTAGGAAACAGTATGAAATTTAAGAAAGTAATTAAGGAGAAAGGTTAAATGGATCTTCTGTGTTTGAATGTGCTTTATCTTTTAAAATGTTGAGAGGTTAAGAATAGAATGCATGTTTCTGGATGGAGCTGAATCAAGCTACTTAATAATTTTATTTTTGATGATCACAATTGCTTCTGAAAAATGGAAAATTGCCCTCCTTATATAAAGTATTAAAATGATTATAAACCATTGAAGGAGAAATGATTTACCATTGTGTGAATTAATATTTGTTTACTTATTAGCCTTAATAAATATAAATAAACTATTACTTAGTTTATAAGGTTGCAAGATATTTCCTGAAATAAATAATTTAAGCTGATATTCTGTTATACTATAGTTAATGCCACAGGAAAAATTTATATTTATTATTTCATTTATGAAGATTAAATATGAACTACTTAACTAGGTAAAATAAGCAAGCACTTTGATAAATTGATGACTAATAATAAATTATTTAAATTTAATTAAACTTATTTAATATAAATTGACTATATTATGTGTAAAAATATATTTTTCCAGGATTTAGAAGTAAAAAAAGATGAAAAATCTTTAATAATTTCAAACATGCCATTAAAAAGTTGCATGGTTGCTAATTTGTTTGTTACATGGATATAGTTTACAAAAACCCAGAACATTACATTGATATTATTGCTATAAAGCTACTAAAATAGAATAATAGTAACAAAGAAGGTTGGAAAATTGTTTACCTCAATCAAATTTAATTCCAATTCCTTTATTTAAATATCATGAGCATTTCAGTTGTCTTGGGTATATTCAACCTATATAATACTTAAAACCAAAATGTAAAATCTCACCCATTTCCCTTCTTACGCGTTCAATTGAGATGCAAACTTTTGCTTTATATATGAGCCAAAATACTGGTATGAACCTTTTTCCTTAAACCTACACTACTACAGTAGAAAATCAAATACCCTTCTATGATAAAAATAAATAAATAAATGAAGTGATTATTTTTCAGTTATGAAAAAAAGGTAATTTAATCTATGCTTCTCTACTAGTTAAGTTTAATTTAGGGATTCAAGAGAGAGGGGGGAAAGGAATTATTTTTATCTCTTGCCAATTATTTACGAAAAAATAGAAATGAGGTGCACTTTATGCAATACATTAGATATAGCCTACTGTTCTCAAAAATCGATAAATTACTAAATGAATGAAAATATCCTAAAGCTTATCATAACCTGCTATTAAGGCATACTTAAAATAGATAGTACCCCGCTGGTTCTCATGGGCACCAACATATTTTCAGTAATTCAGAGTAAGAGATTTAGTAGAACTGCTAATTGCATACATGAAACTAGGTCATATAATTTGCCATTGAGTTAATTATATATACAAGTGTATTGTGCTACAGTTTGTAGTTTAGCAAGTTTGCTCTTGGTTATGATAGTTTATATTTTAAGGAATATGTTTTATTTTTACTCAGAAAGAGATTTTCCAAAAAATTAATATTATTTTTTCAGAACAAAATTGTAAAAGGTATTTTTTCACATATAAATACCTCTCCCTTTTCCTTTCAAAATATAATACAAATGGAGATGTGAAAGTTAAAGGTAATTTTTTTAGTCAGAATTAGGAGAAAAATGATATTATTATTATGACAGATGGTTTTAAAAGATATATCACTATTATAAATTAGTTTTCAACTTTAATTTGAGAAATTAACTTAATGTATATATGACAGAAGAATATTATATTTACCAAAACAAATTTAAAATATTATTCAGAACCACGAGAAAGTCTGTACTATGTGCTCTTTAAGTCATGTTCTATAAGTACACTATTTCCTCATGGATAAGGTTTGATCAATTCTATCCTGACAAAGCACTATCTAACTTTGAATTATTATGCCAACTTGAATAATACCACAGGAATGCAAAATAGTATTCATACTTTAACATTCTACTAGTTTGCAAGGTTAATATTTTTATTTTATTATGGAATTCCAATTTCATATTTCCTAGTATAAATGTATGTGCATATTTTTAAAATTTTTCCTAGAGTAAATTTAATTGTGATAAAGAATTTTAGGCCTTAAAAGAAAATTCAGCCAGATAGTTTTCCAGCAAAATCAATTTATTTGGGAACAACAAAGAATTACAATCCAGAATGGCAAAGAGGAACCTCTCATAGAGGAGAAGAGGAAGTGGGAAGGCTATCACAGAGTTCTCCTAGTTATACTTCCTGATGGACTTAGGTGAGAGTCCCGCTTTCTGGCCTCCCTACTTCATTTTAAATAAGGTTTCTCTGTAAGGCTTTTTTACAGGATAACATGGAATATTACATTTCTATAAGATGGTTGTTAAAATTTTATCTTTATTTTTAACACTGAAAGATATCAAACTATGAACACATGTAAATTTGTTTCCATAATAAGATTACATATTGTTTTAGCATTATTGGTGTTTATTTTATAACTATAATCACAATCAATTTAGAATACTAAAAAATGGAGATGAAGTGAATGAGATTTAAATATATACATTCAAAAATAGATCCAGAGACATAGAAGCATGGAACGGACTGTGGAATCTCAGAGGGAAGACTGGGGTGGGTGGTGGGTGGGAAGTGATAAACCAAAGAACTTGTATGTATATATGCATAACTCATGGACACAGACGATAGGGTGGTGAAGGCCTAGGGTGGGGATAGGGGTGGGCTAGAAGTGATCAAAGGGGAAACAAAGGGGACATTTGTAATACTTTCAACAATAAAGTTTTAATAATCCTATCTAATAAGAGAGTAATATGCAAATTGACCATCACTCCAACACACAAGATGGCTGCCCCCATGTGGTCAAAGATGTCTGCCCCCATGTGGACACAAGATGGCCACCACAAGATGGCCAGCAGGAGAGGGCAGTTGGGAGGGACCAGGCCTGCCAGGGAGGGGGGCTACCGGGCCTGCAGGGAAGGGCAGTTGGGGGGGACCAGGCCTGAAGGGGAGGGCAGTTAGGGGTGACCAGGCTTCCAGGGGAGGGCAGTTAGGGGCAAACAGGCTGGCAGGGAAGCAGTTAGGCATCAATCAGGCTGGCAGGGAAGTAGTTAGGGGGTGATCAGGCTGGCAGACAGAAGTGGTTAGGGGCAATCAGGACGGCAGTCAGGTGAGCAGTTGGGAGCCAGCAGTCCTGGATTGTGAGAGGGATGTTCGACTGCCCGTTTAGGCCTGATCCTACCTGGATCGGGCCTAAACGGGCAGTCGGACATCCCTTGAGGGGTCCCATATTGGAGAGGGTGCAGGCTGGGCTGAGGGACACACTCCCCCATGCATGAATTTCATGCACCGGGCCTCTAGTAATTAAATAACTATATACTTCATATTATTAAGGATTTTCAAAATATAAATCTATTTCTCATTAAATATTCAACACATGAAAAAAGGAAAGTGGAGAGTATATGTATGGATATGTATATATCCTATAAAAAATAAATGGTCCTCAAAAGTAAGCATCAGTTTACTATTTTTCAATAAATAAATTAAGGCTAAATATATAAGTGGTAAAATGTACATGTATTATATGAAAATAATGTAAATTACAATTATGTCCACTTTATTAAATAGCAATCAATGTACCTTTTGTAATCTGACTAAAACTATGAAAATTATTATTTGGTGCCCTCTGACAGCTCTTTAAGTCTTTTTCCTTCCTAAAGAAAAGCTGAATGTGCCCTGTGTGCATGTATCAAAGTTATTGATTATCATTAATTATATGTAAATGAAAGGTACATTATAAGTAAAATGATGCATAGCTAATTTTAGTCAGGCAAAGTTTCCCCACACACACACACTTTATTCTAACACTAGAGGCCCAGTGCATGATTGAATCATGCATGTGTAGGGTCCCCTACACGCTTTCCCTTTTGATCACGGGGAGCTGGGTGCCTGTCCGCAGGAGCACCAGGCGTTGGAGGCTTCTGAAAGGCCTGGTGTCTGAGAGGACAGGCACCCAGCTCCCACGCTTTTGCTTTTAATCGCGGGGAGCTGGGTGCCTGTCCACTGGTGCACCAGGCCTTTCAGAAGCCTCCGGCGCCGCGGAGGCTTCTGAAAGGCCTGCTGCCTGACCGGACAGGCACTCAGCTCCCCCGCTTTTGATGGTCCGCGCGGCGGGACATCAGCTCGCTGCCCCAGAGGCCCCTTCTGTGCCGCAGCACAGCCATGGCGCAGACGCTGAGCTTGTGCCGCTGCTGGTGACGCAGCTCAGCATCCCGCTGGTCCAATCAGCTACCCCGGCCACCCTGAGTCCTGCCCCCCCGTGCTTCCTGGCCAATCATGGGCATGGTGAAGGTACGGTCAATTTGCATATTTGTCTATTATTAGGTAGGATTAAAATAAAATGAAAGAAGTGAAGTATTATTTAGCAAGTGCAAAATACATTTTTAAAAATCACAACCTTAATAAAAAGTGAGAATAAAACAAAATGTAAATAAAACTGCCAAAGGTATTAGTAAAATAAAGTCAGGGGATCGGGCCTAAACCGGCAGTCGGACATCCCTCTCACAGGACTGCTGGCTCCTAACCACTTGCCTGCCTGCCTGCCTGCTTGATTGCCCCTAACCACTCTGCCTGCCATCCTGCTCGGCCCCTAACCACTCCCGTGGAGGCCTGATTTATGCCTAACTGCTCCCCTACAGGCATGATTGTCCCCAACTGCCCTCCCCTGCTGGCCCAATCACCTCCAAGTACCCTCCCCTGCCGGCCCAATCACCCCCAACTGCCTTCCCCTGCGGGGCTAAGGGGACTGGGGGACTGAGGCTGGATGAGGCGGGGCTGAGGGGACTGGGCGCAGCCATCTTGTGAGGGCATGATGGTCAATTAGCATATTTTCTCTTTATTAGATAAGATAGCCCACATGGACCTGAAGCACTCTAGTGAAAAAATTAACATAAAATGTGGTCCCCAAGCCGATGATATTCTCGAGTTCAGGCAGTAGCAAAAGCAAACTTGTTGTGAAGGGACAGATACCCCACAGATAAATTAGCTCATAATCCAAAATTATAAGCCATGCAAGAAAACAAATTTACACCACCTGCACTTGTAATTTTGGGAACTTGGAGTTATGAAGGTGTGTTGTATCCACCCTTACAATTCTCCTCACAGTGTGGGATGAAGGTGTATGGGCTGCTCCAGGAAAACCTACATGCCCTTCCTTCTCAAGGTCTTAATTATAATAGAAATTCTACTTTACTTAACTGCCCATGGTTTTTGTTACACCCTTGATTGTTATTCTTGCACCTCTAGCTAATACTGATTATCCATCTATGTCTTCTGAACAGGAGGTTTTCAGATTCTACCTCTTTAATGTGGCACTGAGAGTCACACAACAATCCTCTGAAAGAGAAAATCCAGGTCTAATTCTACCACTTATTCTCCCCTCTCAACAAACAAGCCATCCTCTTGAATTGGGTAACTGGCAGGACAACTCCATTAGCTTATCTCCAATTGAAAATGATACATCTTTGCTATGACAAAACTCAGGACATTCCAATGCTCATCATTCTCTTTATCCTGCTATCTGTCTCCAATTAGCTTTCCAATCTTTTAGATAGGTATAGAGCAGTTAATCAATGCTGTTGGGGAAGTAGACTTCTAACTGCGAAATAAAATGCCAGGCTTTCATCCACCACGTCAACTTTAATCTCTTCAAATGATTCTTTTGGAGATTAGCCAGGCTCATTTCACTGGAAGTTGTGTCTGAAAAATAAGCTGCAACCTTCACAACTCAGCCAATGACATAGTTCCGATATCCCCCTCACCTCACTGCCACCCCACTGCAGTGTCCTGTGGATATAGAAGACAGTGGTGATGGCGTGGGCAGTCAGTGGAAGACACTGACGACCATTCTATATCTGATTCTTCATGGCTCCTTGACAACTTTTTTTATAGATAGGGGATAAGTAATGAGTTTTTATCTTTACCTTTGGCTCCTCATTGCCAATTTCAGTACCAGAGGAAACATTCTATACAATCATTTGTTACAACTGTGAACGCACACATTTTAATTTATATTTCTAGCTTCTACCCTGAATGGTTGTTGTTATGTTTCATCTTTGCCATCTCCTGCTTTTTGTTTTTCAGATTTATGAAACAGTGAATAAGTGTGTCTTCTATATGCCTGCTCTAGTATTTCACACTATCAATTCTGTTCCGTACTGCTCCTATAAGTCTAAATTTTTTGAAACTATTTCTCTTTCTTGTCCCAGATGTTGTATATAATTAGGGTCTTCTTTATTTCAATTTGTTATCTTATCTTTGCATTTTTAATAATTTTTAATAGAAGCTTAATAAAAAACCTGTCATGTTTTGAATAGGGAAGTATAGAAAAAATATAGCAAAGTCTCCCTCTGGCCCAAGTTTCTAAATCACTAAGTTGCTCTCTCTAAAGGTAACATAGTTACACTTTACCAGTTTATAAAAGGAAAATTATAAATAGTTTCACAGGTAGTACCATATCATTTTACTTAATAATATATCTTGTAGATCTTTCCTTACCAATACATAAAGATACATTTATAATTTTTATATCTGCGTGTTCCATTATGTGCTATCATAAATTGAATAAACTCAATATTTATAAACAGCAAGGGGTATGTGCATTAATTATCTTGTTAGATATTACTAAATCATCTCAGTTGGGGTGGCTAATATATATAGCTTAAACTTAAGTTTGCTAACAATTATAATTTGGCAATATGATAGATAAAAATGCACACGCTCTCTATATACCAACAGAATTCTTATTTTTAAAATGGTCATAAAATCTATATGACATAAAAATTTAAGAAAGTGAGCTGCAAGTCTATCTCATACGTATATGTGTTTTTCCCCCCTTATTGCAAGTCATTTGAAAAATAAATAGAAACAATTAGAAACAGATATACCACAGATAAAGGTATGTATAGGAAGACTAAAATAATTATATTACCTTTTCTCACATTAATCTGTAGATCAGTACAATTCTAAACAAAATTACATGGTGTGGGAGCAAAATAAGATTATCCTAAATTTATTATGAAAGAACAAAGGCTAAGCTATCCCAAGAGATTGAGGTGATGCAACCAATATACTGGGGACTTCTTGGGAGTGATGTTTATTGCTTGGCCTGGATTCTAATTATACATATGTTAAATGTATTATTGTGCTTTAAAATCTTTCAGGCATTAGACATGTTCATTATATTTCAGTACCATTTAAATGTGCTTTTCTCATCCGCAGCTGAAAAGAAAGTTGTAGTGAATAATTTCTACACTAATTTTCAATACCTGGCAAAAATCCATTCTGTAAATTTCTTTAGAACTCAATTTAGAGCTCCATTATTTTCCTGCACCAAATGCCTTAATGGCTGACCCTATGAACTGGTCTGGAACTTGTGAATTCATAACTCTAAGATGTATCCCTCTGTGGACTCAAGACTGTCTCAAAACTTTATTTATGGAAATTTCATCTTCAAAGTTTTCTACATAACATTTTAAATCATTGCTTTCCTGTGAGTTCTGAATGGATATTTAAAAAGAAAAGTCATACTGATTTGGTATGGTGAGAAGGTGATGCAAAACTTACAATAATGCAGTCTAACCTGAAATTGGGTCAACAGATTAGAAATATGAGATGGTCTATATTTTTGACAGTGAGAGAATCAACATCCCATTGTATTATGTCTGGAAAAAGGCCATCACACCATTAGCAAAACACCTATTGAATTTCCCCCCCCCCCCCCCCCCCCCATTTATTTTAGACTCTGAAGACTAATCTGCATCGTCTAAACATTCTGCTTCTGTCCTTCCTAGGTATATGAGTACTATGATTTTTAATTTTAAAGGTTTTTATGACTTGACATTTTGGCATGTCTTTATTTTAGTGAAGACATGGATATTTTTGAAAATATAAATAAATAATTTATTTTGGATATTTCTTTATGACACTTATATATATACCTCCAGAACCACTATGCCTATTTCTGTGACAACTATTAATAAATAATGAAGTAAAAGTTATATATTTAGACTTTTAGAGTTGTATATATCTTTTTATAATTCCAGAACTTTCAAGTTTATGACTAAATCAAGTGGCAAACATTTGTAACTTTGAGGATACCTATATTAAAACCAAATTTATGTACTTTTTATTTTATTATTATTTGAGTAAGAATCATTAATCAGCTGCCTCCTGCACACTCCACAGGGATCCAGCCTGCTACCCAGGCATGTGGCCTGACTGGGAATCGAACCATGACCTCCTGGTTTATAGGTTGACGCTCAAACACTGTGCCATGCTGGCCTGGCTTAGTGTTTTTTCTCAGAGTTGTGGACTTCAAAGTAGTGAGCACACCTGAGGATATGTAAATCGATCCATTAGATGCAGGAGAAACACAATTTATATTTCTGTTATTTTCCATATTAAAAATAAATTACTTAAGTTTTTCCACATTTAATGCATAGATTGGCACTGGTGCCTCCACAGGACCTTCATTTCAGACAATTATGTCTGGGAGTGGGAATCTCCAAGTGGGTCTATTGACAGTGGCACTCCAGTATTAAGATGTATTATACTAATTAAACTAAAGCAAACTTCATTAAATGCAAAGGTGATTTTAAAGATCATAGTAAGTAAAGTGTAAGTTGATGACAATGGTATGCAAATCCAAGAAAACAAAACAATGGTAGAGCTATCAATTCTACACTAAACCATGATTTCATAATTAGTCTTCCTATAAGGCAAGATCAATGGTGATCTACTTGGATCTGTAGCCCAGAGAATTAAGACTATCCTATATAATAAAAGGGAAATATGCAAATTGACCCGATTGGCGGGACGACGGGTCGCTATGATGCACACTGACCACCAGGGAGCAAACGCTCAATGCAGGAGTTGCCCCCTGGTGGTCAGTGCGTTCCCACAGGGGGAGCGCTGTTCAGCCAGAAGGTGGGCTCACAGCTGTGAGTGCAGCAGTGGTGGCAGAAGCCATCAGTTGGACATCCCCCGAGGGCTCCCAGACTGCCAGAGGGATGTCTGACTGCCAGCTTAGGCCCAGTCCCCTGGGGAGTGGGCCTAAGCCAGCAGGTGGACATCCCACAAGAGATCCCAGACTGCGAGAGGGTGCAGGCTGGACTGAAGGCCCCCACCCTGAGTGCATGAAGTTTTGTGCACCAGGCCTCTAGTTTGACATAAAGATTTATATCCAGGTTGTTCATGAACCTGATTCCAAGTATGTTTTGAGAAATTAGTTTATAATAACATCAATTCACAAGGCATTTAAATATTTTTTCAGAGTATCAATTCCTCTGTCTTTGAAAATCATTAGTGGTTTTGCATTATAATTCTACATGTATGTAATCTATAATAATAAAAGTATAATATGTTAATTAGACCAGACGACCTTCCAGACAAAGCCTGGGCTGAGAGGGATGCCTGGGTCCCGGGTGCCTGCTGGCAGCCAGAGGGAAGCCAGTGCCAGCAACCAGGGGAAGGAAGGCCTACTCTTGCATGAATTGGGCCTCTAGTTTACAATAAACATATGCATGTTAAGTGGGTGTGCTCAAAATTTATTCTACTGCTAGAAAACCATGTATGAAGAAGTTTGCAGAACTGTGCATTAAAGGCCTGTGTGCTATGGCACAAATAATTAGGGACTGTCAGTACAAAAAGGAAATGAAACTTACAAGGGAGGCTGAGACTGCCTAGAACTAGGTTATGTGCAGATGAGCCAATGAGAGAAACAAACATATTTCACCCTTTTTACCAATATTTATTGAGACTACAATATGAAGGGTGAGAATGCTTGTGCTGAGAAAAGAAAGAAAGAGACCACTTGGTGAAGAGTACGTTATGCCTAGGACCATTGAGAATTTGTCCTTTCTCAGCCCAGTTTCCCTCTCCACTACTTTTGGTTCTGTGAAAGGGACCAAGTTACTGAACTGCCTCTACCCTGACTGGAAAATGACAGTGAGAGTAGCATACAACTCAGAGACTTGCTATGATATTTGAATCTTTGTATGCAAAGCACTTACACAATGCCTGCATTTTCTAATTGCTGGCTGAAGTTATTTTTTCATAGGCTCTATGCTCTCCAGTAGAAGCATCTTTCTTTTTACTCAGTATTGGATTTCCAGCACCTAGCATCTTGTTTTAACATGGCAGCAATTGCTAGGAAATAAATAGCAAAATAAATAAAACATCAAGCACACTCAGTATCAGAAGGAGATGGCTCGAGAGGCAGGTCTAGGAGAAAAGTCATATTTTGGTTTACCTAATGCTTTTTTCTTTTTGAATATATTTTTTATTGATTTTGGAGAGGAAGGTAGAGGAAGGGAGAGATAGAAACATCAATGATTAGAGGGAATTTGCGATCAGCTGTCTCCTGCGTGACCCACACTGGGATCGAGCCTGCAACCCGGACATGTACCCTGACTGAAAATTGAATTGTGACCTCGTGGTTCATAGGTCGATGTTCAACCACTGAGCCACACTGGCTAGAGCAGTGGTCGGCAAACTGCGGCTCTATTGACAAATGAGTTTGCCGACCACTGCTAGGGAAAAACACTTTAAAAACATTTTAATAATGTACTAATGTCTTTAACCTGAAGTCAAAACTTCTGGGTAAGGGTAATGCCTTACACAGTGGTTGGCAAACTCATTAGTCAACAGAGCCACAGTTTGCCGACCACTGGGCTAGGGGTTTACCTACTTCTTAAGGGTAATCTAGTAGTAGCATGAAGGCATGTATGTGTGTACATTATATAAATATTATATACACATATATGTGTACACACATAATATTTATATAATGTACACACATATCCTGATGATAAATTTAACTGCATTTGATGTTGAATATTTGTATATATTCTGTGCCATGGAGGCAGGCAGAACTGCATGAACAAGAATGTGATATGAGCACTAGGGGCTCAGTGCACAACGAATTCGTGAACCTTGAAAGGAACTGTGGGCCACAAGGCTGCGGCAGGCATAGGGGCAGGTCTTGGCCAATCCTCCGCGCCCCTGCCCAGCCCCTCTCACCATGGCCCCTGGTCCCCTGTCTGCTGGCAGCCCCACTCCCACTGCTGCTGCTCCCACACGCTGATGGCGCTGGCTCTGCACACACCCGCTGAAAGCGCGGAGCAATTGGGGCCGGTGCCAGCAGCGGGTGCAAGCAGGGCCAGTGCTGTCAGCGGGTGTGAGCGGCGGCTACTGCCCTAATTGCCCCTCGGGAGCAGGGGGCGGTGGAGAAGCCCTCAGGGGAGATCCGGGCCAGCAGCCACTGCTTGCACCCACTTCTGGCGCCAAGCGATTGGAACTGGTGCCGGGGACCGGCAGTGGGTGTGAGCGGGGCCTGCGCCAGCAGCAGGTGCGAACAGGGCCTGCGCCAGCAGCAGGTGCAAGAGCCGGGCGGGACTGTGGCACATGGGAGAAAAGAATTTTCAGTAACCACCAGAGGCTTGCCCCAATGACAGTGACTGGTGCCCCGCCTTGGTCTGGTGCCCCCTGCTCACTCACTCCACCATTCTACTGCGGCCAACACCTGCCATGTTCCACGCACAGGTCCCTGGTGGTCTGCACACATCATAGCGACTGGTTGTTCGGTTGTTCGGTTTTGCCGGTTGTTCCACTGTTCGGTCAATTTGCATATTAGCCTTTTATTATATAAGATATGCAAATTGACCAAACAGTGGAACGACCGGTCACTATGACACACACTGACCACCAGGGGTCAGACACTCAATGCAGCAGCTCCCCCCTGGTGGTCAGTGCGCTCCCACAGGGGGAGCATCGCTTAGCCAGAAGCCAGGCTCACGGCTCGCGAGCACAGAGGTGGTGGAGGGAGCCTCTCTGCCTCCACGGCAGCACTAAGGATGTTGGACTACTGGCTTAGTCCAAGAGGGAGCGGGCCTAAGCCATCAGTCAGACATCTCCTGAGAGCTCCTCGGCTGTGAGAGGGCGCAGGCCAGGCTGAGGGACGCCCCCCCAAGTGCACAAATTTCATGCACCAGGCCTCTAGTATAGGATAAAGTTCAGGATCAAATATTTGTTCAGTAGCTAAAATGTATAAATGCTTATGTACTTATTATTTCTTCAGCTACATGCTTAATTTTTTGTTTACATTTAAGCTTTTTCTTTGCACGATTTTATACTTTATTTTAAAAATTATGCATCAGTTCCTACATCAATATATAATGGTATTGGCCATTTTTAATAAAATCTGTATGTGATGCAAAATAAGAAATGTATGTGATGAAGTTAAGGCTGTACTACAGGAAATTTATAATCTGATATCCTATATTTTATTTTGTAATACACATTTTTGAAGTTATAATAAACCTCAATTGATGATAAGTACCTTTCTTTGAATTATCATACTCCATATTTTCAATTTTTTACACATAATATTGCTTTAGTTACATTTATTGGTTAAGCTTTCCTGAAGACTTCTCTTCTTTCAACATAGCTGTATTAAAAATATAATTTTTTTAATTTCAGTATAATATTTAAAAAATTAATTTGTAAGCAAAAGATCAATTTTAAATATTTATTTTCTTTTTAATATTTTCACAAAATATATATTAAAATGTAAATCTATTTCCTTACTATATTCAAACACATTGTTTTAAAGCTAAAACTCCAACTGTTTTATTCTGCAAGGTTAATTTTTAATTACATCTTGTTAAAAATATGTTACTGAACATTAAGAAACTAAGATGTCACTAGTTTAAATAATAATATGGGAGGATGTGGAGACTGGAATAATGGCATAAATGAAGAAATACCAAATAAGATGAAAATAATACCATTTGCTTAAAACCTACAAATTAATGAAAATGACATTCTCCTTATTTAATATATTTAGTGCATTTTTTGTTTCTCACTGAATATTCTTCTATGATTAACACTGTAGTAATCTGGATGAATGCTAGCAAAAATAACAAAACCAAGCTGATTGATCCCATTACACATTCATGCTATTCAATCCAGAGCTTTTATTCTTAACAAATGACAATAATTTCTAATTGGCGCCCACAGATATTTTTCAGATTTTAAACATGAACTATTCTCCTCAACATACTCCCCCACACACAATCTCTGCAAACTAATTCACTCTCCATTCTGTGAAGATAGAAACCATCTCTTGTAAACACCTTCAGTTTCTCCTCTTAGAGCTCATGATTGCATGAATCACCTACTCTCTTGTTTATCTCAAAATTCATTCCTCCTCTTCTAGAAAGCTAATCACCCCCTTATAGCCTTGATCTCAGTTATCTTCCAACCAGATTTCACTCAACTGTTATGGATTTTCTCTTTTGAATTATTTTTTTAATTCCCTCCCCCAGTGGTGACTGAGACTCGTGACAAGAATCTGCTTCTCCTTTCATTTTGGTAAATACATACATTAAGGGAGAATCAAGAAAAATGCCCAAACATTTAAGTTTATTATATTTTACATTTATGAAGGTAATTTTATCATTATTATTATTATTCTGTTGTTGTCATTAATCATCACCCGAGGATATTTTTTCCATTGATTTTTAGAGAGAATGGAAGGGCGGGAGAGAGACACAGAGAGAGAAACATTAATGTGAGAGCAACACATCAATTGGTTGCCTCCCGCACACACCCGGAATCAGAGATCAGCCTGCAACTGAGGCATGTGCCTTTGACTAGAATCGAACCCTGGACCCTTCAGTCTGTGGCCAAAACTCTAACCACTGAGCAAAACAGGCAAGGGTTTGAGTCATTTCTTTAGTCTACCATGACCAACAATAAATTCCCCACACAAAAACAAACAAAATAAAGACAAAATTCATTTCAGTCTGTAATTGAAATTGAAATTCCTCCAACTACATTTAAGGACTCCATCTCTCCTTGTCTAAACTGACATTTGACATCTTTCAGCATAAATAGTGATAAAAGCATTGACTTTGTAGCTTGCATCTGGCACCAGCTAGCTATGTGACCTGAGCAAAGTTACTCAATTTTGCTGTACCTGTTTCCTCATGTCTAAAAGCAGCAGTAATGACAATAACAGCCTCCTAATTCTGTTATGAGGATTAAAAATGCATGTCTAATCAAGGGCCAATGAGTGGCATATGAAATACTATATCGTTAATTAAAACATTCTTACTATTAAAGCAATCAAAGTGATTTTACTGACTCTATCTCACTTCCCACCTGTTATTGAAAATGATAGTGACCTGACTTGTCGTAATTCCACTATTTTGCCGTGGTCTCCTGGATCTTCAGTTTTCACAGACTTCATTCACGAAAACATATGCCAATGTTGACCCCCTTCTTGAACCTTACTCCTTGCTTCCACAGGCATTTGATTCTGCTTGCTCCTCTATCCCTCCATTGCTTCTCTTACCGAATCTGTTCTCTTCCACTATAAGAAAAACTAAAGTATGTATGTGTATGCATTTCTTCCAGAACTGTTATGACGTAATCACAAACTGGCAGGCAGGCGATGTAGTGTTTTCAGCTACAGCTGTGTCTTATTTGTCTACAGGGTATTTCTCTATTATTGTTTCAATTTATTATTTAAACTGAATTTATTGGGGTGACAAAACTGAGCTTTCTTTTTCCAGGACTAGAGCTTTAGAAATGGCCAGGTGAGACGTGTTCTTGTGGTGGACATCTTGTCGTGGTTTTTGCTTGCCCGGCATATTTTCCTTATTCTGATAACATAGTCAGAATATTCCTGAACATACTTCTCAGTTGGTATTGTTATTTACAGTCTGGGTTATAAAGCAATTAGTATGTGAGACAAAGACATAATCAGCAGTAAATAATTCAGACTCATGATCAGCAGGGGATTTTTTGTGTTTGTTTTCTGCCCTTTTCTTTTTTTTTTTTTTTTTTTCGTTATCATGTGTGTTTTTGTTTTTTGTTGTTTTTTTTTTTTTAGTTTTATTGATTTTTAGAGTGAGAGGAAGGGAGATGGGGAGAGAGGGAGAGAGAAAAAAAGAGAGGGGGAGAGAGAGAGAAGCATCAATTGGTTGCCTCCCATACACACCCCAAGCTAGGATCAAATCCGAAAGCTGGGTTTGTTCCCTGACTGGGAAAGGAACTAGCAACCTCCTGGTGCACAGGACAACACCCAACCAACTGAGCCACAGAGGCCAGGGCCATTTTCATGGTTTTTAGTTCTAGGCTTTACAGGGAGTACTGGGCGTGACTTAGCCCTTGTAAGTGAGAATATTTTATTTACTAGCTATAGTTATTTGTTCAGAGAAGGGCATATACCCTAATCCACATTAATGAAACTTAACTGGGAGACTTTTAATTAATTGGCAGGTCAGGAATGCACAATTTTTAACTCTGAGTCAGAGATGCTATCAGGTTGAGAGCCTACCTAGGAGTGAGGTCAGCCTTGACAAAAGCCAAACCAAGATGACAGAGGGCGAGAGAGATACCCAGAGAGAGACTCCTAATCTCCTGATGCAATGTTATTATGTGAACACAGATACCATTGTATTTTACATAAGAGATGCCTATGCTTTTTAGTCTAAGTCAGTTTGAATAGATTTTATATCACTTGCTACAGTGGAAGCAGTTTTAATGCAATGCCTATTTCAATACAAAAAAAGCTGTTTCCCTGGTCTAAAAAACACACAGTAGAACAATTGCACATTAAATATAAAGTTATGCCCTGCTTCTCATTAACTGATTCCTATGTAAACTTACCTTCTGGATCCATCATGATTTTAATTGTTTACTGTTACTTGATTATGAATTAGGATAATAAAAATATATAACAACTAAAGGCCCGGTGCACAAAATTCATGCACAGGGGGAGTGGGGGGGAGTGTCCCTCAGCCAAGCCTGCACCCTCTCTAATCTGGGACCCCTTGAGGGATGTCCAACTGCCCATTTAGTGAGATTGGGCCTAAACGGGCAGTCAGACATCCCTCTCACAATCCAGGACTGCTGGCTCCCAACCGCTTTCCTGCCTCTGTCTGATTGCCCCTAACTGCTTCTGCCTGCCAGCCTGATCACCCCCTAACCACTCCACTGAGAGCCTGATCGACGGCTAACTGCTCCCCGGCAAGTCCGATTGCCCCTAACTGCCCTCCCCTGCCAGTCTGGTTACCCCTGACTTAAGGTCTTAAGGTGACCAGATTTTAACATTGGTAAAGTGGGACACCATTGACCGGGGGGGGGGGGGGGTGTTCTTGATTAAAAATTTGGTCTATATGGAGCAACAAAAATTTTCATAGAACGCAAAAATAGTATTGTAATATATATTTTTAAATTTCAACATAAATACAATTTACAAATATAATAAATAAAAATTATGTATAGTATTATTTTATTCTTTGGCATATTTCTCATTTGAGTGAATTTTTTTTTAGTAGATTGCTGTCATTGTTTAAAAGGTCATGAATTTGCCATAATGTAAGTCATAAGTGTCACTTTCAAGGCCGGCACTAGACTTTTTACCGCCACTATAAAATATAAATAACCCGAGTACTGTCTGCTAAATTCAAAAAAATTTATGTATTTATAAAATAAATAAATAAATTACTTACCTAAATTATCTGAATAGCGGATTTGTAATGACATCACTTGTTTAACTAGCTTACTAGCATGCAGTATGATGTGTATCGTCTGAGAGACAGTTACAAAATGTTTTTGTCATTGCCAATCCCAAAAAATGC
The DNA here is from genome assembly GCF_951640355.1 of Cnephaeus nilssonii. NCBI lineage: Eukaryota > Metazoa > Chordata > Mammalia > Chiroptera > Vespertilionidae > Cnephaeus > Cnephaeus nilssonii. The sequence continues at coordinate 63,065,365 of NC_137076.1, read as the reverse complement.
CATTGTTCATTAAGTCCAAACAATGGTGGTCGAATTCTAACAACTGATCAACAATGAGAACTTTGATAAGCAGTTCTCGATAATCAGTTCTCAACAATTATTTGTTATTATTAAAGTTTAACATTATAAAATTAACAAAAATAATATAAAACTCATATCCTGGCTAAATAGCCACATGGCCGCCGAAAACCGTATATTCCCTTCCCGTTCTCCCTCTGTTCCCTAGCTTGTTGTGCATTCTTTCCAAAAATCGGGAATTTTTTAAAACGCCGCGGGACGCGGGACAAATTGTTAAAAATCCGGACTGTCCCGCCAAGAGCGGGACGTCTAGTCACCTTACCCTAACTGCCCTCCCCTGCTGGCCTGGTCACCCTTTACTTCCCTCTCCTGCCAGTCTGGTCGCCCCTAACTGTTCTTCCCTGCAGGCCTGGTCGCCCCCAACTGCCCTACCCTGCTGGCCTGGTCTCTCCCAACTGCCCTCCTCTGCTGGCCCGGTAACCCCTAACTGCCCTCCATGCTCTCCTGGTCCCCCCAACTGCCCTCCTCTGCTGGCCCGGTCACCCCTAACTTCCCTCCCTGCTTGCCTGATCGTCCACAACTGCCCTTCCCTGCAGTCCTGGTCTCCCCCAACTGCCCTCCCCTGTGGGCCTGGTTCCCCCAACTTCCCTCCCCTGCAAGCCTGGGTCCCCCCCCACTTGCTGGCCTGGTCTCCCCCAACTGCCCTCCTCTGCCAGCCTGTTCACCCCCAACTGCCCACAATTGCCCTCTCCTGCCAGCCATCTTGTGGTGGCCATCTTATGTCCACATGGGGGCAACCATCTTTGACCACATGAGGGTGGCCATCTTGTGTTTTGGAGTGATGGTCAATTTGCATATTACTCTTTTATTAGATAGGATAAAAAATTAAAAATAAGTTATAAAATGTTATTTATTAAAGATATTGATTCTTTAAAACTGCAAATATGATCAATCTGCATAACATTTTATTTAAAAACAAATTTGATACTCATACATATTCAGAAATACATTTTAATATTGGTTATTTCATACATAATATAAACACTAAATGTTACTTGACTAAATTGTACACTTGCCTTGTAATTGCAAAGAATTTTGACATATTAACATTTAAATAGTAACCTATGGCAAATCAATTTCATAGCAATTAATCCTTAAACTGATAATTGGCATTTGATACATGTGTTAATTGATATAAATAGCATAGTAGCTTATGTTAAAAGTCAAATGTATAAGTTTCTTACAATTAAAATGTATTAATAGTAAACTTATTAGGTATACAGGTCCTGTCATGTAATGTTAATTACATTAGATTTTGTCTCAGAAACTTATTTCCATGGAATATTTTAAACAAATTATTAAATACTGAGTAATTTTGCAGGTTATCTGCTTGATGATGAACAGAAAACTTGTACACTATGCCCTCTTATCATAAGTGATATAATTTTTTTATTTGTTTCCCATAATACCTGTGTTGCCTGTGTATTTTGCTTGATGGTATTCCATATTCCCCTTGAGTTCTGTTTTTCTTCATTCTTTTTGTCTTCCTGCTCCTCATAGTGGATAATTTCAACTGCCCCATCTTTAATTTTGCTGACTTTTTTTTTTTTTTATGTGTATTTGTTCAAACTTGCTGTTGATTCCTTCTAGTGATTTTTTTCATGTATGCTATTGTCATTTTCAGTTCCATAATTCTTATTGATTTTCTTTTTATAATTTCTCTCTTTACATTGATATTTTCTATAATTTTTTCTGGTTTCCTTTATCTCTTTTCCATGATTTACTGAAGGTCTTTAAGCACTTTTAAGTCACTTAAAGTCTCTTACTAGTAAGTCTACCATCTTGGTTTCCTTGGGGATGGTTTCTGTCAATTACTCTGGAAAAAACAAATAATCAAAATTGGAAATAAAATTGGGATAAAAATTCTAGTCTTACAGAAAAAGTGGATAAGAAAATATTACATACAATTGTATGCCAACAAATTAGATAACCTATAATCAATGAGCAAATTCCTAGAAATACAAATATTATAAAAACTGAATAAAAAATAAATAGAAAAACTCAACAGACCTATAACAAGAAACTGAAAACATAAATAGATAAAAATACAAACCACAAGAACATGAAAATGTGGAAATATATTTGTAAAATTTAATCTTTAATTTAAAAATAAAATATAATAATTACAATAAATGGATGGGTTATAGCTGGAAATAAATTATAGTTGAAAATAAATTTATTTAACAGAAAATATATCTAAATATATTATTCATAATGCTGTACTATCCCTTTGAATGTTTCTTCTTTTCTTGCAGTTTTCTTGCTTACAATTATTTATTTTAATTCTAAGTTGATATTCTTCATTTTATATATTTTTTAAAAGAAAATTATCTGTTGCTGAAGCCGGTTTGGCTCAGTGGATAGAGCGTCGGCCTGCGGACTGAAAGGTCCCAGGTTCGATTGCGGTCAAGGGCATGTATCTTGGTTGCGGGCACGTCCCCAGTAGGGGGTGTGCAGGAGGCAGCTGATCAATGTTTCTCTCTCATCGATGTTTCTAACTCTCTATCTCTCTCCCTTTCTCTCTGTAAAAAAATCAATAAAATATATTTAAAAAAAAAGAAAATTATCTGTTTCAAGTGTAGATATTGAGTAGTGGCATATTGTTATTTCAGGAAATCTGGGCTATCGGAAAGCAAAATGCAGTTTTGAAATCAATTGTTAATACTTAACTGGAGGGGGCATCCCATTGTTGATGCAAAAATTAGTTTATTGATACATTTATATACTTCTAAATATAAACAAAAACAGAATGTTTAAAATATAAATACATACCTATGTTTTTACATGACTCCATAAATATATTCCTTCTAAAATCACCTTAAATAATATCTGTAGTTTTATTTATTTCCATTGGTATAACTAAATTGTATTTTATTTTAGCCATAAAGTGAAATTACATTAACTTAGATTTAATATTAAAACTACAGATATTATGTAGAAATTTTGCATAATAATTTGGTACTCCATTAATCAGGAAATAAAATGTGCATATAAACTATGATTTATTGAAGGAAAATGTTATTTTACATCTGGTGCATACTGTAAAGTTTAATTCTCTATGCAACACATTAGGAACTTCACACTAACCATGAATTAAATTTAAATTAAACTGCATAATGAGGCAAGTCTTATTTTATTTGTACTATCACTTGAAAAATACCACTGTCCAAACTTGCATATACATCTCTTAAAATATAAATTGTTTTTAAAATTTATGAAAAAAAGCCTTAACTTTTTATGAGTCTGAAATAATTTAGTGTAGTATATTTCATTTTAAATACTCACATATCATAAAAGCTGCTCTCATATGAAAAACAATAGTTCTACATACAAGGTATTAAAACAAGAAATGTAAGGCATTCTCAATTTTGGTTTTCTTTTTAATTTCTTTTCAAAAATCTTCAAATTATATCTGCAAACAGGCTCTTTATGCTTGGACCATATTCATTAACTTATTGGGGTTAGTAGTGATTTCAGAAATAATGGTGACTATGTTTTTGTATTGTCAATAGATTTTAATGAAAACAAGTTTGCAAAACAATCTGATAAAATAAAATTATTCATTCCATAGTAAAATGTTTTTTTATTGCTACTAATCTATTTTGAAAGACTGAATGGTAACTAAAACTTTATTTTCCTTTAGTCTTCTAAGTTACAGCACAAATTACATATTTGAAAGAGTAAAATTTGTATATTTCTAGTATAATGTCAAATGATTAATCAAATGATCAATATTTGGAATAAAGACCGATATAAATGTTTCTGAATATGCAAAGGAAATTTAAATGAATACAAAGCATCTTCTATTTATACATTAAATGAAAATGTACATAGTCTTATTCAATAATATTTAAAAACACTGCAATGTTGTATTTAAAGTCACAGTGACATTTTGAAAAAAAGAATGAGAAAAAGTATGAATAGGTTACCAATATTTACATTAAATTTTTTTCATTAAAATATATGAGTATGCCTTCTATTTAAACATCCTTAGCTTTCAGAAAATTATATTATATTATAAAATTACTTTCAAAATATATCCTCATACTATTTGTATATCTACACTAATAAAAGAGAGAGATGCAAATTGACCATCACTTTGTGATGCCCACCAGCCAATCAGGAGTGAGTATGCAAATTAACCCAACAAGGATGGTGGGTTAATTAGCATACGCAAGCACCGAGTGGCCATGGGCTGGGCAGCTGCTTGCGCACGTACTGGCGCCAAGCATCCTGGGTCCCGAGGATGGGAATCCTTGGGACCCAGGCCACTCTGAGCCTGTAGGCCCGTGCACAGGCCCGGAGTGCCTAGGGTCCCAGAACGACCCCCAGCCACTCTGGACCTATGCACACAGGCACCAAGCAGCCGGGGGCTGAGTGGGAACATCCACCATGTGTTCCCGCCCCGCGGCCCCTTGCCCATGTGCTGGTACCAAGTGGCCTGCGTCCCGGGGACAGGCGTCCTCAGGAGCCAGGCCGCTCTGAACCTGTAGGCCCACGCATAGGCCCAGAGTGGCCAGGGTCCCGGAACACCCCTGGCCACTCCGGGCCTATGCACACCGGTGCCAATCAGCTAGGCGCAGGGCGGGAACGTCCCCCACAGCAAGTGAGCAGACAGCAGAGCCTTCTTGCCCCTGGCCATGGCAGCAAGGGTCAAGCAGGTCCCTGCAGTGAGCAAGCAGACAGCAGGGCCCTGCTTGCCCTTGGCCGTGGCAGAGAGGGTCAAGCAGTCCCCCACAGGGCCCCCACAGAGAGCAGACACCAGGGCCCTGCTTGCCCCTGGCCTTGGCAGAGAAGGGCAAGCTGGCCCCCACAGAGGGCAGACACCAGGGCCTGCAGTGGCATCAAGCAGGCAGGTCCGCAGAGAGCAGAGAACCATGGGGAGCATGCCTAAGCCATCAGTAGGATGTCCCCTGAGGGTTCCCAGATTGGAGAGGGTGCAGGTCAGGCTGTGGGACCCCCCCACACACACACCTCATGCAGGAATTTCATGCACCGGGCCCCTAGTATTTTATAACATATTAATTAATTATAGTTTAGAACCATAACTCATTCATTTATAATATAATGATATCTCCCTGATAACTAAATTCAGTACTTTATAGATGTCCTATAAATATAAACATTTCAATTGTATGTACAAAGTCCTGAATAAGACAAGGGGCAGAAAGGAGGGGGAGTGAATTTTAAGTTATCAAATGTAAATATAAGGCAATTGAAAGAGAAAAAGAGATGTATTATGCAATATACGGTTGATGCTTAACTTGGGTGAGTGAATATGTTGAGTCATATATTTTAAAACAAAAAATCAAATACTTGTGTTTTGTTTAGCTGAAACTTTTTTGCATGTATATTGCATACAATTTGTATTTTGAAAGGGCCTTTTTATATTCTGAACTTAATATGAGATATGCATATATATGCTTTCCAAAAGCAGTCCTTTGAGTTGAGTAAGTCTTCTTAGATGATTTTTATCTTCATTGTGATACACTGAGTCATATCCTGAATAAGGCCAGGGAAAGGTATTTGCCTAATTAGATGTTTCATTTAGTTACACTTTAAAGGATCTAAAATAATTATATTAAATAATGAACTCTGGATTTTCCTTTGCATGATGTCTTTACCCAGTCCTGAAATACAGTAATGCTTTTTAGGTTTCTTAGATATTGGAAATCTGAAAAATTATTTATTCAAAAAACATAAGCCAACAACATAATTGGAGATGTCATTCAAGTAGTGACCAAATATGCTATTTCACATTGCCCATATTTTCTACCCTCTGAGTAGTAATTGCACAGAAAACAAGATTTTTAAAAATCAGTCATTACAGTGAAATATATTTATGATATTTAATTGACTTGAAAATCATATTCTAGTAAAAAATTTAAATGACTTTAAAATATCCATAATAATAAAGAGCATAATATGCTAATTAGACCAAATGACCTTCTGGAAGAAGCTGGGGCTGCGAGGGAAGCCCAGGTTCCGGGTGCCAGAGGGAAGCCAGTGCCAGCAGCCAGGGTAAGGAAGGCCTCCTCTTGCACAAATTTCATGCATCGGTCCTCTAAGTAGATTAATAAAATGACACCAATATGTAGCTAGAGTTATATATGTTAATACAAAATACTTGCTTTATTTTGTTTGTTAGTACAGTGATGTTGACTACATGAATTGGTTTTAGTAATATTTCCTTTGAAATTTAATGAAAATGTTAATTTAAGATACTCTGGAACTATAGTTAACATTTCAAATATACTTAACTGGATAACCAATAAACTACTTAAGAAAAAAACAAATCAACAACTTGATTTTATACATTCATAAATAACTATAATGAAATACATTCTAATTACATCATTCTTTATCCACATGAAATAAATTTTCAGTAAGCACTTTGTATTTAAAGCACATGGAACACCTGTGGTTTGAAATCTGAAATGATATATTGGGTTTCAATTGTTATTTTAATTTATTGTTTCTTCTTTTCATAGCATAAAATACAAAGCATCAATACAGCATTCATACTGTGCTAAGATGCAATCATTCTAGGCTCAAGTGAGGGTCTCATCATGTTATCACAAGACTGCAAATAGGTTATTAAGCACTAGAGCAGTATGGACACTTTAAAAAAAAGCTTTTAAATGGTAACCATGCTGAGCACAAAAGAGACAATTATGGATTTAGATGGATTTTCAAAATGATAAGAGAATTATGAATATGTTGAACAATTAAATAAAAAAAAACTTTCCAAAGAATGAAAATGTGGAGTGTTTATTTTATTGCTAATATTACATTTATGTATCTTTCTTTTTGTTTTATCATAATTTACATATTCAAATCTGGTTATATGAGTCCATCATGAAATTCTAAAAGGGTGAGAAAACATGTATTGTTGATTTACTACTTTTTTTGGGGGGAGGGGAGGAATTTTACTATTTTGCACTTAATTTAACGTTTAGGTATCTGTGATTTTATAGGGCAGAATGAGTTTTTCATTATTGACTTTACTAACCTGGTAAAAACATTCAGGCCTGCCACAACAGAGAAGACTCTAAAGTTTTAATCTCTCAACAGATAAAAGTAGGTTTCTGTTGACTTCCATAGATTTTCATTTGCCAGATTTTGTGAAATATGGACTTTGGAATACAATGCATCGATTTTGCATAATATTCTTTAAGCAATCCTTTAACTATGATCACCTCTGGGGGAGGATGTATTTAGCTGAAAATTTCTATATAATTGTTTTCCAAAAATTCATTAACCTGGGTAGCTACGTGGTCTACAGATCTAGATAGAGCTTTCTGGGAGTCAGGAAAGAATATTGAGCCTGTCAATATCCTAAGATGTCAATTTCAGGACTGCCTCTTATTTTTCTGAGCAAGTTAACCTATTAGGTCTTCATTTCTTTTTAACAAAATAATGGTACTAGACTGATTTTTCTCTGAGTTCTCTTACTGGACTAGCATACAAAATGTATTTGAGTTGAGGTATTCTACCAGAGGGCAAATAATTCATCTTTGGGGTTTGCTTCCAATATTTTTTTCTACTAAATATATGTGAAAAGTTAATTTTATGAAAAGTCTTTGGAAAAAAGTGCTCAAGATTTATGGGAATATGGAAGGCAAAGGGGAAGGATTTGAGAAAGGAAGAAGACATAATGCTTAGGTCAGTGATGGCGAACCTATGATGCGTGTCAGCACTGACACGCATAGCCATTTCTGATGATACGGGGCCTCTGAGGCGGCCGCATGCCAAGGATGAAACATTTGCTGCTCCTGAGGATGAAACATTTGCGAAATAATGTTTTTTCCTCAAAGTGACACACTACCCGAGTTCTGCTCAGTTTTTTGGCGAAGTTTGACACACCAAGCTCAAAAGGTTGCCCATCACTGGCTTAGGTGTTTCTCAGCAAAAGAGGAGGTACTGGACAGGCTGAGGGGTTCCTAGCCCACGGGTAGTTTGCGTCTATGGTAGGAGACTTTGGGCAGGTAGGTTCCAGGCAGCTATAGCACAGAACAGGACCAGGCTGAAAGAGGCCTGATTTGTTCTCTGCAGTCTGCTTCAGTGCCTGTGTGGACCGACAGTGCAGGGAGGGCCAACAGACCTACTGTCCTGGGGAAGCAAGGAAGCAGAGTAAGAGATTAAGCAAAAAAAAAAAAAACCCCACAGGATTTAAAAAGGATTGAAGCCAATGCAGCACGAATAAAATTAAAAGTTGATTGAAGCAGTGTGTATAAAATGGCAGTGATGCTACCCACAAATCATACTCTGTTAACTAAGACAATCATAGGACACTAGAGGCCCTTTGCAGGAAATTCGTGCACGAGTAGGCCTTCCTTCCCCTGGCTGCCAACACCGGCTTCCCTCTGGCACCCGGGACCCAGGCTTCCCTCACAGCCCCAGCTTCATCCGAAAGGACAGAAGGACATCCAGAAGGACGTCTGGTCTAATTAGTATATTACACTTTTATTACTATAGATTATTATTATAGATGGCTCTGGAGTCTATATTTGCTGTGTGGTCATTGCATTGCTAAGTTAAATATGAAGGAACAGTAGCTATTCCATAATCTGAGTTACCTAAGAATGGCAGCCCAGTGGTCCCAACCACACTAGATTTCCCAGCTGTGGCCTACCTCTGGGCAAGTGTGCTAAATGGGCGGGGCTGTGACTCCACAGGCACCAGTAGGACCTGGTCCTCTGATGCTTTACAGCCCACATCCCCAGGCAACTCCTGTAAATGGCAGCCTAATGTCACCAAGCAGCCATGTAGGCCATTTTTTCCACATCCCCAGGCAACTCCTGTAAATGGCAGCCTAATGTCACCAAGCAGCCATGTAGGCCATTTTTTCCCACTCAGAGCAATGTGGGGTCCCTATACTGCACTCAAACCACGAGCATCTGCAGCTGAGACTCTGGCCCTGGCATGCCATTCCACTGGATGATGTGGAGACTAAGGAACTACCTCATTCTTTGTCTTGCTGATCCTGCACTTGTGACTTTCTTTTTCTCTCCTATCTCATTAATCCATTTCCTTAACCCATGTTTTTTTGACTCTGTACAAGTCTTCTTGACTCCTGGTCCCAGTGTGGCTCTGAAGGGTCCCACCCAAAGCAACACAGTTTAAACCCTAACTAATAAAAACATTCCTCTACATCAGGGGTGGGGAAACTTTTTTTTTTTTCTGTCAAGGCCATTTGGATATCTATAACATCATTCTCAGGTCATACAAAATTATCCACTTAAAAATTAGCCTGCTATATTTGCTCAGACATTTAATTAACTCACCCCTAATGCCTGGGCAGGGCCAGACCAAATGATTTCGAGGGCCGGACATTCCCTATCCCTACTCTGAATGGATAAGTTACACTTTCAATCACTGAATTTTGCATATATCTATTGGAAGAATGTCATTGCAACTTTGTGTGTATTAGGACTCATTCAAAACATAAAGGAATTTAGTAAAGGGAAGAACATTTTTAAAATGGCTAATTATCCACTTAATTGTATTCATTATGTAACTGTTTTCTAAAGGAAACATCTCTGAAGGTGATTCTTGCCTAGTGGAAGACATGTATCAAACTGAACTTTATTTTAAGAAACACAGGGGGGGATGCATAGTGACAGGACATATGTATGATCACAACATAACATAAACAATGTCCTTCTGCTTTAAAAAATACAAATTTTCGCTGCCTGCTTTTCTTTGAATTTGCAGGTTCTGAGCTTGAGAACAACATGATGTTTTAACAGTTTGACATAAGAAATTACACATTTTTTTTTTTAGCTAGCAAAAAATCACACTACATGCCTACTCTAACCCTATGATTTCTCAATTTTGAAAAACACACCTCTAATTATTATTACACCAATGAAGAAACTTTAGGACTGTAGGCTCCAAGGAATAATGGAAAAGGCATGAGAAATTAAAATTTTACTCAGGATGTTTTTCCTTCTTGCCTTAATCAGGGATATGGCTGTGTTAGAAATGGACCAAGCTTTTAACGAAAGATCTAGTGTACTTGCATTTCTCTAATATGGGTCAGGAAGCAATGATGACATTATTCAAGGTGTAATCATGATAACTATCCATTAGCATCTCAAATGAATCATTGTGATATCTAACTATATTTTTTCAGGATAACTTAAAGCAACTACAGAGCTCACATCAAAAACCTTAATTAAAGGTTATTTTAAAGATGTTATCCATGTTAATAGCCATTACTAAAATATCAACGTGGAGGAAATGGATAATGAGAACATATGATGGAGCACTCTTTCTTTACAGTTTATTTTAAAACATTTAAAATAAAACAAGGTACAATAAGCTAAGGTTCTTCAGGATAATGTTGAATCACTTTATTTAAATAATCCAATTTGAACTGTATTTCATGACTAATTTTAAAAATTTATATTATTTCCATGTATACTAATAGATGTCCCATTTTAAATGAAAAGTCATAAGATTAGAAATCAGGAAAATAGCACTTTGTTATAAAATTTTGAAGATAAGTAGCATTTCATAATTATATAGAAAAGAGAGTATTTATTTGTATAAACAATAAAAATGTAAATCACATGCCCAGCTGGTGTGGCTCAGTGGTTGAGCAATAACCTATGAAGCAGGAGGTCATGGTTCGATTCCTAGTCAGGCACATGCCCAGGTTGCAGGCTCTGTCCCCAGCAGGAAGTGTGCAGGAGGCAGCTGGTCAATGAGTGATTCTTTTTCATCATTGATGTTTCTCTCTCTCTCTCTCTCTCTCTCTCTCTCTCTCTCTACCTTCCTCTCTGAAATTGAAAGGGTTAACTAGCTAACTTAAGACAGGAAGGGAAGTGGTCCAGAGAGGATAGAGGCATCTTTGCCTGAGTAATTAACACAGCCATAAACCAAGGACAGAGGTATCTCTGGCCTGAGCAGCTAGGAGAGTCATAAAGGTAATAAACCTCTGGACTAGAGGGAAAAAGAGGGTGCTTTACTCTGAGCAGAGAAGCCAGCAGTTTTAGTTGCAAGGCTTGGCAGGATAAGGTTGCTAGGTACCATAAGATAGATCAAAAGTAACTCCAACTTTAAGAGATAAGATGAATATATGAAGGACAAAGAAAAGACACAGGATACAGGGGAAAGAAGGAGGGGGGCACCACGTGGGCTTTGGCCTTAGCAGAGTGACCAATGAGGAAAGCACGGGGGTCCTAAGTTAGGGAAGAGTCTAATTAGAAAGGGTCATGTTCAGACTAAAAGCCACAGCCTTTATAATGCCTTAAGATAAAGAAAGCAGTAGCCACCCTTCTTAGGGGACCCCTCTGTCCCTCTGTGCCAGGAGGGACAGACTCTTAGGAATTTAGGATTATAGTTTCAGAGATAATGTCTGCTTGCAATAAAGTTTCTGTACGTCTCACCTACCACCTTTTGTCCGTGGCTTCATTCTTTGAATCAGGCTGGACAAGAATCCAGGAAAGAAATCACCCTTGCATCCTGCTCAATAAAACAACCTGAATCAAAATCAACAAAAATATATTTAAAAAATGTAAATCACAAAATAGAATGTATAGCTTTAAAGTTATACTTTGTTTGCCTCATTTATTCCAGGGTTACAAAAACAATATAAGAAAGCAATGTCTTATCAAATTATAATTATTTGAATCATCTGTTTAATAAATAAAAAGTAATATACTAATCAATAAATACATGTTTAGAGATAGTTTTAGTGCATAATTAAAAAATCCTCAAAAATAAAATTAAAGTCAAATATAAAACTTTTTTGTTATTCAAAGCATGCACATTCAAATGACTTGATTCAATTACTGTAGATATTTTATTGGAATATCCAAATCAGATATATGGATTTACAAAAATATTTTGAATATTTATTTCATCACATATTCTTATAAGCAAGATTTGGCGATGCCAAAGTAATCTACTGATATTCTGCTCACATAACCTTCATTGCCTAAATTAAGTTTCATTCAGTTGGAAAATGCCTTTGAGCACTGTGTTTTGTGACACACAATAATTACAAAGTTAATTTTACAAATGTCATAAGCTTAGTACTTTAAAGATTTATTTGAATTCTTTCAATGATATACCTAATAATATTTTAACATTTTAAGCAACTTTATTAAACTCAAGAAAATTATTATTTTAACTAAAAAAGACATTAAGGGTGTCTTTCAAATTAATCTCTTCTTTGTCATCACAAATTTTTGAAATATAAAAGAAAAATAGGATAAAATTATAATACTCTAACCCCAAAAATGTATTCTTGACTTACATATTTTAAAGTTACTAATCTTTTTTAAAAGATGTTTGAATAATTTTAGGAGAGCTGTGATGTTTTAGTAGATTACCTTTTTACTTCTTCGGTAGTCTTTTTAAGTCCACTTTATCTCTTTATGATACTCATCTATTCGCTAATAAGTCATTTTTTTTAGAAAATAGGATTATTAAAATAACTTTCAGGTAAGCAATTTAATTGGTTGGTCATTGGTTTCATGTATTATTGAAAAAAAACACATTAAGGAACATTTCATAAATTAGAAAGTATTCATTAACATGGATTTGTTGAAAAAAGAGTAAGTTGGCTTTGGGCATAAAATATCCCATATAATAAAGAGGCAATATGCAAATTGACCATCACTCCAACACGCAAGATGGCTGCCCCCATGTGGTCACAAGATGGCCTCCACAAGATGGCCAGCAGGGGAAGGCAGTTATGGGCAATCAGGCCTACAGGGGAGGGCAATTGGGGGCGACCAGCCCAGCAGGGCAGGGCAGTTAGGGGCATTCAGGCCATCAGGGGAGCAGTTAGGCATCGACCAGGCTGGCAGGGGAGTGGTTAGGAGGCAATCAGGCAAGCAGGCAGGCAGGTGAGCATTTGGGAGACAGTAGTCCTGGATTGTGAGAGGGATGTCCGACTGCCCAGTGGGATAGGGCCTAAATGGGCAGTTGGACAGTCCTCAAGAGGTCCCAGATTGTAGAGGGTGCAGGCTGGGCTGAGGGACACACACCCCTCCCCCTGTGTATGAATTTCACACACCAGGCCTCTAGTATAATATATATTGATATGTAAAATATATAAACATATATATTTTTAACATACATAGGTAATGTGTAAAGAGCTATTTTATTGCAAGATAACATTTAAAAAGATAAAATCGTAATAGTATTTCCTTCCTATAATTTCTGTTTGCTATCAATTTAAAAACCTAGCAAAAAAACATCCTTTTTTATTTTTTTTTGGCCAGTCAGCATGACTCAGTGGTTGAGCATTGACCTATAAACCAGGAGGCCACAGTTCAATTCCCAGTCAGGGCACATGCCTGGGTTGTGGCTCCATCCCCAGTAGGGCTCATGCAGAAGGCAGCCGATCAATGATTCTCTCTCATCGTTGATGTATCTATCTGTTTCTCCCTCTTCCTTCCTCTTTGAAATTAATCTACACTAATAAAAGAGTAAGATGCAAATTGACCATACCTTTGTGACACCCACCAGCCAATCAGGAGTGAGTATGCAAATTAACCCAACAAAAATGTTGGGTTAATTTGCATATGCAGGTGCTGAGCGGCTGGGGGCAGGGCGGGAAGCTTGCATTGTCGCCATGGCGAGGACGCAGGCATTCCACAGCTCCCCAGATGCTCCGGGCCTCTGGACAGCATGGGAAGGCAGAAAGGCAGCTCTGGGCCGGAGCAAAGGCAGTGCCGGCAGCCAGGGGAAGAAAGGCCCATTCTTGCATGAATCTTCATGCATCGGGCCTCTAGTAAAAATATGTTAAAAAAAAAACCACAATAAAAATATAATTTAAAAACCACCCTTTTTATTATATTGTAACTAGAGGTCTGGTGCAAAAAATTCGTGCAGGGGGGTGTCCCTCGGCCCAGCCTGCACCCTCTCCAATCTGGGACCCCTTGGGGGATGTCCGACTGCCAGTTTAGGCAGGATTGGGCCTAAACCGGCAGTCAGACATCCCTCTCACAATCAGGGACTGCTGGCTCCTAACCACTCACCTGCCTGCCTGCCTGATTGCCCCTAACCACTTCTGCCTGCCAGCCTGATCTCCCCCTAATCACTACCCTGTCGGCCTGATTGACGCTTAACTGCTCTCCTGCCGACCCGATCACCCCCAACTGCCCTCCCCTGCAGGCCCGATTGCCCCCAACTGCCCTCCCCTGCAAGCCTGGTTGCCCCTAACTGCCCTTCCCTGTAGGCTTGGTCAACCCCAACTGCCCTCCCCTGCAGGCTTGGTTGCCCCCAACTGCCCTCCCCTGCTGGCCTGTTCACCCCCACCTGCCCTCCCATGCTGGCCATCTTGTGGCAGCCATCTTGTGGTGACATAGGGGCAGCCATCTTGTGACGACGTGGAGTGGCCATCTTGTGATGATGTGAGGGCATCACACTAGGGCGTGTGGGCACAAGGGCCACCTAGGTTTTTATTAGTATAGATTACATTATCAAATATAAATTTTTAAAATACTTAATTAAATAAGTAGTCATGATCCAATTAGGTGCTCATGAAAATACATTTTATTAATTTTTCACATTTTAAACTAGATTATTTGCCTTGAAAAAAACTGTGTTACTATACAAACTGAAAGTTGGTCTGTAAAAGTAAATCTGGGTAATTCAAGGTGAACTCTTTTATTTTTGTCTTAGAATTACTCATTTAATTTCTAAAAGGGAAAAGATTTACATGTAGATGTTTTATTATCTTCTATCATAATTAGTGAGATCAAATTACTAAGGCATATTTTCCTTCAAGTTTCAAAATGATTTTAGGAGCCTATTTTATCTGCATTGGAAGAAATATTTGGATGAAACATTGAAAAAAATTGAACCAGTTTGTATGTTATGAAACTAACACCCACTTCCATATGTTCATGTTAATTAATTCTCAAAGTGTTAGTTCACTGTCATGCAGACAAATCCATAAAAGAGCATAGACCACTCCACCCCTAAAATAATGAATGACAAGGCTCTGGCAGCAGATGGTGACTAGGTCATTTCTTTTTCCATCTGGAATCATACCTGTCTAGCCTAGAAAACACAGAAATATTATGAAAAATATATATTCTTTATACCTGGGGTTGCCCAACTTAGAGAAATATGTAGAAAGGTCTATGCAAAGATAAATACACTAGATGCCCGGTGCACGAAATTCGTGCACAGAGGGGGGTGTCCCTCAGCCCAGCCTGTACCCTCTCCAATCTGGGACTCCTGGAGAGATGTCCAACTGCCCATTTAGGCCTGATCAAGGTAGGATCGGGCCTAAACGGGCAGTCGGACATCCCTCTCACAATCCAGGACTGCTGGCTCCCAACTGCTCGCCTGCCTGCCTTCCTGATTGCCCCTAACTGCTTCTGCCTGCCAGCCTGATAACCCCCTAACCACTCTCCTGCCAGCCTGATCGATGCCTAACTGCTCCCCTTCCAGCCTGTTTGCCCCCAACTTCCCTCCTCTGCCGGACCGGTCACCCCTAACTGCCCTCCCCTGCAGGGTTGATTGCCTCCAACTGCCCTCCCTTGCAGGCCAGGTGCCTCCCAACTGCCCTCCCCTGCTGGCCATCTTGCCGTGGCCATCTTGTGTCCATATGGGGGCAGGATCTTTGACCACATGGGGGAAGTCCTATTGTGTGTTGGAGTGATGGTCAATCTGCATATTGCTCTTTTATTAGATAGGATAGAGGCCTGGTGCAGGAGTGGGGGCCAGCTGGTTTGTCCTGAAGGGTATCCCAGATCAGGGTGGGGGTTTCCTTGGGGTGTGGGGCGACCTAAGCAAGGGGCCTGTGGTGGTTTGCAGGCCGGCCACGCCCCCTGGCGACCCAAGTGGAGGCCCTGGTATCTGGAATTTATTTACCTTCTACAATTGAAACTTTGTAGCCTGGAGTGGAGCCAAGCCTCCTGCATGCTCCATAGCCGGCAGCCATTTCTGTTTGGGTTAATTCACCTTCTATAATTGAAACTTTGTAGCCTTAAGTGGAGGCCTGGGCCCGGCCAGGGTATGCGGAAAGCTTTGCTTTCTCCGTTGTCGCAGGCAACCCTGGCCTGGTCTCTCCAGCTCCGTGGCTGCCACCATTCTGTTTGAATTTGTTTACCTTCTATAATTGAAACTTTGTAGCTTGAGTGGAGGCTTAGGCCTGGCAAGGGCATGCAGAAAGCTTGGCTTTCTCTGTTGCCTGGGAAACCTTGCTCTCTGTGGCTGTAGCCATCTTGGTTGGGTTAATTTTCATACTCGCTCCTGATTGGCTGGTGGGCATGGCTTGGGCTGGTGGGCGTGGCTGGGGTGTAGCAAAGGTGCAGCCAATTTGCATATTACCATTTTAATAGGTAGGGTGACTGAACACTGTGGTGAAAATCAGTGCATTTATAGAAAATTTTAATTACTATTATTGATGTCACCATTAATATTTTAGATGGCTATGTGATGAAAATCAGATTTATTTCTTCTCAATTTAATATTGAGAAGAAAGCCCTAACCGGTTTGGCTCAGTGGATAGAACATTGGCCTGCAGACTGAAGGGTCCCAGGTTCGATTCTGGTCAAGGGCATGTACCTTGGTTGCAGGCACATCCCCAGTGGGGAGTGTGCAGGAGGCAGCTGATTGATATTTCTCTCTCATCGATGTTTCTAACTCTCTATCCCTCTCCCTTCCCCTTTGTAAAAAATCTATAAAATACATTTTAAAAAATATTGAGAAGAAAAATCACCTGAAGTCTTATAGAAAGTTAGCTCAAAAATAAACGATTTTTTCAGCTCTCTGAAGAGAACTAATAAGGTTTGAGTGTAAAAAGGGAGAGACTTACAGAAATTATTAACAGATAATTGGCAACTTGACTCTCATAAAATGAGAGTTCCATTTGTAACCTTGATCATCTAGATTATCCCTCAAAATTATTTATCTTAAAAACAAAGTTAGCAGAGCAAATGTTTATTTATCTGCTTCCTATGAAATAATGGGGCAAATTGAGGGAAGAATAAATGCCATTCATACTGCATATAATAATTGATAACAAAATAGTTTTATGAGCCCATCTTATTGAAGTATCATTGTCTTAATGGAATATGTAATAAATATTTGCTGACTAGATTGAGTTCATTTCTGCATGTGGTTATCAAACCAAAATGTTGTGTTTGAGTCAGAGTTCATTGTCTTACAAAACTAAAGGATATATTCTTGGACAAAAACGGTTATTGGAAGCAAATTTTTTGAGAGAAGCCAGTCCTAGAAAAGGTACAGCTGGGGTGCTGGGGTTTCAAAAGTAAGCCAGTGTCCAGAGCTTCCCATCCACGTTGCAGTCAGGTATAGTTCAGTATCCAAACTAATTCAAGTCCTTATTAACCTATGTGTGGTAGATGGGCGCGTGCTTGCTAGCTCCTAGTTGGTCCTTTCAAAGAATTCTACCTTAGCAGCGTCCTTGGGATTGGTTCATATGCCTCACGGCTTTTGTGATTGGTTATCTGCAAACTTCCTGTCTTAGCAATATCCATACATTTTTAAAGCTCATGTCTCCTATGCACACCCTTCTTCCCTGCCCAGAGGGGTTGCCTTAGCAATTCCACCAAGTTGGGTCTAGTCTTCCCAGTCCACCTGGTCTAGGTCTTTTGTCTGTCTCTGTAGTTTTTCTCAGACCTGGGCTCAGCAGCAAGTTGTATTCTGCTCTTGTCTGCAACACACCACTTTCCTCCCCTTGTGATCCTGTCCCTCTCTATCTAGCCCTTCTACCTCCTCAGTTAGTTGGTAATTCTTATAAAGAGAATTCATTCATCAGCTTTCTTCTTTTTTCTGGTTTTAATTTTAAGTTACAGTTAAAATTAAAGTTAATTTTACTTTTGTTGATATTACTTTCACCGAATTGCTTAAAGGTAGGTATTTTCTTCTCTTTGTCCTTCAATCCTTACTATTTTGTTTGTTGTTTCTCTTGATGTAGTTATGTTGTTAGGTCTGGTTGGATTTAGAAGTTGAAATTTAAGCTATTAGCTGCATGTTAAACTGATTTAAATTACTTACCAAGAAAACTAATGATTGATCACAGTATGAAAAGGAAATGGAGACAATACTGACATTTAGAATGGAATAACCCATTTTCCAATAACTAAAATCCCTTTACCTTACAAGGTTGAGTAAGATCCTCAAGATTTATATCTCTTTTTAAAAATATATAATAAAAATATAGACCTAGGAAAGTGATCTGATGCATGGAATTATAAAACAACCTGAAAATATGAATCTATAAGAAAAATACATGCTAAAACAAAGATGCTAAATAAGGAAGACAAAAGCTATTTTATAACATACTACATACAGATCGGTTAATATTTTAATATAAATATGATGATATTATCCAAGTCTATCTTTATTATGTAAATTTTAATATAAACATCGAAAATGTACATAAAGATCAGTACATCATAATATCACATGCAACTTTGCTAAATTATCTTTTCACTTTGTTTAACAATAGTATAAAATTACAGCATTGAAAATATAGGGAAAAATGAAAAAATATAATTTAATAGCGAAAACAGATAAACAGATTTACATATAGTCTTCATTTTTTTAATTTTCCTCTCTCTTTTTCTTTCTACTTGGATCTTTTGAATTCACTTTAGATCGATGTGTCTCTCTCCCATTGATGTTTCCTCTCTCTGTCTTTCCCCCTCCCTTGTACTCTCTCTATAAACAATCAATGGGAAAATATTCTCTGGTGAGGATTAACAAAAAAAAAAAAAAGAAGAAGAAAAAAGAAAAGGGAACCTTAGGACACTGTTACTTGGAACCTAAATTGGTGCAGCCACTATGTAAAACAGTAGGGAGGTTCCTCAAAATATTAAAAAATAGAACTACCATATAATCCAGCAATTTCACTTCTGAGTTTGTATCCCAAGTTAATGAAAACAGCATATCAAAAATATATCTACACTCCCATAACATTGCAGCATTATTCTCAATGACCAGTATATGAAAACAATAAACTTGTATGACCTAATTTTATTATTTTTAGTTTCATTTTAAATCAACTGGTTGTGTTTGCTAATGTCTAGGATTTAGATATATTGTCAAATTCAATGAATTTATAAGAAATTATATCTGTTCATTTTTAATGAGTTAATCTGACTACCATTATAAACATGTATTAATTACAACTAGAAAAGTTTTATCTACCTGCTAATAAAATAGCATGCATTAATCCTTTTACTTTAGACTGTCAACTAACTTATAAGAGACCTTTTTCCATTAACACAGATATGGCTTTTTGGGGAATATGTGATTCAGCTTTTGCTTATAAAAGTTTTGGTTCTATTGCCTTTGGAAATCTCCAACCTCTCTAGTAATTATCCAAGAAGACTGCAATGATACTTTATATCGGTTGTTGTACATACAGTAGATGCAAAATTATGGTGGAGATAACTAATTTTTCTGTCACTTAATCAGGGTCAATAAGTATAACTTTGCTCATTAACTGCTAAAATTAATAGCATGACTTCAAATAATTTTCACACTTTGGATATAATATCTTAGATTATGTTAAAAATTGCAATTATTACAAAATTTATTTTATGATTTAATTCTCATACCTTCTTTTTCAAAACACTCCATGTACATTCTGTTAAAATGGATATTGCTTTTAATGATGTTATTTTCCCTTATATTTTTTAGAAAAGTTAACTTCATAATACAAGTAAATATCGAGTTATGACAATAACTTACTTATGTAAATCCCTCTTAGATTAGCTCTTAAAAATGAACGAATGATAAAGACACAATAGCAATAGCCTTTTTGATTTTGTACTCTAACCTCAGAAGAACAGCTTGAGGAACTATTATGCAGATCAGAAAAAGCTAAGGTCATTAAAATCAAAATGAGATGGAAATTTTATGATCATGACACATGCATACTTTTGGAATTATTTCAGTATTTTCATATTTTTCCTTCATATATGCATGATATTATTATGTGTTTCTTTAAAAAAAATCTCACAGAGTTGTTTTTAAGAGAAATACATGGCATAACTTTGTTATTATCACTTTACATTATAAATTAATATACTTCCAAGAATTCTTATGTTTTTTATTAATTTAATTGACATCTTACCCTTCAAAACATTACAAAGAAACCAATAAAAAATAATTTACTTGACAAAATCTTTGGTTAATTCTGAAATACTCTCATGCTATTTTCACTTTTATTTATTTATTTCTTTGACTTTGCTGGAATAAAAGTTAGTGTTTCTTCTAGTTGCCTTCAGTTATAGCCACCAAGCTAATCAAGTGTGCTGAGTAGTGGAATAGAGGACAACAATCCACTTTGAGTCTTTATGATACCTATTATCTCATATAATATATAAATTCTTCTATAGTATTTAAAATGTCTCTCAAATTAGTTTTTAATTTGCATATGCACTTATTTGTTTAAGAAAGAGTATGATGGCCTCTAGTGGTACAGAAAGAAACATCATTGCTTAACATTTTCAAAGCAATAACAACAAAAATATTTTTAATAAAAAAATTTAGGAAGCTCATGCAAGTATTTCCCATGGTGTCATTTTTGAAATAATTATTCTCAATGCATTTACTAGTATGTACATAAAAAACTTAGGAAAATACTCTCAGTCATCACATACATAAAGCACATCACATACATAAAGCACATACTTATATGTTATAAGGTTATTGAACATGTTTTACTGTAAAGCATGTAAATTATTGATAAAATGATGAGAATTAAAGAATTTTAGGGGATTTATTTATACTTTAAGGTGTGTATTGGTTAGAGCTTTGTGAGCAATCATAATAATCATAACTACAGTAATAATCTATACTAATAATAGCCTAGGGCCATCACGACAGGATGGACGACCGAACACCTGGGTCCTGGCGGCAGCAGCAGCGACGGGAGTCAGGCCTGCCTCCATCACCAGTTAGACGGCATCTCAGGGTGAGGACCATCACCTCAGCCAGAACTCAAGATGGCCACTTGCCTGGCCTGGCCCCATCCTCAGAGGCAGCCCTTTCCTCCATGCACACTGCAGAGGACAGACAGGGATGCCTAAGAGGCTGGGCCATGGTGCCCCATCCCTACCTACTCCCCTGGCCTCCTTCACCTGTGGCCCCACAGAAGGGTATGTATGAGAGCCCTTCCCCTTACCTCTCACCACTGTCTCCGGCCATCCCTCAGCACACAGGCATATCGGCTTTCAAACGTGCCCTACTCACTTCCTCTCACCCCCTTCCAGGGCCTCTGCTCTGGATGGGGCCTTTGGAATCCAGGGCTCTGGGGTTTTACAACAGAGCTGGGGTGGGAAAGGGTAAACAGCACCAAAGATGGCTGATAAGGCCCCCACCTCTGCCTCAGCTTGACCAACTAGTTCAGCCTCAGAACGTGGCACTCAGAGGGGATCCCTACTTTCCCAGCAATGCCTCTAGGGCCTCAGCCCCAGTACCAACCTCCTCTTCCCCTTGGCCCTCCCCACAGCTGGTGCTTGTTGTAGCTCCGTGTGCCTTACTTAACCACCCCTTCCTTCCCTGTTCCTACAAAGGAGGCTGCATCTTTGTATGTTATAGTCATACAAACTTTGTAATGTTTTGGAAAAAAACACAAAAACCAAAACGATGACCAAGAGCATGCCGTAGTCAATGTCTGGAGTCCGGCTCAGGAGAACGGAGAGAAGGGGGAATTCCCATAAGTTGGCCAATGCGAAGATATTTCTGCGTGATTGCCTGGCGTGTGACAGTTGTGTGACCGCAGAGGAAGGAGTCCAAGTTTCTCAGCAGACCACCAAGGACTTCTTCCGTTTCTGAACCTTTGCTTTGGTTTTCAGACTTCCCTGCTCCCCATCTGTTGGCTCCCTCCCTCTGAGGGGTGCTGTTGTCATCACATGGGTACAACTGAAATATTGTATCTCGAGAGGATTGCCCCAATGTACGTATCCTTTTATTCAACGATGAAAAAAATCCCAAAGAACAAGAATGGAGACAGAATACTGTCCTTTAGACTTAAAAAAACCCTGGAACTGTTCTGCAAAGAGCTGAGACTTGGTTCTGTCCACGCACCTCAGAGAGACTGGATGAGGAAATGGCCCGGTTTGGCTCTGACTTTACCCACTTATGTTACTCTTGAAGGTGTCTTTGCCACAATGTGAATAAACTGCCACCTTTTGGAATAGGGGCTCATACGAAAGTCTGCATTCCCAACTTTTCTTGAAACAGATCTATGTTCTGCAGCTGTGGCCACCATCCTGAGACCAGATCCTGTCACTGGGAATCAGGGGGCACTGGAGTGGAGCCTCCTCCCCCCCACCCCCATGCCCTTTTACATTCAGGGATTGAGCCGAGCTCACTTTGAGGGAGGCCTGGCAAGGATGACAGGTGTCCTAGATAGAAGGATGGAGAATGGAGAGGTGGACAGTCCCTCCCTGGATGGGGTCAGGCAGATGAAGGCCTGCCAGCCCCCCTCACAGTTGGGTGAGATAGCGTCCTCTGTGTCTACCTCTCACCCCGTGGGCCTGGCCACTCCCTTCAGCTCCGGGCAGCCCTCTGTGTTCCATGACAGCGCACTCTGCCCTCACATGCGGCTCACCCTAAATGAGAAGGAAGAGAGCAGTTGGCCCACAGACAACTACACAGAAAGATAGAGCTCACAGCTGGTGAGTGCAGTGGTGGTGGCGGGAACCTCTCCTGTCTCCATGGCAGCACTAAGGAGCAGTGAGCAGGTGGGTGGTAAGGAGCGAGGGGTCCTGGACTGTAAGAGGGATTTCCAACTATTGGCTTAGGCCCGTTCATGAGAACGGGCCTAAGCTGGCAGGTGGACATCCCCTAAGGTAACCTGGACTGCGAGAGGGTGCAGGCCGAGCTGAGGGACCCCCACCCCAGTGCATGAATTTCGTGCACCAGGCTTCTAGTAGCTAATATTAACTGAGACTGTCTGTGGCAAGAATTGTGTTGTTTTATAGATTATAACATTTTTAACTTTACAACAACCAGATTGATTCACAGTATTGTAACTCATATTTTATAATAAAGGAAAGTAAGCCATGGGAATTTACATTTTTTTCTCAACATCCCATTTTGTAAGGACAGAGGCAGATTTCACACTCAGAATTTCTCCTGACACTAAAATCTCAATAACCATTTTATATCAACACTTACTATAGTGGCATGACATTTTAATATAAAATATAAATAGCTAACTCATCAATCAAAATTGTGATGTTACTTTATAAGATTTAATAAAGAATGTTAAGAGTATTATAATGGCATGGATTTTTAATACAAAAGCATACAATTTAAACATATTTTATTACTACAAATTACTTTTATTGTGTTTAAAATATACGTCAAAGTATTTTTATAAAATGCAATATTTATTTTTAATTTTATATTGGACTTGGCTGACATACTTGATGAAGTTAACACAAAATATAAACAGTAAAAACAGAGATCATAATATTTTGATCAGCAAATGCCTTTCATTTTGTTTTTCTTTATTTTATTATTTTTTCCCATCTCCATTTATCCCCCATATCCCTCTTCCACCTCCACCCCCCCTCCCTCTGGCAGTCACCACACTGTTGTCCATGTCCATGATTTTTTTCTCTTTTTTTTTCTTTTTTGCTCAATCCCTTCACCCTCTCCCTGCCAATACCCACCCCCCACACACATACTAGTACACCAGAGAGCTGTCTGCCTGCTATGCATCTGTCTCTACTTTGCTTGTTAGAGTCACCTTTGATACGGGGTTTATCAATAGGATGTTACTTTTTCTTGCTGGGTATTATTCCACTGTCTGGATGCACTGCTGTTTGCTTATCCATTCACCTGTAAAGAACTTTTGTGTGTCCAGTTTACAGTGATTATGAAAAACTTTCACACCTAGTTTTTATGTGACC
The DNA here is from genome assembly GCF_951640355.1 of Cnephaeus nilssonii. Taxonomy (NCBI): domain Eukaryota; kingdom Metazoa; phylum Chordata; class Mammalia; order Chiroptera; family Vespertilionidae; genus Cnephaeus; species Cnephaeus nilssonii. Next base: position 63,041,411 of record NC_137076.1, on the reverse strand, counting down.
ATGTTTCTCTAAGGTAAATAACTAGTAAATGTTAATTGTGTTTTACTTTATGTGTCAAACTAATCTCTTTTTAACTTTCAGATTCTCCATTGGGAAAGATTCTTCTCCATACTATATTATTTTTAATTTTCTGTTCACTTTCGCTGACCATCTCTCCAAAATGTCTAGCTTATATTTAGGAGATTGATTACTTTAGTGAAATTACTAAACCTCCATTGTCTTCATCCGAATTATCTTATCAAATAAACAAAAAATATTTTGGATACGTAATATTTCCTTTGTTATATGTAACTTGGATTTAATTTTCATTATTTTATTGGGGGGAAACAGACATGGGATAAAGTAAAAGGAAAACTTTATACATTATTTTGAAATATTAATTCAATGGGTCTTTTGATTATTTTTACAGGTTAGTAAAGGGCCCCCTGGGTGCTGTTAAACTGAGTACAAAGACAGCCTTAATTGGAGGCGCCATCAATAGACTTCAATATAGCAGTGATGATAATGTGCAATACGATATCTTAATAACCATCTCAATTCGCTATTAAAGTGCAGCATTGCACATGAAAATTTTTCTGCTCTTCTTGCAGAAATACCCAGGAAATACAGTTTCTCAACATTTTTCTGCTTTTTAGTGGTAACCTGTAACTTTCATTAGTTCTTACTATTTCAAAAATTCCTCCCATTTCTTTATCAACTCTTTACCTATCTATTCATATTTATATATAATACATGTATATAAAGTCATATACATATGTTAATTTTAGTAAGACTTTTTTATTATGGATCCCTATTGATGATTTAAAGAGACCAGAAAATCAATAGCACAGTTGCGTAATAATCTGAGTTTATTATGCTAGAGTTCAGAATATTACATTACCCTGAGAAAGCTGTTTTGCCCTTATAATGTGGTAAAATACATTTCAGAGTTATGAATTTTAAAGGCCTACACAAACCATTTGAGGATGCTATTAGACTATACTCATATCCTTAGCTTCTCCCTCATTCAAATCTCTCATATTCCAATACAATAATGTCTTAGAACTGGAATTGTTTCCAGTATTTTCATGCAAATCTAATTAGCTTTTTTTTTAAAAAAAGATAATTATGGCCCTGGCAAGTTTTGCTCAGTGGTTAGAGCATTGGCCCTTGGTCCAAAGGGTCTCAGGTTCAATTCCAGGTCAAGGGCATGTACCTTGGTTTCAGGCTCCCCAACCTTGATAGGGGTGCATGTGGGAGGCAACCAAGCTATGTGTCTCTCTCACATCGATGTTTGATTCTCTCTCCCCTCCTCCCTCCCTTCCACTCTCTAGAAATCAATACAGAAAATATCCTCATGTGAGGATTTTTAAGAAAGATAACTATGCTTGTATTTTATTCTATCTAAGTTTTAATGAAGTAGAAGACAAGGAAATATGCTTATTTTTCCTATTGTTTAGTCAATTTTTAAAAAATATCAAATGATATAGTGGCTTAAAATATCACATTAAGGTCAAATAAACTTTCAGAATCTCTAAGATGTGTATACAAGATTAAATCATTGCTAAGAAAGCAAAATGAGTCATACATGGAAAAATTAAAAATTCAAGTTTGAAACTATGGAGAGCCAGGCAAACTCTTGTTATAAAGTTTGAATTATAACTATCAAAGGTCTCTGACAAGATAGCCCGGCTATTGGCCAGTGCCAAAGATTCTGTATATATTCCCAACTAAGGTCATCTTCCCTGCACACTCTGTGCATGACCAAATGCACTGCTCACAGACTTTCCCAGTAGGAAGATTCTCCCTCTTCGCTGTCTTTCAGGCCCACCCTTGAATGTTGCTGAAGTGCAACCGTTCTCTGTTTTTGGATTGCACACATTTCCTGAAGGGCCTACCTATCAACCACACCCGGGCTTTGTTGCTTGCTCAGTTAGATGTGGAAGACATTGCATCTCTATATACCCAAAGGTGCTAGCTAAGGATGGATACTAGTGCAGATGATGAGGATGCCTATCCGATTTTATGACTTGATGGGTCTGACATAATCTACCTCACTATGGGAACCTCCACATGCATGTTCATCTGGTGTCCCATGATCAAAGGTTCCAAGCTTGCCAAAATTCATAGCACACCAACAGCTGTTCCTTGAGTAGTATAGAGTGCCAGAGCCTTTTCCAGAATCCAAGGGATAAGCAACATGATTCACCCACTGGAGCTTATTGTAAGCTTCCTACTACATCTTCTTCCTCTACTGACACCTCCAATACAATACAATGTGCTGGATCACGTGGTGTAAGCAACCAAGGTAACTGTATAATGACCTAGACCAGCTGAAGGTACTTTTCTTCCTTCAGGCCCCACTCAAAACTCATAGCCTTCAATGTAACCAGGTTTATGGAGCGGAATAGTATTCTTAGATGCAGAAAATGTTGTATTCAGAATCCAAAAGGCCTACCAGACACAGTGCTTCTTTTTCTTTGATAGGAAATGTCAGATGCAGCACTTGTCTTTTACTGTGGAGGGGTTATCCAGCACATCCCCTGACCACTGGAATCTTAAAAAATTAATTGAAATGGATAGTAACTTCTTTTTTTTAATCTTCACTCAAGGATATTTTTCCATTGATTTTTAGAGAGAGTGGAAGAGAGAGGGAAAGACAGAGAGAAATATCAATGTGAGAGAAACACATCGATTGGTTGCCTCCTGCATGAGCCCTGACCAGGGTCCAGGCCGAGGAGGACCCTGCAACCGATGGGAATCAAACCTGGGACCTTTCAGCCCACAGGCTGAAGCTCTATCCACTGAGCCAAACTGGTTAAGGCAATAGTCACTTTTTTTTTTTTAAATGTGCAAAGGTTTTACTAAGGAAAATGCCTGTCTGAGAGCCACTAATATGACTGAAAAGCAAGCCATACTCTGTGGAGAGGAGAGGGAGTGAACTTGCGTGGATGTATCCTAGGCCACTGTGTAGTCTAAAAAAGGTCCCAGAAAGGCACTGGACAGTGTTTAAGTCAAGATGGGCCACCAGAAAAGACCCGTGCCTCCTAGGAATGGCTGTGCCTTGGTATCCCAGGTGTGCTCATTCTAGGAATGTGACTCCTGGTCTTGGTGCAGTCATTTTGGTAGGTTTCAGAATGCAGCAACCATATCCCTAAATCAGTTAAACTGCCTGTAGCTACAAGTCTGCTAGTGCATTCTTATGAACACCACATTTTTATAGAATTGGTGTGTATATTTTTAAATATATTTTTGTTATTGATTTCAGAGAGGAAGAGAGAGGGGGCAAGAGATAGAAACATCAATGATGAAAAAAAAAAACGTTGATTAGCTGCCACCTGCACACCCCATACTCAGGATGGAGCCTGCAACCCCCGCATGTGGCCTGACTGGGAATTGAATCCTAACCTCCTGGTTGGTAGATCGATGCTCAACTACTGAGCCACGCCAACTGGGCTGGTGTGTATGTTTTTAATAGCAAAAAGTATATAACATGGTCTGTGATGCCAGGCAGAAATAAGATTAAATCCTCCTTCCACCAATTTTAGTGGCATGGAGATAAGTTAGATGATTTATACCTCTAAGACTATTTCCTCAGTTAAATGAATGGATATAGTAACACTGAAGTACATGAGGAAGAAATAGGATAAATAAATAAGTAAAATACCTGGTAACCAAGACAAATGTTGTGCAATATTAGCTCTAAGATTTTTACAGGAAAACTAAGATTGTGATCAACCGTGAGTCTGAATGTGGTTCAAATCTATTACAAAAGGGAACCCTAAAAGCCATATGCATAATTTAAAAAGGAATGGCTTTGGTTTCTACAATTAGGAGTCGAGGTCTCAGATATAGCTGTATGTTAATGTCTTTATCAGTCGATGAAAAGAATTCAGTGATAACAAAAAGCTTTGGCTATAAGGAGGGCTAAAATATGAAGAGCTAAATCACTCACGGACAAACAAGGGAATTAATAGTAACATGTCAAGGCATTGGAGCACACTCAGATATTAAAATGTTCTTAAAAGAACAAAATAAATCATTCCTACAAGCAACAAACACCAATATATTTATCATTGAAGTCTGAATTTCGATAAGCTCATACATTTATCAATATTTGTTATTTTAACTGTCTCTAAAATTTGCTTTACAGCTAACTATGAATTTGTAAATTTTCTTGTACATACATTAAAATGCAATATATTGTATAACACAGGGAAATATATCTTCCACATTCCCTTGTGGAACTTATGTCTAGGGCCACCTGGACTTGGAGTAATAGGAAAGAAAGGAGACTAGCCTCATCCATTACACATACACAGTTAAAAAAAAATTAGATGAAATAAAAATTGCATTGCCCAAGCACCTGAACTATAGGAGGAATTTATCAAGAGGATTAATTCTCTCTTATGAAAAAAAAACAACTTTTGTTGAATAGCATATTCTTATTGCTAACAGGTATGAATAGTTTAAAATGAAACCTGTAGGTACTACAAGTAGAATATTTAACAGCCTGTAGTAATTTGGCCCATTTAATTTTAAAATAATTTATGATTTATTATTGATACTCCTATAAAATCATTCTTGTTGGGAAAATGCCTCTGCTTTAGCAACAGGTAGATTTTCAAACTAATATTAATTAAATTATATAGAGCTGTGTTAGAGTTAATTATATTCAACTTGTTTATTAAATGCTCTTTAGTTTCTCTGGAGTTTAGTAAGCTCTTATTGTATGCAATAAATTGGGTATTATGAATTCTGTTGGCAGAGGTTTTATGAAGAGTGGTAGAATTGAGGGAAGGGAGTTAAAAAGAAGTGAAAATGTGCTGCATTTTAAATAATGCCAACCCCCCCACCCCCCGAAAAAAAAAAAACAGGGAAAGAGATAAGAGTTTTCTTCAGGCAGTACCCCTTTTCCTTTTCGGGGACACAAAATCATATCATATGCCCACTTTCAAATGCATTCCTATTATGAGTTGTAAGTATTGTCACGTGTGGGTTATACTTTGAATCATTTTCTAATGTTTTATTTTTGCTTTTTTAACTAAAAAATTATTTCTTACATAAAAGTTTTACCAGTGTGGTCTATAAATATTGAACTTTTTATAGATTGGCTTTTTGTGATCTTTATTTTTTGGGTAAAATTTTTAAATATCTTTCAATGTACACATACTGAATCCCATTTTAAAGTAGAAAATCCAACAAATGATTATTTTATCTTCCATAAAATAAGTTTGAGGAGTGGGTGTTAATATTCCTGAATACCATTGTTGAATTCCCCGAATTCTCTTATTTACAATATATTTGACATATAACATTGTGTAAATTTAAGTTGTGCAATTAAATATGTAAATTTTATAAATGTAGACATTTTAATACAGTTGCCATTGTAGCGATAAATAGTACTTCTATCACATTACATGACTATCATGTCATTTTAATGATTAGAATAATTAAGCTTTAGCCTCTAAGCAAATTTTGTGATTATAATACAACTAGTGGCCCTGTGCATGAATCTGCCGCTTGCCTCAGCTGGCCACCCCCACCCCCCCCGCTGTAGCTCTCTGCGGCTTGTAGCTTGCTGCCCCACCCTCCTGGTGATCGGTCATTACACGTCACAACGTAACGACTATTTGCATATTACCTCTTTATTATATAGGACTATATAGGATACCATTGTCTATATTCATGATACTGTGTATTAGATTCCATGTATTTATCTAGTAATTATTTACTACTTGTTACAGATTTGTAACCTTAAACAACATTTATCCTTTCCCCACCCCCACCACCCTACCCCTTTACCAATTTACACTGTTTTTACAGTTTGGCTATTTTGAATCCCACATATAAGTGATATTATGCAGTATTTTTGTTTTTTCTGTCTGACTTAATCTCACTTAGCATAATGTGCTCAAGGTCTATCTCTGTTGTCAGAAATAGCAGATGCCCTTCTTTCTCAGGGCTTAATAATATTCATATCTATCTATATATTCATAAATATATAATTATAGATTTATATAACTTCTTTATCCATGTATCCATTAATAGGCATTTAGGTTGCTTCCATATCTTGGCTAATGTGAATAATAGGGGTAAATGTGAGAGTAAATATATCTCTTTAATATCCTGTTTTCATCTTCTTTGGGTACATATCCAGAAGTGGAATTGCTGGATCATATGGTAGTTCTATATCTAAGTTTTTGAGAAATCTCCATATTTTTTCTATAGTGGCTGACAATTTATATTCCCACCAACAGCATACAAGCGAATTATTTTTGCTACATCCTCATCAACACTGTTATTTCTTGTCCTCTTGATGATTGCCATTCTAATGGGTGTGTGGATTTAATTTGCCTTTTTCTGATGGTTAATGATGTTGAGCATCTTTTCATAAGCCTGTTGTCCATTTGGATGGCACCTTTAGGAAAAAAAAATGTCTGTTTAATTCCTCTGCCCATTTTTAATCAGATTGTTTTTGTTTGTTACTAAGTTGTATGAGTTCTTTATATATTTTGGACATTAACCTCTTACCCTGAATATGGTTTGCAAAAATTTTCTTCCATTTTGTAATTTGCCTTTTTATTTTTTAAATTGTTTTGTTGGTTGTGCAGAAGCTTTTAAATTGATGTCATCCCAATTTGTTGATTTTTACTTTAGTTGTTCCTGCTTAGGGTTTCATATCCTTAAAAAAAAAAAATCATTGCCAAAACCAACGGCAGGGAACTTCTTCCCTTTCCCCAGTTCATGAACATAAGTCAGCTATGAGACTTTTCCAAGACTTAACTACTTTTGTGGGGTCAGGAAAATGAAAATACATGGAGGAAAGATGTAATGGAAATAATGTAAGATCTAAACATACATGACAAATAATAACTCTTCCAGCAATATTTTAAATTGTTTTTCCCCCATTTTATTTAAAACAATTTAAGTTGTTTCAGTAAGGACAGACTTTTGGCCCTTCACTTTCTTCTTGAGCAAAGGTGGGTAAACTTGCTGAGACGTTTGAAAGACTGTTTCCATATATTTGTACTCACCAAATCATTAACATGAAAGAAGCAAAACTGGAGATAAACATGAGGCCTTAGTGCTTCAAGGTTCAGTGTAATAAAAACAGTCGTGAATATCATGTGGCTCAAAGTCATTCTCTAGGTTAGATAGGGTTACCAAACCAAATGGTCAGTGCTCCTTTTTAGTTGGGTCATCATAATGGGGAAAATAAGAGATTTTTTTGGTGGGGGGGAAAGGGGGGGCTAGCGATCTGAATCTGTGCCTGTAACCTAATGTACATTCTTGATAGCCTGTAAGTCACTATAAGTCACTGTCCCTTTCTCCACAATCTGGTCTTGCAAGACCGGTTTACCTAAATACTCTTATTTTACAGAGGCTATAAACCATGAACAATAAACAACCCCCAGAGGAGGTTATCAGTGCTGGTGCCAGGCCAGGCCTTTAGGTGTGGTCTCATGGCCCCCACCCCAACACAGGGGGCCTTTTGCAAAGCCCGCAAAAGGTCCGGAAGTCCATCCATATTTGGGGGACAAAGAAACCAAAGGGTATAAAGGGAGAGCTTCCTCCATATTGGTTTGCTCAGGATTTGGAGAGAAATAGTCTCCCCTGAGTCACTGTACTAGTACATGCAAAACATCTGAAAATAAATGGATTTTTGCTGTATCTCCAAGTACTCCTGTGTATTTTTCAGTCGCCTGGAAAATCTGTAACAATCAGAGTTATCAGAGATGAATTGTTATTAATCAGTGTTGAACTTAAACAAGTATATGGTGAGTCAATTCTCCAGCAAAATGAGATTATTCGGGAATAACAAAGAATTGTAATTTGAGGCCTAGTCTAATCGTGAAGCATACCCAAGTCCCAAGAAACAAAGGAGAGGAAACTCATAGAGAAGAAGTTGGGAGGGCTATCTATCACAAAAAAAAAAAAAAAAAAAAAAAAAAAAAAAAAAAATTCTGTTGGGCTCTGCAATCCACATAGGGTTTGAGAGTTCCCCCTTCTGGACTCTCACCTTCATTTTAAATGAGTTTTCTATTAATTTTACATGAGAAATTCATGTAAAATGTATTAAAACAAACAAACAGAAACAATATCACTGAACACTAACTATATGTGATTATTTCTCTTCCACCTTTTCAAGGTATGAGTTCTTTCAAAATAAAATCTAGAGAGTAGAAACCACTTGTGAATAATTATGGTAGAACCACAGAGTAACTGAAAGTAGACACTAAAAGTAATGTACAAGAATGGCCTCAGCATTTACCTTTTAAGAATTGATTCACAGCTAGTAATTGAAGAATTAACTTAGATAATCAGTTCATAAACAATAATATATTTTTGTCTTAGTTATCTAAATTTACATCCATGACAGTTGCATGTTAACCACTTAATTTCAGAAAATGCCCCTTTAGGCTTAATATATTCACTTTTCATTTATTAGTTCTTTAACTGACTGAGTAGAAATAGCAGAAGTATTTACTTCTCTTGATTTCATTCACATGGCCAGTTGCATTTGTAAAAACGAATCTTAGCAAATCAAAAAATGCTGCACTGACAAGCTGTGAACAATGACAATAATCCCACTAATGCAGTTGCCAAGTACACTAATTCTCCTAATGATGATTCAGTTGTCTGATAATCACATCCCCCAAGGACCATACACAGTCAATCTACACAGCTGCACAGTCCTCTCCAAGCTCATTTTGCTTGTTCCTGTCTCAGTAAAAACTACATAATATTACTTTATTAGCATAAAATAATCATCATAGCTGTACATGAGCTGAACATATAGATAGCTGGGCTGCTAAAGGGTAATCGAGGACACTCCTACATGAGGTGCTGAATCCTGTATTCATTTCTCTGATGACTGATAGAGCCGTAGTTTAGAGCACAAACCCGCTTCGTCCTAAAGTAATGATGTGAATTTTGAAGGAATAAGAATACTTAAGTGACCCATTTACTTAAGCCAATGGGCACACTGCTTGATAAAATATGTTGAAAACATAACTAAATGATGTATTTATAGGTTTGCTGGCAAATGTTATTTTATTTCCTTCCCAAATTCTCAAATAGCAACTAAAAATGACTTTCACAAGTCTACTGAATCTTAAAGTATAATTTGCTTGTTTATTTTGTTCATTAGATTCCACATATAAGTAAAACTAGAGGCCCAGTGCACAAATTCGTGCACGGATGGGATCCAGCCAGCCTGCCCCGATGGGAGCCCATCAGGCTGGGCTGGCGGCGGGGAGGGGCCATGGGCAGTTGGCCAGCTGACCCTGCCCCCAATTGGGGTGTTGGGGCCTGGGCTGGCCGGGAGGGGCGCGGGGGGGGGGGAGCTGATTGGAGCCCACATCAGGCTGGTTGGCTGCTGCAGTGTGCATCATAGCCACCAGTCATTCCAGTCATTCTGGTCATTCCGCTGTTCCTGTCGTTGGGCTTTTATATATATACACTAGAAGCCCGGTGCACGAAATTCGTGCATGGCGGGGGGTTGTCCCTCAGCCCAGACTGTACCCTCTCCAATCTGGGACTCCTGGAGGGATGTCCGACTGCCCATTTAAGCCCGATCCTGGTGGGGCCTAAACGGGCAGTCGGACATCCCTCTCACAATCCAGGATCGGGCCTAAACGGGCAGTCGGACATCCCTCTCACAATCCAGGACTGCTGGCTCCCAACTGCTTGCCTGCCTGCCTTCCTGATTGCCCCTAACCGCTTCTGCCTGCCAGCCTGATCACCCCCTAACCACTCCGCTGCCAGCCTGGTTGATGCCTAACTGCTCCCCTGCCAGCCTGTTTGCCCCCAACTTCCCTCCTCTGCCAGCCTGGTCACCCCTAACTGCCCTCTCCTGCAGGGTTGATCACCTCCAACTGCCCTCCCTTGCAGGCTGGGTGCCTCCCAACTGCCCTCTCCTGCTGGCCATCTTGTAGTGGCCATCTTGTGTCCACATGTGGGCAGGATCTTTGACCACATGGGGGCAGCTATATTGTGTGTTGCAGTGATGATCAATCTGCATAGTACTCTTTTATTAGATAGGATAGAGGCCTGGTGCACTGGTGGGGGCCAGCTGGTTTGCCCTGAAGGGTGTCCCTGATCAGGGTGGGGGTTCCCTTGGGGTGTGGGGCAGCCTGAGCGAGGGGCCTGTGGTGGTTTGCAGGCCGGCCATGCCCCCTGGCAACCCAAGGGGAGGCTCTGGTATCTGGAATTTATTTTCCTTCTACAATTGAAACTTTGTAGCCTGGGGCAGCAGCCAGTTCTGTGGCAGTTAATTCACCTTCTACAATTGAAACTTTGTAGCCTTAAGCGGGTGAGCCCGGCCAGGGTGTGCGGAAAGCTTTGCTTCCCCTGTTGCCGCAGGCAACCCTGGCCTGCTCTCTCAAGCTCCATTCTGCCGCCATTTGTTTGAATTTGTTTACCTTCTATAATTGAAACTTTGTAGCTTGAGTGGAGGCTTAGGCCTGCAATGGCTATGGAAAGCTTGGCTTGCTCTGTTACCTGGGAAACCTTGCTCTCTGTGGCTGTAGCCATCTTGGATTGGGGTTAATTTGCATACTCGCCCTGATTGGCTGGTGGGCGTGGCTTGGTTGGTGGGCATGGCTTATGTAGCGGAGTGATGGTTAATTTGCATATTACCATTTTATTAGAGAGGATATATAGATAGATAATATGGTGATGGGATAAATGGTGACTTGACTTGGGGTGGTGACCACACAATACAATATACAGATGATATATTATAGAACTGTAAACCTGAAACATATATAATTGTTTTAACCAATGTCACCCCAATAAGCTCAAGAAAATAATTTTTAATTAAATTTATTGGGGTGACATTGGTCAACATAATTTTATAGATTTCAGGTGTAGGTTTCTATGTTACAAGATCTGTATATCACACTATGTGCCCACCCAAAGTCAAATCTTCTCCTCTCAATGATATATTTGGACCCCTTTCTCCCTCCACCCCCTTTACTCAGCAACCACCACACTGCTGTTTGTGTTCACAAGTTTCAGTTGTATATCCCACATATGAGTGAAATCATATGGTTCTTAGCTTTTTCTGACTGACTTATTTCACTTAGCATAATATTCTTAAGGTCCATCCATGTTTTGCAAATGGCAGAATTTCATCCTTTCTTGTGGCTGAGTAGTATTCCATTGTGCATATGTAGCACATCTTCTTTATCCAGTCCTCTAATTCAGGATACTTCAGCTGTTTACATGTCTTGGCCATCAGTAATAACGCTGCAATGAACATAGGGATACACATATCTTTGTAAATACATGATTTCAAGGTTTTAGGTGTATACCCAGTAGAGGATTTGCTCTATTCTTAATTTTTTAAGGAATCACCAGACTGCTTTCCAAATTTTTGGACATGGTCTTAGAGAACATTTTATGAACTTGACCCCAAAGGGAAGGGAAGTAAAGGCAAAAGTAAATGAATGAGACTATATCAAACTAAAAATCACAGCAAAAGAAACTGACAACAAAACAAAGAGGCAGCCAACCAGATGGGAGATGATTTTGCAAACAATAGCTCCGACAAAGGTTTAATTTCCAAAATATATGAAGAACTCATAAAACTCAATATCAAAAAGCAATTCAATAAAAAAGTGGGCAGAGGACCTGAAAATACACCTCTCCCCAGAAGACATACAAACAGCCAATAGATATATGAAAAGATGTTCATTCAACCTCATTAGCAATTAGGGAAATGCAAATGAAAACTACTATAAGATAACTACCTCACACCTGTTAGAGTGGCCATTATCAACAAGACAAGCAATAACAGATATTGGAGGGATTGTGGGACAAAGGGAACCCTCATTCACTGCTGGTGGGAATGTAGACTGGTAAAACTTTTTTAAAGTATAATTTGCACAGATAAGATAGCAAAACTGTTATTTGGGGAATGGAAGTTTAATAATTATTCATTCTAGATACAAGATTTTTGCAAAATATTTTTTCTTTAAACTAAATTTCTTGATTATACTTTTTTTAAGAGTTGGGAAGGGTTTGAGATTTTTGTCTGCTAACATGTTAGTCTGTCACAGTTTCATGGATGCTGAGGAAGAGGCTCTTGGGTCAGAAACCAAAGGCTTTATTATTCATCATACAGCAGAAGCTACATGTTTTCATTATTTCCATTTGTTTCTTCTTTTTTTTTTTAATATATTTTATTGATTTTTCACAGAGAGGAAGAGAGAGGGATAGAGAGTTAGAAACATCGATGAGAGAGAAACATCGATCAGCTGCCTCCTGCACACCCCCCACTGGGGATGTGCCCGCAACCAAGGTACATGCCCCCGACCGGAATCGAACCTGGGACCCTTGAGTCCGCAGGCCGACGCTCTATCCACTGAGCCAAACCGGTTTCAGCTGTTTCTTCTTTTGAAACATGTTTTTATTGACTCAAAAGAGAGAGAAAGGGAGAGGGAGACAAATAGAAACATTGATAAGAGAGAAACATTGATCAGTTGCCTCCTCTACGCCCCCTACTGGGGATTGAGCACTCAACACAGGCCTGTGCCCTGCCTGGGGATTCAACTGGTGTCCTCTTGATGCTCAACCAACTGAGCCACACTAGTAGAGCTCCCTTTGTTTCTTATGTCCCAGGGGGACACTGCCCATAGAGTTGGTTTGTATCACAACTAAGAAATATAAACTTTGGAATCTCCAACCATTTTTTTTTTTTGCTCACTCAAGGATATTTTTCCATTGATTTTTAGAGAGTGGAAGGGATGAGGAGAGACACAGAGAGATAAACATTGATGTGAGAGAGACACATTGGTTGGTTGCCTCCCACAAGAGACATCACCAGGCCCCAGGGATTGAACCTGCACCCGAAGTACATGCCCTTGACCAGAATTGAACCTGGAAGCCTTCAGTCCGCAGGCTGATGCTCTAGCCACTGAACCAAACTGGCTAAGGTTGGAATCTCCAATCTTTTAAAAGACCTACTAGAAAACCTGTCCAAAGTTTGCCTCAGAGGAACTTCACTATCCTGGAGAAACTAGCCTTATGTTCAGCCTCGAAAATGTAGCTCAGAGAAATGTAACAGAGTAATGTCTCTGCTTATAAGATGTATAAAAACACAGGAGACTAATGTAATTACCTCCCAACAGATTTTCCAACTATAGTCTCATAGATAATTTGCAAAAACTGTCACTCTCCAGATATGCTTTATTCTGATAGTCTTTATAACTTTCCTTTTGTTTTCATTTGTTAGTTGTTTTGAGTGGAACAGTAACATATAGCAACTGGAAACAAGAACAGAGCAGGTATGTAAGTTTGGATCCTCCAAAAATAGATGCCAAAACTGAATTAGACATGCAAGATATTTGTTGGGAGAAAAGGCTTTAGTAGATAAAGGGAAAGGGAAGCGAGGTTAGGCAGAGAGAACTTTCAGAAGACAATGCACGTCTGGCACCTGTGAAAGAACAGAGACTCAGACTGCAGTCAAATTCTGAGAAACACTCACCCAATTCTATGAGAAGCCCAGAGCAAAGATGAGCTGATAGAGGAGACCCCGCTGTAGTAGCCGTACTGAATGCAGTCATTGTCTGGGACCAGTCTGGGAAGAACATGGATTTGGCTTCTATGTTGTGCTGTATCCTAAATATGTAGCATGAATACTGTGTCAGCTAAATATATTCCTAGAAGCAAGTTCTTTGTTGAGAGACCTCATCAGAGTATTCACGGGCTGCTGTCCAAGGATAATGAAACTTTCAAGGATAGTTAAACAGCCACAGTTTACTTTTGTCTTGGAATGTCCTCTGTGTCATAAATATTTCAAGGTTCCCTTCCAAAGAAGACATTATTAATGATAAGTGTTCTTATGTTTGGCAATTGGACAATAAGTTAAAATTTGACAGGTAGAAACAAAATGAAATACAAAAGAGATTTCAGTGTTATAGTACAGGACAGAAGTCAGCAAACTTTTTCTCTTTAAGGCTGAGTAGTACATATTTGTGGTTTCCATGCCTCAAGATTCTGTTGCAGCTACCCATCTCTGCCTTTGTAGAGTGAAAGCAGCTGTAGACAATATGTAAAGAAATGAGGTGGCTGAGTTCCAATAAAAGTTTTTTTCCTAAAACAGTGGTGAGCCATATTTGGTCCACAGAACATAGTTTGCCAAACACTGGTGTAGAATAATGTAATAACTGTGTGCTCTGCACAAGTTTGTCATCTCAGTACATGATCAATGGTAGTGACTAACCGACAGATGACAATTTCCATCTATGATGTACAGAAGCCAAACATTGGAAGTATATGTTTCCTTTGAAAACGTGTAATGTTGCCTATTGAAGAAAGTATCTTTGGAATATCACAAAGATGTATGAAATTATTCTGTGTTTTAGGAAAACAGTTGAATGTCATGTATTGAAACGAAGCTATTTAACAGAAAAAAATAATTCACACTTACATATGTGTACAAGAATTTGAAATAGAACCTGGAAAACAAAATAAGTGCTTATAAAGTATAAAGGTTTTCTTTTTGTTTTTTTAGCCTCCTCCACCCCCCAAAAAGAAAAAAGAGACACTGGTTACCCTAGTGAATATATAATCCTCTGGTTTAGTTTGTTCTCTTCTAAAACAGAACCTAATCCAGGTGTAGGTAGCTTATTTGGAAAGTGATCCCAAGAAATAGGAATAGAAGAATAAGACAAAAAGGAGAAAAAATGCATACAAGGCTGCAGTTGTCAAAGTCGCCATGATGGGTAACATGAACTCAATTCCTCTGGGACCATTGGGAAGTCATGCCTGCCACCCAGAATTGTTCATCAGTAGGCTGTAACTACACTCATTTCTGAGGTTCATTTGTCCATGGGCCAAGTGGGCTCCCACATGATATGAGAAGTCTCTGAGTGAGAAGGTAGAAAGACCCACAACTATAATAATGCTAGAAACAGAATTCCATAAACCAGTGATGAATCTGAGTTCAAAGGACATTGTCAACAATATCAAGAGCTGAAATCAAGAGATGGGACCAGGGTATGTGGTGCAGGGCACCAAGGGCATCTGTCTACACCCTTGTGTTTAACTAATTATTCTATGTATATTCATAGAATCATATACCTTTTCTCTGAATTTGGAAACTGTTTTATTGCTTTTATAGGTACAAAACGGTACATGTGCCAGAAACCTTCCCTAGGATCATTAGGATAATAAACTAGATTGTTATTTTTTAAGATTAGCATTTATTCATTGCCATGTAATGTTATAGAAATAGCTGAGCACCAATCTCTTCACAGACTTATTCCTATAATCCAAATATCAACTTCTTTTTTATTGTATTTATTGGGATAACATCCTATGTAATAAAAGGGTAATATGCAAATTGACCAAATGGCAGAATGACTGGTCACTATGACACGCACTGACCACCAGGGGGCAGATGCTCAATGCAGGCGCTGCCCCCTGGTGGTCGCTGCTCAGCCAGAAGCTGGGCTTATGGCTGGTGAGCGCAGCAGCGGTAGCGGGGAGTGGGTCTAAGCCGTCAGTTGGACATCCCCCTAGGGCTCCCGAACTGCGAGAGGGCACAGGCCGGGCTGAGGGACACCCCCCCTTCTGAGTGCACAAATTTTGTGCACTGTGCCTCTAGTTGGTTAATAAAATTATACAGGTTTCAGGTATACAATTTTACCATACAACATCTATATATTGCATTGTTTGTTTACCACCCTAAATCAAGTCTCCTTCTACCACCATTTATACCGTATTTTCCGGCATATAAGACGACTGGGTGTATAAGACGACCCCCAACTTTTCCAGTTAAAATATAGAGTTTGGGATATACTCGCCATATAAGACTACCCCTCTTCCAATGCACACCAAATAAAAATTAAAAAAACATCAGATTTCATTTCAATATGGTAATTTTAATTCAAATGCTTATGACATGCAGGTACTTAGCAGAAAAACTGTCACTTATAAACATAAGGCTGTTTGTCATCAAACATGTAAACATAAAACAGTGCAAGTGGATTAAACTTTTCCTAATTCACTCTAAAGCTGAAAGGAAGGATGAGACAATAAACCCATGGGAGCTGCCATGCTGTTTGTTTTCTAAGCTGTCAACCAAACTGGAACTGATGATGATAGGAGGAAGATAACAAACAATAGAGAGAGAGCAAGTGCCGGGCAAGTCCCTGGCGAGTTAGCAATGCCCATCATAACTGCAAGCTACGGTATTTTTACAGGTTTTGATGGAGTGACATTTTCCCTTTAAAAGCCTTCAAAATCCTCCTGTTCGTCATCTGATATCATAAGTACGGTACATCAATGACATCTTGTGATACATTTGTAAGGCAGTCATCGTATGGATCGAATTCCGTGTCAGATGGTGTGGTCTCAGCTTCGGCTTCCTCTTCATCTTGCCACAAGTAGTCATCCTCCAAACCATCTAATGAATTTGATATGCCACCCTTCTTGAAAGACTGGATTACTGTTTCTGCATCAATATCCTTCCAGGCTTTTATGACAAACTTGCACAAAACACCCAACTGTGGAGCATGCATGTTTCCCCCTTTTGTGAATGACTTTTCACCGCTAACCATCCATTCATTCCACTGTTCTCAAATGCAATCTTTAAATGTGTTTTTCTGGGCACAGCGCCGCTCTATCTCTTTTTTTCATACCCCGGGCGTCCCTGACGCCTGCAGCTGGCTCCGCCCTTCACTTACACCTTCCCGGTGAGGCAACCCCTCACCTTGTCATCGGGACCACGTTAAGTCACTTCTTTCCACGAATCCTGGTGAGTGGATTTTCTTCTACCGTACTTGTACAGCACTGCCCTTGCTGCTTTCATATGGTCGCTGCATATGGTGGGGGGGAGCTCAAAAACAGCCGCGGCCGCATCCTTGCCGTATGCGGCGAGCACCTGGCCGCACTCCATTCATTTCAATGGAGCCGGACGGAGACCCGATACCATATGCGGCACAAAAAGGAGCGGTCTCCGTCCGGCTCCACTGAAATGAATGGAGTGCGGCCGTTTTTGAGCTCCCCCCACCGTATGCGGCGACCGCAGATTCTCCAGTCCGGCTCGGAAGTTTTAGCACCAGCCCTATAAGACAACACCAGGCGTATAAGACGACCCCCGACTTTTGAGAAGACTTTCCTGGGTTAAAAAGTTGTCTTATACGCCGGAAAATATGGTACCCTCTTTGCCTACTTCAGACCATTACATATGTTTATTCAACCAGTGCACCATGCTATTTCTAGAGAATGAAATTAAATAAAGAAACAAATGTGTCAGTGTTGTTTGTAATGGTATCCCTGACATCTTTGCTACCATATCTGCAATGTTTCTGGACTCTAATTTTTTAAGATGAACAGTTTTTGATGGCCTTATTTTTCTTTCTAATTGTGTAAAAAAAAATCTTATTTACTTGGAGTAGACATTATTGACTTCGTTTTTTTTCCTAGTCCTTTTAACTAGAACAAAATAATTGCATTAGCAATCTATATATTAAAAAAAAAAAAAACCAAAAAACTGCTTCATCTTCCCCCCATCACCAGAAATTTTCCTAATCCAAAGTGATGATGGGGGAACATCAATTCTACCTAACCTCCATAAGTAGAAAGCATTATTTCAAAATATGAGGAGGACTGATGCTGTTGCCCTTATTCATGGCCAAATCAATTTCTTTCTTTTACCATTCCACATGCCGTTTGATTATAAAATCCCACCTGGAACTCAGCCAAATGCAGAGTCCAAATGGGATTGAGCTGGAGCTAATGGGCTGGTTACTAGTTATACAACAGTGTTTATGAACAGAATTTTATTCTTTAGAGCCAGATGATAAACATATTTTCAATTGAAAACAAACTCTGGTTAATTGGTAGTGGCGGCCTGGAAGTCTATGTTGAGAAGCCTTCTGCTTATAGGCCTGAAGAGTAAGGGCTCCTTGGCTAATTATTGATATATGCAAGGGCATGAGTGGGTGTTCCTGAGCTAAATAGTCACACCCCCTGCCCAGGAGAAGTTTCAGTGAGGGCGGATAAGAAAGCCATTTCCTCCATGAAATATCTACGAAAACCTAGCCAATTACGTCTGTTGTGCCTGTTTCTTTGTAATATGGGGCTAAAATTATCGCCTACCTAAAAAGGTTTTTCTTCTTTTATTTTGTGGGTGAGGTGAGGTGGTGATAGAAAGGTAAATAATTGTAACCAACTTAATAAGTTGCTTAGCAGAGTACCTAAGAAAAATTCAGAGACAGGTAAGTACTCATTGCTATCATTGGAATAGCCATGGCCTTGAAAGCCATCAGCATTATTTGTACCTGAGTCAGACACTGTGCTAAGAACTTTACATCTTTCTGGGTTTTTTACTTTCCTCACAATAGTCATGTCAAATCATTTAAAATAATTGTTTTTTACCACAGTTCGATCAGTGTGATACCATTTTAATAACCTGGCTATTAATTAATAACTGGAAAGGAGCAAAAGGAAGCTGCAATTTAAAAGCATGTCCAGTAAGGTCTGGGTGACATGGGAAGGTCACACCTGGGAGCAAGTCAGTGTCCAGAATAGGCGTGGCCACTGCAAGTGTGGGGAGATTTGATATTTAAGCTCCTAAGCAAAGGGAGTTCTCTCTCATGGCTCTCTCGGCCCTCTTGAGTTCCTGGCTTGCTTATTGCTGGGGGTGCGCTCCCCTTCAATTGCCCATGTGGCTCGCAACCATATGGGAACCACACAATGGACTGATGGACTGAATCTAGCCTGATGCTCTGCCGGACTCAATTCCACCATGGAACAGAAACTCTGGCTGCTGGCTTGAAAACAAACGCTGATTAATTGGAAGTGGCTGCCCCAGCTGCACATTTTCCAGGGCTGGTTTAAGGAACATGAGAGTTTGGAAACTGAGAAATATAATTCCACGCAAATAAAAACCACTCATTCTCCTGAGCAAGTTTTAGGAAATTCTTTTTCTCAAGGTATCACAAGGACCCCATTCCCACTAGGAACAGCGAAATTCTACCCACTCTATTATCAGGCAACAAATGGAAACAATGAACTGTTGAGACTGTTGCCTCACATAGGTCAAAAAGCTTGATTTGGAAGAAGTCAATTTAGATCTATTATTTACTTACTATGCTAACCTCTGTTATACAGGAACAGGTGCATAGTCATTCTCATCATAACATGTTTCAGTGGTATAAATAAAACTGATATATTTTTGTTTGAACAGGATACTTCTTAAAGCTCTATTTGTAATTATTTGAACTTGTGATCGGTAAAATGAATTAAGTATTAGCCTATGAGTGGAAATTTTCTTAAAAATATGCCTAAGATATTTTCTTTAGGAATAAGGGAAACAAAGTTATATTAACCATTTAATTAAATGACATTAAGTACACTAACATTAAAATGTAAAATTAGTCAGAAATATTTTGTATTATTAGCACAGGCAACAACACAAATTACAATATAACAATTAGGCAATATTTTGCCCTTTAAAAGTAAATAAATAAATATATCTTACTTGCCTAAATGGGTCATGGGAATAAATAAGCTAATGATATGAGTGCTTTGTGAAATGTCAATCATCAGGGAGACACAATATAAAATGCACCAATAAAATGCATTGGCCACACATCATGCAAAAGGAAGTCCCCAAGCTCAGGACCCTCTTCCATCACATAGATTCTTTCCCACAACATTGTTATCAGGCTGGATCCTGTGAGCTGCGTTGGTCATTGGCGTATAGGCAGAAGTGATAGAGTGCATGTCTTGTGATTTAAGAAAAGGGAGGAGTCAGGGTTTTGATGGAGACAATAGCCAGGGATGTCACAGAATTAGATCTCATAGACAACTCTTACATATGTAAAATCATCATTAGTTACAATTCTCTTAACTATAAATATTCTTTATTCTTTTGCACCCACTGTACAGAATGTTGGAACTGAAAGAATATATAATTAGGAAACATCAATACCCCTAAATTTGAAAGTCTATAAGTAGCTTCTTGGTGAATTCTACCTCAATTATTCAGGATAGAAGTTAAAAATGTATTTGTGTGCCCTGGCTAGTGTGACTCATTTGGTTAGAGCACTGAAAGGTTCCAGGTTCCATCCCAAGTCACATCCCCAGGTTGTGGTTAGATTCCTGGTCGGGGCACACTCAGGAATCAACCAATCAATGTTTCTAACATTGATGTTTCTTTCTCTCTGTCTGTCTTTCTCTCTCCCTCTTCTCTCTCTAAGTATCAACAACAACAACAAAATTTTATCATCTTTTTGTGCTCCTGGAAGATTTAAAATTATAACACAACTAGAGGCCTGGTGCATGAAATTCGTGCAAGGGGGGGGTGTCCCTCAGCCCAGCTTGCACCCTCTCCAATTTGGGACCCCTCAAGGGATGTCCGAACGGGCAGTCGGACATCCCTCTCACAATCCAGGACTGCTGGCTCCCAACTGCTCACCTGCCTGCCTTCCTGATTTCCGCTAACCACTTCTGCTTGCCTGCCTGATCACCCCCTAACCACTCCCCTGCCAGCCTGATTGCCCCTAACTGCCCTCCCCTGCTGGCCTGGTCACCCCTAACTGCCCTCCCTGCAGGCTTAATCACCCCCAACTGCCCTCCCTTGCAGGCCTGGTCCCTCCCAACTGCTCTCCCCTGCTGGCCAACTTGTGGCAGCCATCTTGTGACCACATGGGGGCAGCCATCTTGTGTGTTGGAGTGATGGTCAATTTGCATATTACTCTTTTATTAGATAGGATAGAGACCTGGTGCACAGGTGGGAGCCAGCTGGTTTGCTCTGAAGGGTGTCTAGGATCAGAGTGGGGGTTCCCTTGGGGAGTGGGGCGGCCTGGGTGAGGGGCCTGTAGTGGTTTGCAGGCCGGCCACACCCCCCGGCAATCCAAGCGGAGGCCCTGGTATCTGGGATTTATTTATCTTCTATAATTGAAATTTTGTAGCCTTGAGCAGAGGCCAGAGCCGGCCAGGAAGTTTGGCTTCCTCCATCGCCAGGGAAACCCAAACCTCCTGCTCGCTCTGTGGCCACAGCCATTTTTGTTGGGATTTATTTATCTTCTATAATTGAAACTTTGTAGCCTTGAATGGAGGCCTGGGCCATTCAGGGTGTGCGGAAAGCTTGGCTTCCTCCATTGCCGGGGAAACCTAAGCCTCCTGCTCACTTCGTGGCCACAGCCATCTTGGTTGGGTTAATTTGCATACTTGCTCCTGATTGGCTGGTGGGTGTGGCTTGTGGGTGTAGCAGGTGTATGGCCAATTTGCATATTACTCTTTTATTAGGTAGCATATCATATTGTATATTTTCTCCATTGTCACACAATCAATTAAAAAAAAAGTGAATTCCTCTCAGAAACTTTTTTAATTTTCTTCTTCTAAGGAATACTCCACATTTATTATATCTTACTTCCAGGTGTGCCAAATCTTTTTGTCACTATTTTGTTCTGCTAGAAACCACTCTGGACCCATCCCTCCCAAAAGAACTTATAATGCTCATTCTTTGTGATAAACTTTGCTGAATACAGGGGTTATATTATCACAAACAGTTCATTTAAAACAAGAAAAAGTAAAATTCAATAATAGATATCCTTGTTCTTAAAAGTCTTGCAGTCATTGGGACCACAGGGTATGGGTGACTTGAAGTTTCCTTCCATTATTCTCTCAACCTGTTTCCAGAGTAGAAAGTTCCTTATAGCTTTACTTTTTTTTTCTGGTCTCTCTTTCCTCTATGCCAAACATAGTTTTGGACTTTTCTTTACAAATCCCAACATTATTAAGGAGCTGAACTAAATTTTACCTATCTACTCATGGCCATAATGACTGTATCTATTAGTAATACAAGAAATGGCAGAAACTTTGAAATAGATGCCCTTCTCTTAGCAAATAGCAAATTTGAAGAATGTGGCTTTTTCCCCCATCATTCTTTATAAGCATAAAAAAGCACTTTATAGATTTATTTTTCCTGGTACAAAGCTATTCTCTTATTCCCTTTGTGAAAGCAGAAGTGCCCACAGGAAGGTTTTGTTTATTTATTAATACTGAAATTTGCTTTTCCTTTTCTTGAATTTCAGGTTTGCAAGGGACCTTAGAGAGCTAATCTAAAATAATGCCTTTCTCTCGCTCCCAAAACACCATTGGCAGGTCTTGTAGCAGATGATAAATTTCAGAGCTTTGGGTTGTTCAGTGGCCTCACAGGCTGACTTAATAATACTCAAATATTTTCCATCTTAATGAATCTTTTAACTATATTTTTGGATTTTAGTTATATGCCTAAGTGGAATTTAGTTTTGCTTCTAAGGCTAAAAACAAGAGCAAACTAAATAAAACATAACTTTGTTTCAAAGGTTATAAAACTCTGATCCCACTCTTCTATGATTTTTCAGTAAAAAAAGCAATAAGTATGTATGTAGGGTAGGTGAAAAATAATTACAAAGAAAATGTGTGTATAAAATTACAATGAATGCTGACAAAGATATAAGTAAGCAGTATTCAGAAGTGGTACGAGTTGATTGGCAAAGATGTATTACAGTAGCATTAGTCACAGATGCAAAAAATTTACAGGATAATTAGAAATAGTCTTTGGCATATTGACTGACCATTAAAAATGAAATTCATTTTAATAAATCTATAATTGTGATACTGTGCTATGATGGATTTGTTTATGAGCCTCCCTCTCTTTCCTCTCTGCACCCATGCATTCATGTCCTTCAGAGAGAGAAAAGTACAAAGGTGCTTCTAATTTCAGTGGTCTCTGGTTGTTGATGTTGTTGCTGTGTTATTGTCAATGTTTTAATAGTTATGACAAAAATCGGGTGGTAATCTGAATTAATAAACATATTGACCAATCTGAATTAATAAACATATTGACCAATGTTTTTTGGAAATAAGTAAAACTGCCTAAATATATCATTGGGCCATTTAAAATTCATATCCATTTAATATTTTTTCATAACATATATTCAAGTGATACAAAAATTATGCAAAATTAATTTTAAAAATTATCAAATATGCTGAGGTTTTTGAAATCTTAATATGATTTATTGGTTGGCCTTTCTGGTAGCTTGACAATTAATCAAGTCACAATGATATTTTCCTCTCCTTTAAGATCTAGGCAGTGGTTCTCAACCTTTCTAATGCCGCTATCCTTTAATACAGTTCCTCATGTTGTGGTGACCCCCAACCATAAAATTATTTTCGTTGCTACTTAATAACTGTAATTTTGCTACTTTAATGAATTGTAATGTAAATATCTGGGTTTTCCGATGGTCTTAGGCTCTACAGCAACCTGTCGCAACAGGTTGAGAACTGCTAGCAGGGTCACCTAAGACCATCGGAAAACCCAGATATTTACATTACGATTCATTAACAGTAGCAAAATTACAGTTATGAAGTAGCAACGAAAATAATTTTATGGTTGGGGGTCACCACAACATGAGGAACTGTATTAAAGGGTCAGGCATTAGAAAGGTTGAGAACCACTGATCTAGAGTTAAGTTTACAATGTTAACTAGAAGGCAAAGTCTTCTGTCTTTTGTTTACCATGATACTTTATGAAATTCAAAATAATTAGTTGACTAGTTGACTATGTGATGATCTAATATGTTCAGCATAATAACTATATTCAATTTCTAGTTCTTTATGATGAAATATGAATTTGTTGGATTGGTATATCAAGAAAATTTTGAAATTTCATCTAAAAATATTTTGACACTTGTGAGGAATATCCAGATATGGGGACACATATATGAAACTATTACAATAATTTACATTTTTAAATAAGAATTTTAAATCTGAACCTGTGGAATCTGTATTCTCTGAATATAAAATATTAACTTGTTCTTATTAAAAAGATGAAATTTTTGCTCAAAGTGATTGAACTATATTACATTATATTATTATTATTATTATTATTATTATTATTATTATTAGGTTAATACTCACCCAAGGATATTTTTGCAATTGCTTTTTGGAGAGAGGAAGGAGGAAGAGAGAGATAGAGAGAGATGTGAGAGAGACACATCCATCATTTGCCTCAACTAGGGCGGGTGATCAAATCTGCAACCTAGGTAAGTTCTCTTAACCAAGAATCGAACCCCAGACACTTTGGTGCATGGGCCAATGCTCTAACCATTGGACCACACCAGCCAGGGCTGCACTGTATTATAAGACAGCAAATACACAAAAGAGACATTGAACTGGCTTACAAAACATGTATTTTGGAAAAATACTCCTGCTACTAAATAAAAAAAAAAAACCAGATTATTTCCACTGAAAATATTTCGTTACAGTGATATTTACAGCTGGAAGAAATCTTAGTAGTCTTTTTAAAAACGTGTGCATTCACTTCAGTATCACTAAACAGAAACCTCAAATAGGGCCAAACTCTTAGAGCTTTCTTTCCCTCCCCCTATCAACCAACTGTGCTAAATCATGCAAAGAGAAAAACATACAAATAATTCACTCCAAGGCTGGAAATCAATGTTGCAGAATACCTGAGAGATAGAGGCCACTCATCAGCGAATCCAACCAGGCATTAAGAAATTAATGCTGAATAACCAAGAGGATGGGAACCTGCTGTGGTTGTTTGGTTCAGCGCTTCATGGGGCTTGGCTCACACAGAGCACAGGCACTTCAGAAATGTGAGGCGGATGATGCTTCCTTACTTAGTCTTCGTTGTGTCTCTGAAACAGTAATTGGTTGTTGAAATGAGTTGCTCACAATACACTTAGAATTTAATATCCCAAAGTGTAGGCTAGAGAGGACCGGCTGTTGTTTTTGCTTTAAAGCTGGTGGCTTAGTTTGTGTTGTTGACATCTAAAGCACTCTTCTGGAAAAACAGAACATTCTGAGACTGGAACAAAGAACCACAATTCCCCTAGAACATTTTTGGAGTTTGGGGGAGAGGGAGCTAAAACTTGAACTTGAAAAGGGTTAAAGCAGACAGTGTATCTGAAAAAGCTCAGAGGACTTCTTTTATTCTCTCTCCAAAACATCCCTTTTGTTTTGATTGAGCTAAAAGCCCCAGATGGGAAGAAACAGGGCATCAACTCAAAAGACACCACGGCAATATTTGTTTTTCAAGCACTGCGCAGATGCCTTTGAATTTCTTCTGAGTATGGGCATCTTTTCACAGAATGTGGAAATATTTTTAATAAGATGCCTCAGAAATTTAAATGTCTACAGAGAAAATTACAACCACTAATATTTGCAAATGGCATGCGCTTTTCTATTCCAGCATGCCCAGACTAATTCTCCATGTGTTGCGCCACTTCACTGCACAGATCACAAGCTGAAAACTATCAATCCGCAGATTTTTTTCTCAAATACCAAAGAAATAATAATATGTAAATGCCAGTCAATACATGGGTTTTTTTTTTTGTTTGTTTGTTGCCATCAGTGTTTATTTTATCTAGCTATATTTGACCACCAAAAATGGCCATGTTGGTGATGGTAAATGTTGAACTGTAAAAAGAAATTTGCGTTATGTAACACAGATAATGATAAGCTGAGAATAATTACTTTTTACTGTTTTAGGATGTTAGAAATGTCAATTAAGATCAATACATAATTAGTATAATTGATTGGGGATGACATTTAAATTGTGTCCAATATTTAGTGAACAGCTTTCAGATACACTTGCCTCTTTGATTGTACACAAACACCTACAACGCTTCTGTCTTGAGTAAGACATTTGCATCCTCTGCCTAGAATTCTCTTCTCCAGATATGTGCATAGCTTTCTCCCTGAACTCCTTCACCAGGGCACTGCTTATAGCTGCCCAGCTGTGGCCTGCATGACTCAGGAGGTGTTATTCACATAGGTTAGACAATGAATCAAGTCACTAACCGTTAGAGTGTGAATGATGCTCTCTAGAGCTGTGTGATGCTGCAAGCCTTGTATTTATATTATGCACACATCACTTTATGAAAGAGGCCTTCCCTAAGCACTGTTGACAACTGAAACTCCCCTATGGAAAGTCCCCTCCCCCACCCCCTTTTAGGATGTATCTCCATAACACATACAATATATTTACCTTAATGTTGTTGTTTTTTTGTATCTGCTTTTAGAATAGAAATTCTATAAAGGTATGGGTTATTGTCTATTTTTCTACTGATGTATTTCCACCATCTAGAACAGTGGTAAGCTATCAACGAATATTGAGTAAGCAAACAATTGGTGCTATATCTTATCTTGAGTGTTTAATTGAGGATGGTGGGGCAGGAAGACAGAGACAGAGACAGAAGATAGAGAAAGAGGGAGAGAGATATTTAACTTAAAAGATCTTATTTAACCTAAATGGTGCAGGTGGGAAAAGAGACAAGAAAAAAAACCATCAGGATGACAGACAACAATGGAATGCGATACATGGTATAGAGGCAGAAACTACTGATGTAGAACAAAGTATCAGCGATGTGAGGGCTAACTCAGAGGCCACAGGTAGAGATAATGTTGCAGAAAAAAATAAGAATAATAATTTAGAATATTCCCATCCTTCAAAAAAAATCCCAGTCACTACAAAAACAATTTTGTTTTCTTGGTTATAGTTGGACAGGGCTAGCAAGTTCCTTCCTTGGTGAACTCAATCATGCGCTTAAATCCATCTGACCATTAGTATGTTTACCATAGCAAATTCTATAGTCATGCTAGTATATGAGGAATAATTAGATAAAATTATTTTCAAATTACTTGGATATATCAAAGTTAAATAGTTATTCAGCTTTTTATTAATTTTCCTGTTTTCTACTTATAGGGCACAGTGTATAATATCTATGTGATTATTTTTATTTTTTTCTACATGAAGCAATTAATACAAGTATGGAAATTGTAAAAAACATGTGCACATTAAATTTTAAACATAAAAATCATATATGGTAGTTATTGGAGATTTTATAACTTGGGGTAGGGTGATAGCATAATAATTGTTAAAAATTTGATCTTAAATATGATGCAAAAATGTTAATGTTTAAAAAAGACTAAAAAACATCAGAATCCCTTACTAAAATATTTATAATCCTGTTATAGTAGCCAGTTGTCATTTAAAGCAATGAAGATGAAATAGATTCAAAATATAATTTAGTACTTCACTAAAATGTTCATTAACTCTAAAATTATCATTTTAGTGTTTTAATTAATTCTTAGTATTTTTTATTCACTCTGTTATCAAAAAATGGTCTTAGCCCAGGCAGTGTGGTTCAGTGGTTGGACATTGACCTATGAACCAGGAGGTCATGGTTAGATTCCCAATAGTCAGAGCACATGCCCAGGTTGCAGGTTCGATCCCCAGTGTGGGACGTGCAGGAGGCAGCCGTCAATGATTCTCTCTCATCATTGATGTTTCAACCTCTTTCTCCTTCCCCCTGCCTCTCTGAAATCAATAAATATATATATGATCTTACAGCCCGAGCTGGTTTGGCTCAGTGGATAGAGCATTGGTCTGTGGACTGAAGGGTTCTAGGTTGCATTTCGGTCAAGGGCACATGTCCTTAGTAATTCTCTAAGGGTCTCTAAAAATATAGAGGGAAGTATTCATGCCAATGTTAACATGAGATTTCAAGTTGAGAAAAATAATCCTAAGTATGTCTTTTCTTACTTTTCTATGTTCTTTCCTAAATGCTTCTGCTTTTTGTTTTCTATTATTCCTTTCTGCTATCAAAAGAAATCTGTGACAGTAAACTGCAGCATGTAATTTTACCTAGAAAAAATAGTGTAATTGTACCAATATAATCTAAATAAATAAGCTCTTTATGCATGTTAATATGGATATGTTTTATGTGTACTTATTTGGTGGCATAATTAGCAGTCCTTTAATCACATCATTTCCCAATGTGTAATTGTTTTTAGTTACATTTCTGACAAAAGCTTCTTTCTATAAATGCATTCAAATGGAAATCATACCATACATTTGATTGTAGTGTAACATTTTGAATCTTTTTAAATTACTTCAAAAGTCCCAGTTATCTATTACCATTAGTTCTTTACTTAATAACCCATTTTAGACAACCCGCAAGTGTATCTGCTATTAAAATGTTGTGGGTTTGTGCTTTTTTTTTTAATTTTCGAATGCATTTCATTCTCTGAAAGATTTTTAAAAATGAGCATGTTTGAGAACTGTGCTTATAGCTGTCTGACTCACAATATAGGGCGAGTCCCTAGATTTTGGATTTGGGGCATAAACTCCATAGGAGTCCTTGGATTCTGAGGCTAATAATATGGGGACACAATTTGAGAAAGGGTTGAGGAATAGATCAGTATTTTTACCTCTTTGGGTTATAGCAAAAATGTGTTCATAATCTATCAACTGCTGCTTATAGCATTTCTGCTCTCCTACCTTCATAAAACCAATGTATAATTATTCCTAGGGGCTTCACAAGTGTTTGTTACTACATTGGTGATTTTGCACTTAATAAATATTATCTTGTTGAACTAAGGCATTTGTAGGCCTTTGGCTTTTAAAAGTATTTAAATATTAAAGAGCACAGGGAGCAAAATAAACAAAATAGAAATAGGCATGTCTAATAAAATACAAAAGAAGTTTAAAGTAAAATGTAGTCAACACATTAAATGAAATAGTGTTTTTTTTTTTCCAACAAATTTGAGACTTTATAAAGAATAGCTATTCTTACAAGGATTCAAGCAAATACACACTTTATAAACTTTCAGTGGGACTTAAGTTAATTTTTTTCTGCTAGGAAATATACCAATATAAATTAAAGGTCTTACAAATTCCAAACTTTTATCCAAGTAATTCTATGGCTTGGTGTGAATCCTAAAGATTGTTTACTGCTATAATGTTTAAGGTAGCAATACTCCAGAAGTCACAAAAATATAGAGAGTAGTTACATAAACTTTAGTAAAGAGACATAATATATTATAATATGATTATTTAAATATTTTTTCAAAGAATGTTTAATATCAAGAGAAATATTCTTGAAAAATTCTAAAGGAAAAAAAATGGGAAAATGCAAAAAATATGACTATCTTTTAAAAACAGAGTGATACACATATATATGTTTGTGTGCATGGTGAGGGAATATGTGATTTTTATAGAGACTATCACTTACAATTGAGATTACATGAGTAATTTTCAATAATTTTTGTTTTTTCTAATTGTTTTGAATGTTTTAAACTTTCCACAAATTATAAGAATACGTATCTTAAAAATTGCCCCTTTATTGCAAAACATTCTTTCTTTTCTAAACATTCCCCTACATTTCATTAAAACTTTTTCTTAAGTAGGGTTTAAGACTTTCAGTTAGCTTATTAAGTAAAAAATATCCAAGAATTAATGTTATAGCTAATTATACACTAGAATAAAATTTCTGGAATTGCAATATAAAAGCCATATTTATTTCTAATTTTATTAGAAATTTATGCCCTTTTTACATGCTTAAAATTATTAACCTCTGTAAGTTTTAATATTAATATTTATCATTTAGTAAGAGCTTAATATGTACTAAGCTTATCATAAGTGGTTTACATATTTTAACTCATGTAAATCTTAGCACAATCTTAGGAAACAGGTCTAAAACTTGAACTAGTAAGGCACTGAATTTGATGCAAAATGTAACGTCACCAATATGGGTCAATTTATGAGTCCTTTCTGTGTGCATATTCAAACATTAAATAAATATGTGACATAGTGAAGTAAATTGTAGCATATGGTTTATACGATTTCACTATGCACTCATCAAAATGCTACTTATTATTGTCTAATGGTGATTTCCCTAATGCTTCATGAATAACTGGCTTAATAAGTAGGTGTAGCTATCCTGTGTGATGTATTTCTATGAGTTCTGGTGAGACTATTGCCTAAAAATTAGCTCTGCAACCTATTCATACTTATCAAAGTGGAACACAGCCTTTAAGTTAATAAAGAACAACATAGCTAAAATTTTAAATATTCTTCAAAAACAAAAAAAATTACAATAATGTAAAAATGAGTTGTAAAATGACTCAGGTAAGAGAAGAGAGCTGTATGGTTGCCTAATGAATACAGATTGCACTTTAACTTAAATCATATTATTTCCTTTTTATTTAAGAATGCTCAAGATTTTGCTGAATATAAAATAGTAAAGTCCTACTATTCTGGAGTGTATATCTTCTTCCCCGGGTTCAACTATTCTGCTCAATGAGCCTGTTAGCTAAGAAAGTGATTTTATAGTTTATGAGGGATTTAAAATTTATGCTCATTAAAGGAAATATGGACATATATATATGTTGGTTCATTTCATGCACTCTCTTCAGGGAGCACGTATGAAGTCACTGAGGCCACATAATTTCTGCATACATTCTGCAGTGAAATGTCAATCTGCCGGCTTCATTGCAGTTAGAAATTATCTGTACACGCACTACACATTTAGCACTTTGCAAGCCACTTTCTATGAATCAACATGCTATATGATTTATTCAGTCTTTCAGTTTACAATTGCTGACAGTGAAACTCTACAAGAGTTTTTAAGTTTATAATTTGTATGGTATGGCATGGGGCTGAAGCCATTCATTTTAAAAATTTAAATAATTCTGAATAGAACTCAAAGGCAGTAATGTTAACTCCTGGGAATATCCTCTGCCCCCCTTTTTTTATTGGCCAGGGTAAATAGAGGGTTGTCTTTGGAAACTGATTTTATTAGTTTAATGTAGTTGCTTATAAAGTTAGGGACAATGGTGCAATATAATATTTGTTAATTCGGGAGAGATGTTGACAGTGTAGGGAGTACACAAGTAGAAGTGGGGTCATTAAATAAAATCAGAATTTTGGATTGAATATTCAGGAATCTTGGGCAACATTTGCTGCAATGTGCTTACAAATTAGATGGAAGCAAGAATAAATAATTACATTGAGTGTTGTTTGCTCTTTTACTTCTTTCATGTGTTTTTTTTAAAATAAATATATTGGTAGAGTAATGGACATTATTTTTCATATAATTTTTCCTAATATGTTCACTAAGGATGTAAGTTTTTAAAGCTCTTACAGTTACTTGAAGAAAATGCTTGTACTCCTCTAAATTTCTCAAAAGACTTTTATAACAATGTTTGGCTCAATTAGCCACAATTCTGCAGATACTCGGATTCGTACACACACAAAGGTTTTCCGGTAGAAGAAACTCTTGACCCCATTCTATTCTGAATCCATTTTTCTCTGAATCATGAGTTCTTTTTTCTTGTTCCTTTTGATGAAATGCATCTTTCAGTAGCTTTCAAAGAATAAGAGCATGGAGGGCCTTCTATGGCTTAAAATATAGTCATCTTATCCACACATTTGCAAGATCTTTTAGCTGAGCAGAGAATTTAGATAGAAAACACTTTTTACTCAAGCTTTGGCAGAATTGGTTTACTATTTCTAGTACCCATTGCTGATAGCAATTGTCATTTTCTGCATATTGCATGTAAACTTCCTTGTTTTTCTTATGTAGATCTCAGAACATATTTTAAAGTGCACTTGCCATGAAATTTCATAATCATGTAGCTTGATGTTAGTCTTAATTGTTGTGTTGCATATTGTATGAACCTTTAAAATCGGGAAATCAAGTTCTTCAGTCTGCACAATTTTCTAGTTATGTGGTTCATCATTTTTACTTTGAATTGTAAATTCACTTTCTGAAGCTTCTGTACATCAGTTTTGGAATATCCTGAATTGATTCCTAAGTTTTTCTATATCTTTATGCTTATTTTGTTTCATTTTATTTTATTTTTTAAAGTAGCTTTCAATTATTTTTTGATTTTTAAAAAGTCTTAATGTCACAATTAATTTTCAAGAATTATTTGTTTCATGAAATGTCTTCCTTTCCTTTTTATATAGCACTGCTTTAGTTGGTGGGTACAGTATATTTTCTTAGCTCTGAGAACATTAATTATAGTTTCTTTGAATTTCTACTCTGCATTTGGAATTTTGTTTTTGCCTTGATCTCTATAAATTCATGTTAAACTTTTTTTTTATTCTTTGCTTTACATTTGCAGTTGGAAGCTTTAGAAACTTTGTAATCGTGAGAAGGATGCAGTAACTGGAGGGTTGCAATCCAGTTTTCAAATGAAGTTGTGACTGTTTCATTGTAACTCACTATGGCGATGTGTCTTTCCAATTGGCCAATTTGAACTGGCTGACAATTTCTGGGACCCTAGTGGAGGGAGAATTCTTAAAGAATATGGGAATACAACCTATGAGTCCTTGAACTGTTACTCAGAGCTAGTTTCTGAGTCTTCTTGGTATTCCTACATCCAAAGTTTCGGGGGATTTTACTATTTATGGATCAGCATCTTCAGGAAAGAAACCTTTTACCTGAAACGAGAATTGCACAGGTGTTTTAGTCTTTACACAAAGAAATGAAAAGGGCAGCTAAGGGTCTCACTGCTCCTTGTACAATGTTTCAATTCCTTTTAACTTCATATATCATTCACTGTTAAAGTTACCTGTACCTCCCCTTTCTGAGCTTTGTTGGTATTTTTTATTCCAATTTATTTAAGTCTTGTTGACATCACTTTCTGTAGGAGGTGAAGAGACTTTATTCTCCCAAATTACCATTTGTTTTTCCATTTTTGAAGTTGTTTTTTTTTTTAATATTGCTCATCTCCTTCATTTTCCCTTACATTTCCTTTATTCCTGTGGGCTTTATGTATTTTTATTCTTGCCATATGATTAATTGATTAATCAGTCAAGTGGAGATAATCAATTATACTCCATCTACTAAATGCCTTTTTTATATTTCCTTGGTTCTATGGAGAAAGTAGAGATAATCAAATGTATCCCACGAACCAAATATATTCCACATACCACATGACTTTTTAAATATCTCTTTGGATTTGTTTTTCTGTAATACAATCGTTCCTTTCATCTACACATTTGTACATTTGTGTATACAAGTACATGTGTATATGTTTGTGTGTTTCTCTGAAAAATTACAAGATTGGTTTTGAGATAATTCAATGCTTACTTTTTGATCTTTTAGTTGATATCTTAAATCTTGTATTTTATTTATGTTTTAGAGTATTTATTTCTTCCCCATTATGAAAAGTGAGACTATCAGTTTGTCTATAGTTCCTTTCGCTCTCTATTCTCCATTTTGTTAATTTTATTCTTTTACTGAAAGTTCAAATTCAATCGTTCTCTTCACTGTTTTTACCCTTTCTATAGTGGCTGATTGCCATTTATTTATTTTTAATTGAAAATTATTTGTCTGCTTCTCTAGACAGGTTTTCTTGTAATACATGCAAGATTGTCTCAGATAGCTCCCAAAGGTATGGACTTTATCCTATGAAGTCAGAACTCCAGGGCCAGTGCTTTGAAGCATTGTTTTGTATAGGTTTATTTATTCTTTCTGATGAAACACTTTGAAAAAAATTTATTCAATAAACTGTTGAATTAAAACATAGAGGTCAAGGTTGGAGAGATTGTGGTACTTGAAATGACTGGTAGTACACGATTTGTTCATATATAGAACTAAGGTTAATAACTAAAAACCATGTCCAGAAAAAGTCACCATATCAGGCTTAAGACTGTTAATCTTAAGAAAACCTGGGTTGCAAGTTTGGCCCGTGACTGGCATTTGGAAACTTGGATTTCAGGAGGATTTCAATTATTTTTAGAATAGGTATGAGTATGATTAAACTATACCTACCTAGACTCATTTTGCAAGCAACATGATTTTATAGTGAATGCCTAAATACCTTCACGAAGTCTTGATTTTTGGAGCATGCTGGAAAAGAGTGCCTATGTGATCGATCCCCAATAAAAACACTGGACATTTCACATGTGTTTCACTAGTTCTGGCTGGAAAAATTAAGCACATTCTTTGTGACTCAACTGGGAGAAGACTCTGGAAGCTAGCATCCAATTTCCTCTGGACTTTGCCCTGTCTTCCCTTTTCTTTAGCTGATTTGGCTTTGCATAGTTTCAGTATAATGAATCTTAGCTGTGAGTCCCTGTGAATTATCAATTGGAGAAGTACTTGTTCATCATTAAACTTTATTTGGATCCACTAAACTGATATAATCAGGGAGAATCTTGTATGCTTGTGTTCTGGGATTAGTGTCTTTCCAGAGAGAAAACAGGAGGTACATGATATATTTGACACATTCCTTCCAAATCACAAATATAAGAATGACACATACATACTTATGAATATGTTGCCTCCAAGCATTACCTCTAGAAAAACTTATTTAAATTTTTATATCTATATCTATAGCTATCTGACCCTTTGCAAACAAGTTATTGCTTCTCAGTCTTATTTTCCATAATTTCCCAAGACCCAAGTGTCTAGCCTTACCCAACTTTTTAATATCCTCCCCATATGACATACTATAGTACTTCTCCACACATTAAAACAAAGTGTCTCTGCCTGCTAACACCTACTACTCCCCAAATGTGGATTCTTGTGGGGGTACACAAAATTTTAAAGAAAATTTTATAGATAACTTTAAAAATAGAACACAATGAAATGGAGATTACAATTACATTCAAATTTTAAGTGAAATAATATCTGTGAGTGAAAGAGTATCTGAGTAAAATCCTTTTTATTCCATAGATGTCAATCCCATATAACTAAAGATGATCAAGAACAGGCGAATAGTTTTTAAAAGTTGACTATAAACTTATTGCAGTGAAAGAGTACGAACACTGTGGAAAACTATAAAGCTCCATAAGAGAATATTAGTAGATTAGGGGAGGTTTCAAGAAAGTGGTGCTTTGCTATGGATTGAATGTTATCTGGAAAGTGGTAATTCTATTATTGGGTATTTTAAGCATTATATAGAAAATGATAGGAATGACTGTGGATAGTTATGTAAGGGCAACTATAGTCAGATGGATCTTTGGTGAAGAAGCAGTGACCATTTATATTAGTCAGGATAGGTGGATATTTGATCATTTTTGTGAATTATTTTTATACTAGAGGCCCAGTGCACGAGATTTGTGCACTGGGGGAGGGTGGTGGGAGGTTGCTCAGCCTCTTGCAGTCCCTCTTGCAGTCCAGGAGCCCTAAGGGGATGTCCGACTGCCACGGAGGCAGGAGAGGCTACCACCACCACCACTGCACTCGCCAGCTGTGAGCCGTGTGGGAGTGCACTGACCACCAGGGGGCAGCTCCTGCATTGAGCATATGCCCCCTGGTGGTCAGCGTGCATCATAACGACTGGTCATTCTGTCATTCAGTCGATTTCCATATTACCATTTTATTATATAGGATGTTCAGATATGATTATGTAGTGTTCTTGTTTTTGTCTTGATTCATCAAGATCAAAGAGTGGACTCTGGTGTTGTTTGTATTCTGAGAATTTTTATTTTCAATAGAACACAAAGACTACCTAGCTGTGAATGTGCCAGGCTAGCTCCTGGCAACAATCAACCAGTTCCTGGCTTTCAGAGCTGCATTTTTGTGTATCCTTTCCCCCTTTTCTGCCCCAAAATAGATGAAGTCAGGATTAAGGTCATTAACTTATAACATAGAGATCTCCACAATTGCTAAAATCTTGCTGTTCAGGAGATTATTTAGAAAATGTAGGCTGTAGTTTTATTGATATTTGCTTTTCCTGCTCAAATTTTGTTGCAAGGTCAGTTGATGAATGCTCAGAATTGACATTGGATGTGTAGTAGCATTTAACATTCTGAGCAGAATATATCATCCATCTTCAACACAGGCAATTCTCAGGAAAAAAACCAACAGTGTTCATTTCAGGTAAGCAGGATGTGGTTACTCCATCTCCCTGTGTGTTCTTGATCTCTCCAAAATTGGAATGGCAGTTGGCCAGGCAACCTCAAGTCTCAGATGGATCCAAGAAAAAGCATTGATTTTGAGTTTGCTCAACATTTTCTAATGCCAATTTCCAGACTCTTTACATCTTGAGCTGAAATCAAAAGTTCATTTAACAAGTATTTTTATCTTAGGTATTGATAGGTTTTGCAGGTACCCAAGGAGATCCTGGAACTACAGTATGAACACAATGCTTGATTCAACTTACTCTGATTTGGTATCAAGACAATTAACAATAAGTGACAGTACTTTTACAAATATGTATATTACACTATAATTTGTCCCAATTGTAAATGTTTAAAATATAATGATTTGGGTTAATTTTTTATCTCTTGTGTCAATTTATGTAACTCACTCACATCTTTCCTCATTATATATCTTTTCAATTTAATTTTCATTTTCAGTTATATCCTGTTTTGTTGCTTTGATTTGGCTATTTCTGTTTTGAATATTTTTTCATTTTTTATTAAATGTATTTGAATCTTAATGAAACTTAAAATTTAAACATTAGAAACATATTTTACATTTTGTGGCTCTGAAGGTAGGTTAAGATAAATAATATGAGATTAATGATATTCCTAACTTCAGGATCTCTTGTTACATGATCTAATATAAAGTCCACAAGAAATAAAATAGAATTAACAAATGTTAATTTATTATAGTGAAGAGTAACTCATATGTTGTTTTGTCTTCAAATATATTATTAATTTTTAAAGAATCAGTAATAATATATTCTCTTCTTGCTTTTTGCCAGAACAGGGATTTAAAAAAAATCCCTACAATGTTCGAGTAAAATTATATAGAACTCTGCAATAGAAAAATAGAGATATGACCAATTTTCATTTTAAAATATCTAGTTTAATAAGAAATAGTAGAACACCCAGAAATCAATGGTTTTTTTATACACCAATAATGAACTCACAGAAAGAGAAACTAATAAAACAATCCCATTGACCATTGCAACAAAAATATTAAGATACCTAGGAATAAATTTAACTAAGGAGATTAAAGACCTGTACTCAGAAAACTAGAGGACACTAAAAAAAGAGATAGAGCCCTAGCCAGCTTGGCTCAGTGGATAAGAGTGTCAGCCTGCGGACTGAAGGGTCCCAGGTTCGATTCTGGCCAAGGGCATGCGGGCTCGATCCCCAGTAGGGGGTATACAGGAGGCAGCCGATCAATGATTCTCTTTCATCATTGATGTTTCTATCTCTCTCTCCTTCTCCCTTCCTCTCTGAAATCAATATATATATCTTTATATATATAAATCAATATTTATATCTTTCTCTATCTCTTTTTTTAATATATATATTAAATATATTATATATATATATATATATATATATATATATATATATATATATATATACTAGAGGCCCAGTGCATGATTTAATCATGCACCTGGTGTACCAGCTGGCTGGCTGTTAATCCTCACCAGAGAATATTTTCCCATTGATTGTTTAGAGAGAGTACAAGGGAGGGGGAAAGACAGAGAGAGTAAACATCAATGGGAGAGAGACACATCGATCTAAAGTGAATTCAAAAGATCCAAGTAGAAAGAAAAAGAGAGAGGAAAATTTAAAAAATGAAGACTATATGTAAATCTGTTTATCTGTTTTCGCTATTAAATTATATTTTTTCATTTTCCCCTATATTTTCAATGCTGTAATTTTATACTATTGTTAAACAAAGTGAAAAGATAATTTAGCAAAGTTGCATGTGATATTATGATGTACTGATATTTATGTACATTTTCAATGTTTATATTAAAATTTACATAATAAAGATAGACTGGGATAATACCATCATATTTATATTAAAATATTAACCGATCTGTATGTAGTATGTTATAAAATAGCTTTTGTCTTCCTTATTTAGCATCTTTGTTTTAGCATGTATTTTTCTTATAGATCCATATTTTCAGGTTGTTTTATAATTCCATGCATCAGATCACTTTCCTAGGTCTATATTTTTATTATATACTAGAGGCCCAGTGCATGATTTAATCATGCACCTGGTGCACCAGCTGGCTGGCTGTCCACTGGTGCACGAGGCCTTCCAAAAGCCTCCGGCGCGGCGGAGGCTTTCGAAAGGCCTTGTGCCGGAGCAGACAGACAGCCAGCTCCCCCGCTTTGGCTTTTGATCACGGGGGAGCTGGCTGTCCATCCGCTGGTGCACCAGGCCTTCCGAAAGCCTCCGGCGCGGCGGAGGCTTTCGAAAGGCCTTGTGCCGGAGCAGACAGACAGCCAGCTCCCCCGCTTTGGCTTTTGATCGCGGGGGAGCTGGCTGTCTATCCGCTGGTGCACCAGGCCTTTCGAAAGCCTCCGGCGCAGCCATGGCACAGACGCTGAGCTTGTGGCGCCACGAGCTCAGCGTCCTGCTGGCCCAATCAGCTACCCCGGCCACCCTGAGTCCCGCCCCCTGTGCCTCCTGCTGGCCCAATCGTGGGCGTAGCGGAGTGATGGTAATTTACATATTACCATTTTATTATGTAGGATATTTAAAAAAGAGATACAGAAAGATATAAACAAATGGAAGAACATATCGTGTTCATGGATTGGTAGAATCAACATCATTAAAATGTCCTACTACCCAAAGCAATCTATAGATTCAATGCAATCCGCATTAAAATACCAATGGCATATTTCACAGACCTAGAACAAACTCTCCAAAAATTCATATGGAATTAAAAATGATCCCAAATAGCTGCAGCAATTCTGAGAAATAAGAACAAATTGGAGGGATCACAATACCAGATATCAAGCTATATTACAAAGCCACTGTTCTCAAAACTACCTGGTACTGGCACAAGAACAGACATATAGACCAATGGAACAGAACAGAAAACCCAGAAATAGACCCAAGCCATATGCTCAATTAATACTTGACAAAGGAGGCAAGAGCATACAATGGAGTCAAGACAGTCTCTTCAATAAATGGAGTTGAAAAATGGGACAGATACATGCAAGAAAATGAAATTAGACCACCAACTTACACCATACACAAAAATAAACTCAAAAAGGATAAAGGACTTTAATGTAAGATTGGAAACCATACAAATCTTAGAAGAATCAATAGGCAGCAAAATATCATACATATGTCATAGCAATATCTTTACCGATACAGGTCCTAGGACAATGGAAACTAAAGAAAAAATAAACAAATGGGACTAAATCCAAATAAAAAGCTTCTGCACAGCAAAATAAACTACAAACAAAACAACAAGAGATCCCACTGCATGGGAGAACATATTTGCCAATATTATTTCTGATAAGGTTTTAATCTCCAAAATTTATATTGAACTCTTAACAACTTAACAAAAGGAAGATAAACAATCCAATGAAAAAATGGGCAAAGGACCTAAATACACACTTTTTTGAAAGAGGACATACAGAAGGCCAAGAGACATATGAAAACATACTCAAAGTCACTAATCATCTGAGAGATGCAAATCAAAATGACAATGAGATACCATCTCACACCTGTCAGGATGGCTATCATCAACAAATGACAAGTGCTGGTAAGGATGTGGAGAAAAAGGAATCCTTGTGCACTGCTCTTGGGAATGCAGACTGGTGGAGCCACTGTGGAAAACAGTATGGAGATTCCTCAATAAATTAAAAATGGAACTCCCATTTGACTCAGTAATCTCACTTCTAGGAATATATCCCAAGAAATCAGAAACACCAATCAGAAAGGATATATGCACCCCTATGTTCATAG
Source organism: Cnephaeus nilssonii (assembly GCF_951640355.1). NCBI lineage: Eukaryota > Metazoa > Chordata > Mammalia > Chiroptera > Vespertilionidae > Cnephaeus > Cnephaeus nilssonii. Next base: position 63,001,977 of record NC_137076.1, on the reverse strand, counting down.
CAGCACAATTTACAATAGCTAAGATTTGGAAACAGCCTAAGTGCCCATCAGTAGATGAGTGGATTAAAAAACTGTGGTACATTTACACAATGGAATACTACCCTGCTATAAAAAAGAAGGACCTCTTACCATTTGCAACAGCATGGATGGACCTGGAGAGTATTATGCTAAGCTAAATAAGCCAGTCTGAGAAAGATAAAAATCACATGATCTCACTCATTTGGGGAATATAAAGAACAACATAAACTGATGAACAAAAAGAGGCCAAAGACTTAGAAGCATTCAACAGACCCTCTAACCTCAGAGGGAAGGCAGGGGAGGGAGGGGGGCAGGTAAGAGATCAACCAAAGGACTTGTATGTATGCATATAAGCATAACCTATGGACACAGACAGTAGTGAGATGAGCACGTGTGCTTCGGGGTGGGAATGGCCAGGAAGAGGTCAATGGGGGGAAAAATAGACATATGTAATACTTTAAACAATAAAGAATTTAAATTAAAAAAATAAGACGTAGTAGAAGGCCACTTTTCAGGATGATCTTTTCAACTCTGCCAAATAATATATGTGTGTGTGTGTGTGTGTGTGTGTGTGTGTGTGTGTGTGTGTGTGTGTTTGGAGATACCAAACACTAGCTAAGTTGGCACAAAATTTATGTGATTATATAATAATGATAATTTCACACTTATTTTTAATAATATTTAAGCAATATTTAATCTAGAACTTTTGTATTGATCATAATATATAGAGGAATAAATTATTCCTTAGATCTTTGACTTTTTTTTAATCAAAGAAAGTTAATAAACAAGCAAACAAACATGCCATTTCAAAGGTTGTATTTTACCACAATAAATTTAAATATAATCAACACATTTTAAGTGCCTTGGCTAAAATTATAACACAAAATGATCTCCATTATTATGTTCTATAAATATCATGTAAGGTAGATATATTATTTCTTTGTGCTGACAATCATTTTAAATATTTATATTTATTCAACAGTGAAGTAGACTGCTTTATTATCTAAAAATTAAAACAAAGGACATGGAATTTATTTTTATCAAAAATGTCCTGCAAACATAATTTAAAGTGAAGAATATTTCCCAAACTCCACCACTTTTCAAAAGTTCAAGTTATGTTGATTTGCTTTTACAAGACCTAAACTAATTCTGGTTTTCACTAACTCAAAGAGTATTTTTGCTTTTATGAAAAAAGCTGTTGCTACTAATGCAGGTCTTGGTAAAAGTGAATTCAAACTTTAGGAAAGCAAGGCATGTTGGTAGCTGGTTTGCACAGGTGAAAGTTTCAGAAGCTAACACATCTAGATAATTAGCTAAGTCTTCTTATTAAGTGAAGAACACTCCAAATGTTCTTAACTCCTTCTCAGCTAAGTTACCTTAAGGCTGGCTTATAGAAGGATCCTGAAACGTGCCACCCCTCCACATTAAAAGTGTCCTATGGACGCTTTGCTATGACTCACTCCAAGAGAGTTTCTGTGATGCTGTTCAGATCCTGGAGCCCCTTCCCCTCCTTAGGAATATCTTCATAACTTTTGAAGTGATTGCTTTCTCAATAATTAAATTTAAGATGTGAAAAGTATACTTACTTAAATATGCTTCTTAGTTCAAATAACAACAGTATTTCCAACTAAATGAACTTTATTATGTATATAACTTTTGTAAGAAGCTTGGGTTACCTTATGTTATACACAATGTTAGCCAAATTGTTTTAAAAGTGCATTGATTTTGCCAAAACTGGTTTGGCTCAGTGGATAGAGCATCGGCATGCGGACTGAAAGGTCCCAGGTTCGATTCCGGTCAAGGACATGTACCTCGGTTGCGGGCACATCCCCAGTAGGAAGTGTGCAGGAGGCAGCTGATCGATGTCTCTCTCATCAATGTTTCTAACTCTCTATTCCTCTCCCTTCCTCTCTGTAAAAAAATCAATAAAATATATTTTTTAAAAAAGTGCATTGATTTTATATATATCTGAGACCTCATTTTTACATAAGTGTAATGTCTTTGTTGTATGTCATTGACTTAGTCTTATTATTTATATATATTATTCATATATATTTAAGTGCATTTTTTCTTTCAAAATTTACTATATTTTAAAACTCCAAGTAATCCTATCTAATAAAAGTGTAATATGCAAATTAACTGTCACTCCTTCACAAAGATGGCGGCTCCCATAGCCACAAGATGGCGGCGTCCAGTCCTTTCAGCCCTGCTGGAGTCCCCCAGTCCCAGGGGGGTGGCTGCTGAGAGGGGGCATCTTGAGCGGCCTGGTGGATGGGCCTCTGGACAGGCCAGGGCGTGGAACGCTTGTGTAAGAAGAGAAGGAACCAGCGAGCTGAGCAGAGTCAAGTGGCCCCCGACTCTCAGGCAAGGTCAAGTTCGGGCGGCCAGAGTGTGGAGGGGGTGGAGGATAGTGTGACTGGAGGGGCTGGTGGCAGAGGCACAGGGTGAAAACCAGCCAAGAAAGAGGAAGGAAGCCCTTTATCAGAGCTCCTGAGAACAGGGAAGGAAGTTGTTTGCACTTCCCAGCCTTGGATGGGCCTCTGGTCAGGCCGGGACCCAGAACATTTGCGTTGTTGCCCCGGCGACGAGGCAAACATTCCGTGCCCAGCCACTGATGGGTCTCTGGGCTGCAGAGAGCATCTGGGCAGCGGGCATGGAGTGACCAGGCCCTGCAGAGAGCTACTGGTGCACGGATTCGTGCACAGGGCTACTAGTAGAATTTATATTTATTTCCCTCACTAGGATTCTAATGGTCTCCCTGTGGGAACCTGCTAAATATATTTTTTAAGATTTCAAAAATTAAGTTCCATATGAATTTATCTTGCATTTCCTTCATGCTTGTTTTTCTGTCTTACATGAAATATCAGCATACACACCAGAAAGTAGAAAAAACATATTCTGAATTGTATATTTCAAACATCACCTTATGGTTTTCTCAGCATCATTGGCTGTGTATGCCTGCCATAAATTCCTACTTGCTCTTAAGTATGAGCCAAATGGGTAACAGTTGGGAGCTCCTAGCCTTGGAGAAGTCTACTTACAAGAGATTAAATTGTTGGCATAGTCATAGCATAATCTTCTTAGCTCCTTAATTTTTGCCATGTAGCATAGATTAAAAGAAAAGTAAATTTGAAAAACCTAAAAGGAAGAGAATAAAAATGAAGGTGTTTCACAATTTCAAATATGTTAACTTATATATCTCTTTGCAAACCCTAAGTCTACAATGAATAGACAAAATAAAATAACTAAAAATGAATGAATTTGCAACATATTCTCAGCCTATGTATTTGATTATACTTTATGTTTTATTGAAGATTGCACTGATTAAGGAGTTGAGAATAAAATAAAAATCCTAAGACATTTTGTAGTCTTAGGTAGAGAAATCATTATAAAATCTTCCACTAGGCACTTATTTTTTACCTACTTTAAATATATATATCACAAAACAGATTATTGAAATTTCCCATGTGCATTATAATAATAACAATAGTCCCCAAACTATGCCAGAAAATGAAGGAGGAAATACTTCTTACTGCATTCTACAAGTTATCCAGATTCCAAAGCTAGACAGAGATATCACAAAAACAAGAAGCCTATAGACCCAAATTCCCCATGATTATGGCACAAAAATCCTCAACAGAATACCAATCAAATCCTGCAAAACATAAAAAAGAATTAGACACAATGACAAGTGGGGTTTATCACAGGAAAGAAAACCTGTTTTTATAGCAAAAAAAACCCTCAATTATACAATATATCATGTAATAGAATAAAAGACAAAAAAACAAATCATCTCAATAGATACAAAAATATTAAATAATAAAAATCAAAACTCATTTATGATAACAAAAACATAACTCTGAACACACTAGAAATAAAGGGGAAATACTTGAACTTAATAATGAATATTGTTTAGAAAGCATACTCCACTCAACATTTCTATTCAACATGTCACTAGAGGCTTAAACCAATGCCATTAGGCGAGAAAAAGAAAAAAGAAGAGCAATAATATCTGGATAGATTGGTAATATAGTGAACACTGTTTGCTGTGATTCAATATGATCTTGAGTGTAGAAGATAAGTAATATACAGGGTGGGGCAAAGTAGATGTAAAGTTATGGGTATGTAAAACACAGAGTTTATCCTTGTATTATGATTTTCTAATTATTGTATTATTTTCCATATGAACAACTCTAAACCTACTTTTCCCCACCTTGTACACTCACACACATACATGAATACACACACAAAGACACATATGCACAACTACAGGTCTCATTAGTCTCAAATTAAAAGAATAAATATCAATTTTTAGTGTGACCAAGAAAATTACATTTATAATATCATTAAAAATAAAATATTTATGAATAAAGTTAACTGAAGTTGTACAATTATTTCACACCGAAAACTACAAAACAATATTTAAAGAAATCAGAGCAAGAGCTAACATAAATATAACTAGGAATATTTTATGAACAAGGTTGGAAAAACATGATATTTTAAAGATGGCAACAATTCTCAAATTAATCTAGTCAATGTGATCTTTATCCAGATTTCTGCTCACATAACTGCCGAAACCGGTTTGGCTCAGTGGATAGAGCGTCGGCCTGCGGACTCAAGGGTCCCAGGTTCAATTCCGGTCAAGGGCATGTACCTTGGTTGCGGGCACATCCCCAATAGGGGGTGTGCAAGAGGCAGCTGATCGATGTTTCTCTCTCATCGATGTTTCTAACTCTCTATCCCTCTCTCTTCCTCTCTGTAAAAAATCAATAAAATATATTAAAAAAAATGCACTTCTTGGTTTCAAAACATAGTAGGAATCAACAGTAATGAAGACATTATAGGTATGACATAGGAAAGACATGAATATCTAAAGCAGAATTGAGGGTTTTGATATAAAGCATTTCATGTATGATCAATAGATTGTCAACAAAGATGCCAAAAATATCCAATGGGAAAAGGATAGTCTTTAAAACAAATTATTTTACAATTGGATATCCAAGGCAAAAAGATGAATTTGAGCCCTTGCCTCACACTGTACAAAAAGGCTATCTCAGAATAAATCACACACCTAAATGTAATTGCTAAATTTATAATACTCTATAAATTCTATATTCTAAATTAAGATTAAATCTCCTAGAATTTGGTATAGGCAATTATTTCTTAGGCATTACATAAACATAGCAAGACATAAAATAAAAATTGATAAATTGGACTTTATCAAAATTAAAAGCTTTTGTTTTTCAAAAAATACCCTAAAGAAAGTGAGAAGGCAAACTATAGACTGGCAGAAAACATTTGCAATCATATAGTCTAAAACAGCTTATATTTAGAATGTTATACATAAAGAAATCTTATAACTCAAAAATACCAAGAGTCCAAATAAATATTGGCACAAAAATTGGAATGATTATTTTATTCAAGATGACATGTAAATGGCCAAAGACACTTGAAAAAATGTTCATAATCAGTAACCTTTGGGGAAATGCAAATTCAAACCTAATGAGATAACACTTCACACCTATTAGAATGTTTATAATTTAAAAGTCAGACAAGTCATTAGGGAAATGCAAATTAAAGCAGCAGGAGATGCCATTATACACCTATTAGAAAGACCAAATCCAGAACACTGACAACACCAAATACTGAGAGGATGAGGCCAACAACAACTCTCATTCATTGCTAGTGGGAATGCACAATGATAGTGGGACCAAGAAAATTCATAAAATATTTATGAATAAAGTTAACCTCCTTCACAGACAGTTTGGAGAATTCTTACAAAACATACACTTTCCATACCATCAGCAATCACTTTCCTTTGTATTTGCCTGAAGGAATTGAAAACTAATATCCACACCAAAAACTGCACAGGTGTGTTTATAACAGCTTTATTCATAATTGTCAAAACTTGGAAGCAGTCAAGATGTCCTTCAGTAGGAAAATAAATAAACATCCAGATAATGGAATGATATTTGTTTCAAAGGATAACCTTTCCCCGTTGAGTATTTTTGGCATTTTTATTGAAAATCAATTCATCATACATGAAAAAATTTATTTCAGTGATAAAAGAAATGAGCTATCAATAAAAAGACATAGAGAAAACTTATTAAAATTTTTTTAAAACTATGTTTTTATTGATTTTAGAGAGAAAGGAAGGGAGAGGGTTAAAGAGATAGAAACATCAATGAGAGAGAACATCATCAAGCAGCTTCTTCCTTCATGCCCTCTACTGGGGATTAAGCCTACAACTCAGACCTGTGCCCTGACCAGGAACCAAACCAGTGGCCTCATTATTCATGGGTCAGTGCTCAACCCCTGAGCCACACTGGCCAGGTGGCATTGAGGAACCTTAAATGCCAATTTTTTTTCTAATGGAAATTTCATTAGTAAATGAAAGAAGCCAACATCCCAGACTAGACAAAACTATGAAGACATTAAAAGTGCCATGAGAGTATCTTCAGTAATTGGCTTGTGGCATGTTTTCAAATCATTGCAAGCCCGGGAGTCTTCATACATCACCAGTTAGAAAGCACTCATTCAACACTATTCTTTAGTAGTGATACAATTGTAAGTGTTGTAATTAGCTAGCTATTAACAATAGAAAAGGAGGAAAGGGATAGGCCAGACATCATAGGCATGTCATTTGGGCAGCTTCATCAAGAAGTTGCAACTTCACACCCCCAGGGAACTACCAGCCCATTCCCTGGAAGGGGTCCAAGGAAGGGGAAATAGACACATGTGCTTCAGTCACCGGGGAACAGGGATAATTGGCCAAAATTGGTGAAGCCAGTGAACGCCCCCCAAAATTTGGGAAGACAATCCCCTAAACCAGTGGTCGGCAAACTCATTAGTCAACAGAGCCAAATATCAACAGTACAACGATTGAAATTTCTTTTGAGAGCCAAATTTTTTTTAACTTAAACTTCTTCTAATGCCACTTCTTCAAAATAGACTCGCCCAGGCCGTGGTATTTTGTGGAAGAGCCACACTCAAGGGGCCAAAGAGCCACATGTGGCTCGCGAGCCGTGGTTTGCCAACCACTGCCCTAAACAAAGGAGTTCACTCTTGTTGTTGCTCTTGGCTCTGGGGCTCTCTCATTCCTGCTTCCTTGCATTCGCCCAGATGGCCCAGGGCCATGGGGACCCCACAAATAATGGACGATTGGACTGCAGTGAGAAACACAAACTAAGCTGGCCTGATGCTGGACTGGACGTGGCTTCAGTTTGAAAAGGAAACTCTGAACAGCGGCTGATTTTAGCTCCACTAAAAACCCAGCTACACTCATTCTGTGACTGGACAAAGGGAAATCGGACCTTGGAACTCAGGGATTTAATTCCGTGCAAACAAAAAAAAATTTGTTCTCCCATGTGAGTCTAAGATAATTCTTTTTCTAGGGATATTGTAAGAAATCCACCTTCTCCAGCAACAGGTAGAGAAGAGGACCTCTTCCCACCAGTAACAGAAGTGAATATGATAAAAGCTTATATTTTAATTTTACTTGAAAGTAAAGTTCTCCATTTTTTGAATACCCAATTTACATAGCTAAATCCCAAGTTAAGTATTCCTAAGAGTTGAATAATATTCATGTTCACCTTAACAGGTCAATAGCAAGAAAAATTACTATTTTCTAAAGGGATTAAGGAATAGAAAAAAAAAAAAGTGCATATAGTGAATAACTCCAAATTAGAACTCTGTAGTTTCTCAATGTGTAACTGCTCAGTGAATAAGGGAGTGGCTATGCTAGGGAGAAAAAGGTGAGTCACTGTGCTCCTGTGCTGAACAGAGCCAGCTGGAATCAGAAGAAAGGAGAAAAGGTCATATTAAAGAAATGAAAGTGTCTGCACAGATTGAGTTTTATCTGGAGCCAGAAAACTCAAAGTACAGGAGCCATGAGTTTCAAGTTGTGTACAAACTAAGGGGGTTTTATGAAGTAAGTGTTGAAGTTATTTGGCATTTTCTGCTGGTTGATTGCCTGGTGGTATTCTTATTTGCATCAGGGTAGCTTAGTGAGTGGAACAAGGAATTCCAAAGATGTTATGAACAGACTCAGAGATTTGGGACTGGGCAGGGTCCTGTGCTGATTTCTGAAAAGAGCATCAAATTTCTTTAAGGTTAGGTTAAGTTACCCATATGTGAAATGGGAATTTTGGACTGGAAACACATGGGGTTCCCCTGGGCAGGATGGTTCCCAGGCTCTTTTCTAGTGGAGTCAAAGAATGAAACCATGGTCGAAAAGTGGTGTGGCAAAGATGGAAATTTATTGAGAAACAAGCACAGACTCCCACGTGGGGAGGGGGAAAGAGTCCCACTGAGTCCCTTTTTCCTAGGGTTTATAAAGGCTACAGATCTTTGTGCCTTGATATCCTCTCTGACTGGTCACTATCCCCTTCTGATTTGGTCACTATAGCAACTCCTGAGCTCAAAGGTAGAACCTCACATGGGACTTGTGAGGCTCTCTTCCTTTTCTCCCTTATTGTTTCCCTAATCCCTCTGGGCTTTCTTCCTCTCTCTCTGAATGAGGGGCTTCCTTCCCTTTATTCTGTAAATGTGTACCTTCTGCTGCTCCCAGCTCCCTTATTCTATGGAAATGTGCCTTCTGCAGCTCCCAGCTCCCTTATTCTATGGAAATGTGCCTTCTGCAGCTCCCAGATCCCTTATTCTATGGAAATGTACCTTCTGCAGCTCCCAGCTCCCTTATTCTATGGAAATGTACCTTCTGCAGCTCCCAGCTCCCTTATTCTATGGAAATGTGCCTTCTGCAGCTCTATAGCCCTGTGCTTTTTCCATGGACCCCTTGATTCCTAAAATTTCCTAAAGCTGCCTATTTCACCACTAAAACCTCCTATTTTAGCCCTAATAACTTTCATACTCACCTGCATTGACTAGCTCCATTTTGTCCCTGACATAAGCGACTCCATTTTAGTTGTTACTGTAATGCCAAAATATTTTCCAAAATGCTTGTTCCCACTAACAGAGCATGAGAAACCCCAAGTGTCCCACATTACTCCCAACACATTGCTTTTATTTATTTTTTAATCTTTTCCAATTTAGTGCATATAAAATGGATTCACATTGTGGTATCATTTTTTCATTTCACTGATAACAAACCAGGTTAAACAAGTGGGGAGAAAGTTAAGTACATATTTTCAAATAAAGGGTTTAAAATTTTATGCTAGTAAACTATATTTACTCTGTAGAGTAAGGCTTCTGATTTCCTAATTAAAATTAAAAAAAATTCCTTTAGATATTTTAAACTTCTTTATTAAATGAAGCCTATGTTTTTCATTGTTCTTTAGGAAAATCTGGAGAACTTTTTAGAAGCAAAATTATTTAAGAATAGCAATCAAGACACTCTGTAGGACAATAAAGACATTAATAATACTTTGTTATTGCACATAATATTATTCGCTCTCAAGTTTAATGGCTTTCAATGCATTTTTTTTTTTTTTTGGCAGCATAAGGAAATTAGCTCCGTTTCCTGGCACAATTAGTTTTAAGTCCTTCATTTTCATTCTGTTGAAGACTAAAGGACAAATCAGTGATAACAGAATCAAGCACTTGGGTAGTCAGCTAAGATTCTTGTCTAACAGTAATTTATCATGTAAATGGTGCTTGCATTTTTTTTTTCTAATGGGAATTTCAAAACAGCTTTCTGCATGATTGAAGCTTTTGTCAGTAGCCCACCCTAACATATGACAAATGTTACTTTTCTCTACAAGATAGGAAGAAGATGAGGGTGATAAACTTGTGAAATGGCATAATTAGTTGAATACATGTATATTTTTCCAAGTCTTCTCTTGCTCTTTCAGAATTTTATATGCATGTTACATTTGCATTCTAAATAAAGCTTAAAAGATGGTAAAATGTATTGTTTTTCTGCCAAAAAATATAATTATTTGGGCTGGCAAATCAATAAAATACATATATATCTATGTCTACTATCTTTACTTTCATCCTATGGCTTCTTCAAGGTATTAAGATAATATTAACATATTAAAACAGTATCTGCATTAAAGATGTGTCTATTAAAAAATCAAAAAATGTCTAAGTGATTATTTGTATGATACTGAGGAGAGAGAAGGAAGCTAGGTAGACAGGGGCAGGGGCATGGGCGGAGATAGTAGAACCGGGAAACCCAGCTGGGCCGGGAAGGAAGGGCTTAGGCAGGAGACAAACTTTAAAATGTATGGATGTTCCTAAGACAGACAGCTTACAAATAACCAATCACAAGGCAGTGAGGCATATAAACCAATCCCAAGGATGCTGCTAAGGCAAAATTCTTTGAAAGGACCAATCAAGAACTAAGAAGGCACGTATCTGCCCTTAGATTAAAAAGCACGCACTTCCTCTCTCCTCTCTCTCCCTGGCACGCAATGGGTTTCTGGTGTTCCTGTGGTGGGGATGTGCTTACCAGTGCCCACGTGGCTTATGGCCATGTAGGGCTCTACACACAAACCAATGGACCTAAGTAGCCTGGGTGCTGAAGTGCACCCCACTGCAACATGGAATGGAAGCTCTGGACACTGGCCTGCTTTTGGAACCCCACTGCACCTTTTCCAGGACTGGCTTCTCTCAATAAACTTTGCTTCCACTAACCATTTTTGTCTGCGACTTCATTCTTCAATTTTGTGAGACAACAAACTCAGACCCAAACACCCCACACTTTGGTTTCAATACCAGATAACTAAATACTTTAAAATGTATAGAACACAGATTTTCTCTTTTTCTTGGGGCATTTGGCACCATATAAAGAATCTAAAGTGCTTTTCATCTGAGTATAATACATTAATATTTATATGTATTCAATATTTTAAAATATGGATATGCTCAAATATCTGATGTTTATCCCTAAGGAAAAAAATGTGCCAAGGGATCCATGTTTGTCAAAATAAAATGTTAATTTTTAAAGTAATTTTTAACCTACCCTGGAGAAAACAATTTTTAAAAATTAATTTATACTTTCAATTCTATGATACTCTCAAATACTTATAAAAGAAATAAAATATTTTAACTATCAAATTCTGAAAAAAATATAGATAGATAGATAGATAGATAGATAAACAGATATAGGTACATAGATATGTGGATATGTAGATATATATACATATTAACATTTCATCACCTGATTTTGTGTCCATTGCATTGTGCATCTCTTTGGCCATCACAATTGACCTCAGTAGACTTTTCTTAGTGATACCAAATTTTTGGACTGGAACCCAGATTCTTTGTCCACCAGAATCGAAGAATGAATCCATGGACAGAAAGTGGTATAGCAAAGGTGGAGATTTATTGAAGAACAAGTACAGACTCCCAGGTAGGGAGGGGGAAGAGTCCCACAGAGTTCCTGTTCCCTCTGGTTTATAAAGGCTACAGTTCCAGTGTCTTGATATCCCCTCTGATTGGTCAATATTCCCTTTCGTATTGGTTACTACAGTGATTCCTGAGGCCCTCCTCCCTCATAGTCCTTCCATTCCTCTGGGCTTTCTTCTTTTCCTTCTGAATGAAGGGCTTCCTTCTCTTTATTTTGTAAATATGACCTTTCTTGGCTCTTTCCAGTTTCCTATCTTATGGAAATATACCTGTTTGCTGCCTCCCTGTCTTATGGAGATGTAACTGCACCTGGCTTCCTTGTGTTATGGAAATGTACCTTCTCCCAGTCTGGAGCCCTATGTTTTTCCTTGGACCCCAAGTCTAAAAAATCCCTAAGTTTGCCTATATTCCCCTAAAATTCCTGCTTCATTAGTATGTTTCTTTCTCTGGACATTGCCTATGTAATTGTGCATTCCTGATGATCCATTTGCATCGTTTACAATTTCAGGATGCCATTGCCCAAGACCATGTTTCTCTGAAGTTATTGTTGTTTCCATGTCACTGCCATGCCAACCTTTTGGAATTGATTTACTGGCTGGGAAGCCCCTCAGCTGTCACAAACTCATCTTTCAAGAGAATTCAATGCAGAAGAGTAGCAGTGAATGCTATTGTGGGACCTAACAAATCCCTGGTTACAAGATTGAATGAGAACTTTGTACCTTCCTTCGTTTTAAAGTGATGGAAATATACAGAGAGGGCAAAATGCTTTTCCTGTGTGTCCCTCCAAAGCTTTAAAACAGTTTACAGTTATAAAATATTTAGTTATTCCTCATTAACTGATAGGTAGAATATTTTTATTTCCCTTAATTTACTTGATGGGAAAAGTTTGAGTTTGGTACAACAGACTTATTATATGATTTATCCTATTTTCTCTTGAAATTTTTAATCTAATGTTATTTCTTACATAATTTTTGTGTCTCTTCTGTTCAAGATATTCTGCTTAGCATTACTGACTTGGTTATTACAGATGCACATACAATACAGACTAATGTATTGAAGCATCCATCTTATATAAAAACTGCTGTTTGAAATTTTAACCCTACTATTTGGCTTCTGTAAATTCTTGCTTGCTAAGACTCCTCCCACTTCAGAGAGGCCATTAAACCTTCCCCAGACAAGGTTATCAGTGCTGGTGCCAGGCCAGGCCTCTGGTTGAGGTCTCAAGGCCCCAGTACATACGGGCTCTTTAAGAACTTGCAAAAGGGGCTGGAAACACCCCATATTTGGGAGACAAAGAAGGTAAAAACATATAAATAGGGAAAATTCCTGAATGTTGGGGCCCAGAATTTGAGAGAAATTTTCCTCTGGACCCGCACGTAACAAATGTAACTCCATCTCTCTAAGTATTGCTTTGTTCTTCTTCGGTTTTCTGTAACAGTATGAGACTCTAAAGATGTATGGTTAATATATTTGCTATATATTACTGGATGGAATATCCCAACATGCAGAAATGGAAATGTAAAATAACTATGCTGAGCATTATGGCTTCATTGTTACCATAAACATATTTAAAGATTTTGGAGGATCTGCCTAATCAGAATATGAGAAGGTAAAACTAGCCATTTCTGAAAAAAAAATCATGAGTGTATGTATGTCTGTCTTCTACAAGATGGATTGCACATTTTAAAAAATTCCCTTTGATCTGGAGCCAATGATAGATACAATGTTTTGCATTTGAAATAAAACCTTTTTCAGACACATTACTGAGAAGGTAAATTGAAGATGTGAAAAGCCTTGGGGCAGGAAAGCAAGGTAGGTGCTTCAAGACATGCCTTAATTAGTTTATCTACCCAAATCCCGGAATGTAATTTACTCTCCATCAGAATATGGCTGATTCCTCAGTTTAACTGCTGAGCAGCAGCAACTGTTGTTTTCCACCTTTCTTCTAAGGGAGACGGATAAGCAGTGAAACTGACTGCTGTGGACAGTTAATGTTCAGTTCACCTCTCTCACCCTTTGCCTCAGGCAGCTAGCACACTTTGCACAACCTGAATTTAGCAGGATTTGGAAGAAGTCACCTTAGGGAAATTAGAGCTGCAGACATAGTCAAGGGACCTATGATTACAAATAATTCACAATCCCCCATTTTTTGGCATTACTGAGCTATATTGGTGCAAACCCAGAGGTTTGATTCATCAGTAATTCTTGGGGAGCCATATGAGTTTAAATAATGTTTAAGTGTGTTATCTTTTCAGGCTAAATCAACTTAAATGTGACGACTTAAGAAGTCTTTGTGTTGTTGTTGTTGTTTTTTATTATTTTTTTGTATAAAAGACAGTGTTATGGAATTGTTGCCGAAAAAGAGTCAGTTGTACACTCGGAGGTTGAGGAAAGTACACCTTTATTCGAAGCAGCGCTGCTGGTTCAGGGGACTCAAAGATCCAGATCCTGAACAACTTAGACAATGAGATTTTCTCCTTATATATTTCTGAGGTTCTTCGTTTCCTAACTACCAAGCTTCCGTAGTGGACTCTCACAGTCCCCCTCTAGTCAGTTAGAATGATTAACTTAGATTGTATCTAATGTAAGGTGACCAGATTTTAACATTGGTAAAGCGGGACACCATTGACCGGAGGGGGGGGGGGGGGGGGGCGTCTTTTTCTTTTTTAATATATTTTATTGATTTTTTTTTACAGAGAGGAAGAGAGAGGGATAGAGAGTTAGAAACATCAATGAGAGAGAAACATCTATCAGCTGCCTCTTGCACACCCCCTACTGGGGATGTGACCGCAATCAAGGTACATGCCCTTGACCGGAATCGAACCTGGGACCCTTGAGTCCGCAGGCTGATGCTCTATCCACTGAGCCAAACCGGTTTTGGCCCGAGGGGGGGGGGGTTCTTGATGAAAAATTTGGTCTATATTGTAATCGCTTTTGGTTTTTTTAATAAAATGAAATTAACTTCTTAGATCATCGTTGAATTTGCATCCTCTTTTCTTACTCATTATGTTAAAAATCTAAAAAAAATAATTTAAAATTATATTATAAATTATTATATACATATTGCTTAAAAACACAGTAAGTAGGTACATAATTACATGAACATATTTTATTGTTAGTTTATAAATTAAATTAATTTGATTGTTATAAAGTAACTATATTTTAAAAATTATTTTAATCCTATATTTCTTTCTAAATAATAACAATACTAACTTGTATTATTTTTCCTCTGAATTTGCTATAATGTAAGTCGTAAGTGTCACTTTCAAGGCCGGCGCTAGACTTTTTGCCGCCACTATAAAATATAAATAATACGAGTACTGTCTGCTAAATTCAAGAAAATTTATGTATTTATGAAATAAATAAATAAATTACTTATCTAAATTATCTGAATAGCTGATTTGTAATGACATCACTTGTTTAACTAGCTTACTAGCATGCAGTATGATGTGTATCCTCTGAGAGACAGTTACAAAATGTTTTCGTCATTGCCAATCCCCAAAAATGCCATTGTTCATTAAGTCCAAACAATGGTGGTTGAATTCTAACAACTGATCTACAATGCGAACTTTGATAATCAGTTCTCGATAATCAGTTCTCAACAATTATTTGTTATTATTAAAGTTTAACATTATAAAGTTAACAAAAATAATATAAAACTCATATCCTGGCTAAATAGCCACATGGCCACCGAAAACCGTATATTCCCTTCCAGTTCTCCCTCCGTTCCCTAGCTTGTCGTGCATTCTTTCCAAAAATCGGGACTTTTTTAAAACGCCACGGGACGCGGGACGAATTGTTAAAAATCGGGACTGTCCCGCCAAAAGCGGGACGTCTGGTCACCTTAATCTAACGTCCATTCTGGATGGCGACACTGACCTCCCTCTAGTTAAGCTGTTACGTCCTTGGTTTATGGCCCTTGTAAATTGGGAGTATTTAGGTAAATAGGTCTTGCAAGACCAGATAATTAAGGAAGGGGCAGTGACTTCATTATGGGCTATCAGGAATGTGCATTAGGGACACAGATTAACTAGGTACAGAGTCAGGCTGCTAGTCTCCTACATTCTTTCACAAATGGCGTTAATTACTGGCTAGCAAGAGTGTGCAGTAGAAGGCAGGTTACTGGAACAAATTCAGATTGCTAGCCCCCCCAAAATGTCTTATGCTCCCCATCAACAAGACTCTAGGACTCCAGTAGTTATTTGCATTACCCCCTCCGAAACACACACACACACAACACACACACACACACACACCTGGTCTGTGGATACTCTGGTGGACCATGTAGAGCCCCTTTCAGAATTCATTCCCCCAGGTGCAGCACTGTGGCCTGTTGATAAGTCACAGATGAGACACTTCCAATACTCCTCTGTGGGAGGAAGCTGCTTTGTTCAAGATTACCTCCCCCTCCTCCTCTCCCACATGGCCATCATCCAATGAATAGCCCATCAGGAGTTCAGAGGGCCATCAGCCACATCTCCATATAGACATCTCTGAAGGGGAATCCCAGATCATGTTCAACTTCTCCATCCATATAATCCTCCTTTCCTTGCTCCCTTACAAGTGTTGTTTTTTCTTCAAAGTCCTCCTTAACAAACATCCCTGTTGCAAATATTACTTTCAAAGTCTAATTTGGAGAAAACTCCACCTATATATAGTTATCAGACAAATAAGACTAGTTCTTGATAGGAAGAGGCAAAAAAGTCAAATCAAAGTTTCCTTCAGATTTTATTATTATTATTATTAATTATTATTATTATTTTATGCTGAGCCATTTCAATGCAATGGCAGTTCCTTTTTCAGGAAGGGAGCTAGAACCTGGAATGGGAGGTTAAAGGATTTCTTCAAGATTGGTTTTAAGCAAGTTTGGAATGGATTACAACTCCTCAGCCACCACTGTTACCTGAATCTGGGTTTCCCACTTGCATCCTATGACACTCAAGTATGCGCTTTTTGTTTCTTTTTTAGTTTAATCCTCTTTTTTGGTTTACACTTTTTTATAAATGTACCCAAATTTTCTTTCTCTATTTGCTATAAAACATTCTCTTAAAAAGGGTAAATTTGTGTAGCAATTGGAATACAAACTTTGAAATCAATCAGACCTTTTTTGCATTACTGCTATGCTTTTTTCTAAATAATAATCTAGCATAAATATTCTGAGAACTTTAAGGGCAATATGTTTAACTGTATAGTAAAAGTAGTAATATAACCTATAGCCAGGAATGACATAAGAATTTAATTATAAAGTTTTTTTCAAAACATAAAGCATTGTATTTGGCATGTAGTCAGCACTAAACAAAGACAATTACAGTAATAATAAAATACTTATTACATTTATTAGTTCATATACAAATGTAAAAGCATTTTTATTATTTCTCTAAACTTGAATTACATTATTTCCTCTACCAAAGCCAACATTTAAAAATTGGCATAATATACCTTTAATAAATTCAATTCTTTTAAAATTATGTTCTCCTTTCCATGGGTCTCCTTTATTCTGTCCTTCTGGCATTCAGGCCTCTCATGCTCTTTTTCATCTCTCCCTTCTTCCCTCCCTCTACTATGAAAATGTGTGCTTAAACCCACTTAATACAACATTTACACCCAGTCATGCATTTTTAATGGGCTATCTGTTACAAAGATATTTTGACTGGAAAACATATCTCCATAGAGATTGAAGGCAGTGTTACTCTGTTAAAAAACTTTAGGCACCAAAAAACAGAAAGGGTATAGTATAAGTGCCTGACAATTAACATTTTTTATTGTAATATAAGTGCCTGACATCGATCTTTTGATTGCTGATGCATTCATTTCAAAGTCATCCATCTTGAATAAATACAATGCAAGGTGCAACTGGATAGAGAGACACCCACCCCACCCATGAAGTTCCCTTTTATAGAAAGCTTTGGGTTTCTTAGATAACTAATGTCTGACTGAACCTATTTCCATTCCCATGGTGCTTTAATTCCAGCTCTTACATTTTAAATTCACCAATAAAGAATGAACCCAAGAAACTCTAGGTACCTACCCTTCAACCCCCATCGAAGCAGAACCCCAGCTCAGCACCCTCTCTCTCCCCAAGACCTCACTGTAGCACCAAGTATGTCTTGCACCTTCTAGGGCCTCTGAGTAATAAGCCTTCCCCCCGCCCCAAAGTACCGTGATAGCTGTAAAACCAAATGTGGGTGTTTGAGTCTGAGTTCATTGTCTCACAAAATTGAAGAACGAAGTTGTGAACAAAAATGCAGACCCGAAGTTTATTGAGAGGAGCCAGTCCTGGAAAAGTTGCAGGTGGAGTTCCAGGAGCAGGCCAGTGTCCAGAGCTTCCTTTCCATGGTACAGTCAGGTGTTAAAGTCAATTAGTCCATGTGTAGAGTCCCATATGACCATAAACCATGTAAGCACAGGGGATATTGTCTCCTGCCATCAACCCAAAAATCTAGCGCCTAGGGAGAGGGAGGGAGGGCAGAGGAGGGTGAGAAAGCCACACTTTTTAATTTAGCGGGACAGTGGGGGGGGGGGGGGGGGAGGTGTGGTGGTGGTGGATACAGCCTTGCTAGCTCCTGATTGGCCTTGTTAAAGAATTTTGTCTTAGCAACATCGTTGGGATTGGTTCACACATCTTAATTGCCTTGTGATTGGTTATCTGCATGCTGCCTGTCATAGCAATATTCATACATTTTAAAGTTCATGCCTCTCTTACATACTCTTCCTTCCCTACCCAGTTGGGTTGCCTCAGTAACTCTGCCTAGTTGGGTCCCCAGTTCTATTTCCCCCCACCCCCATGATCCCCTATTCCTGACTATCTAGCTTCCTTCTGTTTCCTCAGTTGTTGCTTGAGGTGAGTCTTGCAATCATAATAAGAACCATGAGGATAGTTCAGCCACAACACTGGTTCCAGTGGGGGAAATGTCTGTGGGGGCTCCCACAAGTAGTAATGCACACTGGTGAGTGCTTCTAGGCACTCCTAGCCAACAGCATCACTAATCTATAGACTGTGACCCATATAAAGCATTTATTAGAAACCTTCAAAGCACTGTAGAAACAACTACTGAGCCTACATATACATCACGGAAAGTTAAATGTTTAAGAAAGCACATCCACACCATGGGAGAGTACACTCAGTTAATGTTATTATTATAGTGCACTAAATAGTACTCTAGTGACTTAAGAGATGCCTCCCCAAGCACCTATTTCCAAAAAAACAAGATTCATCTGGTTCATTTTGTATGGTTAAGACTATTATTTACAAAACTCCCGGGAAACAGAAAATAATTTCATTTGTACCTATTCAAGTTTAAATCTTTTTATAGTGCTCAACCCCTTAAAATGCAGATACACAAATATTTTATTTCCGTTTAAGTGGGGACTGCAAAGGTCTATATACATAATTCTAGAATATAGTTATCAAAGGCAGTTAAATTAAATTGCAGCATACATCAAACAAAATAAAATAAAACCTCCTATGAATGCTCCATAGTAATTTCCAATTCTATGGTCATACAATCCCTAGAAATCCCCCAAATAACAGATCTGTGAACTACATGCACTATGTTATTGACCTTAACAGACATATTTAATCAAATTGATGCTTCCTAAATGTTCAAATTATGTTGCTGTAGTCTAAATTTACATTGGTTCAGAATAGTAACAATACTAATACAAGGAAAAGCTAATGATCTTTTTCTTAATTAGTCCAGCCCATTTGACATAATATGTTAAAACATGAAGTCATTTGGAAGAAAAAGAGCAAAGGCAACAGGAGTGGTTAAAAATAAAAACTAATTTCAATGGCCATTTTTTGTATGACTTATTGATATTTGCACCGTAACATAAATAATACAAATATATTTATTGATATATTTACTTAACTTGGAGTATACAAATCAGAATTTCAGCAAACACTTTAGCATTGAGTCTACTGATCAAACAAATGGAGATATATATATATATATATATATATATATATATATATATATATATCCATATTGCAGGGATGTTACAGGTAAGAGGTAAGATAATGATGAATAAAAAAAATATCTATATATATAAAGAGGTAATATGCTAATTGGTCCTAATGGTGTCCCAGTCATGACCTTTCAACAGGCTGCGTGCGCACAGAGCTGGTGGGCAGGGAGGAGGGTGGGGATTTGTGCCACCGGGACATGAGGCTGCTGCCGGGGGCGGCCCCTCAGGCAGAGGCGTGTGCAGGCCCACTGCACCACCCGGCCCAGAGGGGGCATCAGGACAGGGGCAGGCCCCCCAGTGAAGGAGTGCGCAGGCCTGTAGTGCCGCCCGGCCTGGAGGGGGTGTCAGGACAGGGGAAGCCCCCCCAGTGGAGGAGCACGCAGGCCTGTGGCGCCACCCGGCCTGGAGGGGGCATCAGGACAGGGGAGGATCCCCAGCGGAGGTGTGGTGCGCAGGCCTGTGGTGCAGCCTTGCCGGGAGGGGTTGTTAGGTCGGGGGCAGCGCCTTGGAAGAGAGCTCTCAGCACTCCTGTGCCGGGGTCTGAAGGCACGGAGAGGAAGGGAGAGCAGATGGACAGTTAGGGGGTTTAGGCTAGGAGGGGAAAGCAGATAGGCAGATAGGGGGATCAGGCCAGGAGGGGAGTGCAGATAGGCAGTTAGGGGGATCAGGCCAGGAGGGGAGAGCAGATAGGCAGTTAGGGGGATCAGGCCAGGAGGGGAGTGCAGATAGGCAGATAGGGGGATCAGGCCAGGAGGGGAGAGCAGATAGGCAGTTAGGGGGATCAGGCCAGGAGGGGAGTGCAGATAGCCAGTTAGGGATATCAGACCAGGTGGGGAGAGCAGATAGGCAATTAGGGGGATCAGGCCCACAGGGGAGCAGTTAGGGGCATCAGGCAGGCAGGAGAGCAGTTAGAGGCATCAGGCAGGCAGGCAGGTGAGTGCCTATGAGCCAGTGGTTCTGGATTGCGAAAGGGATCCCAGATTGGAGAGGGTGCAGGCCAGGCTGAGCGACCCCTACCCCCATGCACGAATTTCATGCACCGGGCCTCTAGTATAATAATAAAAGCATAATATGCTAATTAGACTGCACATCCTTCCCGGTGTCCTTCTGGATGAAGCCACAGTGGCGGGGGCCAAGCCCCTAGCAAGAATTTCGTGTGGGCCTCTAGTGATGGTTATAAAAAGAGAGAATGAGAAAATCATCTAGAATTTTAATGTATATAAAAGGCAGTAGTTTAATTGCAACAGTGTTTTTCCATATGCTTTCCATATGAATATTTTTCAAATTACTCTGCCAATTGTCATGCTAGGTGTCCCCCAATTATTTAGCTCTATTAGGTAGCCTTAGGATTGTAAAAGGAAACAGAGACACAATCTCTGCCATTAAAATTCCACCTCAATAGTTGGAGATAGAAGACTAAGAACATGGAGCAACAGGGAAGTTTTAAATGCTGAATGTAATTAGTATGCAATATGAACTAATGTATTGTAGGAATTAAGAAGACTGGGAGTACAGTAATGGCTGATATACCTGGTAGACTAGGACACTGGGGAGATAAAAGTGAGCTATATCTTATACGTTGTGTTGTATAGAAGTATTTAAATGAAGTATTGAAAAGAAATTGTTTTGATCAGAAGAGTAAAATTAAGTTGAGACCCACTTTTAATTTGAAATGTTAATAGCAAAATTTGGACCATAATTAAGCCTCTGTCAAACATGGCATAGTCTTGGTAAGAATTTCTAACTTGTTTCATGTGAAATATCTTTTAAATCTTGCCTAACTTTGTAACTGATACTTGATTTCACTCCCAAGGTTATTATAAATGAAGAGACGATTGGATGATAGGGTTATGAGTCAGCAATAACAGGTTTTTTTCCTTGAACTGAAAATAATGTTAGACAAAAGCTGCTCAGGTAATTTAATGTTTGTGCCCAAAGCTTTACTCTGATCGGCCTTTTATTTTAAACCATCACCAGCTACAGATTTTCAGTAAACCATTTTCATAATTTTAGATCCTGTTTGCACTATCAAGTGACATTTGAATAAGTGAAATCTGTTTCATTAGCCTTGTTGCTCTTTTAAAAAAATTAAGGTATCAAACATTGAACATGCTTTAGAATAAACATATTCCTTAAATCTTAATATATTCCTTAAAAGATTCAGTAAATATGCAAATATGCTCCATAAAACAAATTTTATCTAGAAACACATAGATGAAAGCAATCACTAGCTTCAGTTTCTCAGACTTAATTGGATATGAAAGCTGAAAAATATTAATTCTATTTGATCTATATGTAAATACAATTTCAAAATACAAACAGCAGAATCTCAGTGTTTATTGTTTTTTTATACTCTTTTGTGCGTTTATCTAAGATATTATTTATGTGATAGATGCTCTAGGGGAAAATAAAGATATATGTGGTTGAAATCTTGAGCATACACTGGGACAACATTTCTTATTTCAAATGCACTTTTCAGCATGAACAGATAAACTAACAGAATATGCCTAGAGGAAAATATAAATCATATTAAAATATTCCCAGTTTTAAGACATAAAACTGAACCCTAAAGCCTGATTTATTCAAATATCACCATAAACTTTTCAACATTGTTATCAATCATGCATATTTAAGTATGTTAAGCTTTAAAAGATATTATATTTACTTACAAGTCATTTTATTTTTTGCTTTGTTGGTTTATCTCCAAAGTATCTATGTTGATATGGATTTTTGGTGTATTATGTAAAAATACGTGGATTTCCTTCATTGTCACTGCTTATTAAATTAAGTGTGAAAACTATAATCTATTAGGGTAAAAGAGAAAGAACATTTCATTCCCTAAACTGGAAGAAGCAGGTATTATTGTTGATGTGCTGAATTTGATGAAGGGCAGGACAAAAGAGGAAGTTGCGGGGAAGACAATCACCAGATTGAGGAAGGCCATGTTCAGCAGGTTAGTCTTCTAAGAGAGCAAGTAGGAATCAGAAAAATCATGTTTGCATTTTAGAAAAAATGTGCTAAACTGAAATGGAAGAGAACAGTTCAATGATCCAGAATAAAATTAGAATAAAATACTATTTTCACCAATATAAAAAACACATTGACAAAATCTCCTTTCTATTTACTATAAAGGTATTTGATTTATTAATATGTGATTATCTATTTAGAATTTTATGTTGAAAATAATTATTAAAATTCACATAAAAATGATTGTGAATTAATTATATAGTCTCATGAACTATTGGTTAGAAAAAAATTTTTAATTAAAATAGAGAAAACTATTTATTGTTAAGTGTCATTCCTCCAGAAATCTTAATCACTATCATCTGTGGAGCTTAAAAAATATTACTGAACTTAAACCTAGATATTCTGATTTAGTAGCTCTTGGAGAAGGTGAAAAAATACATATTATTAAAAAGTAACCTAGGTGATTCTGATAACCGGAACGGTGAGCCGAGGGTTTTTACCGGGTCGTGTTTCGCAATGTCAAAAAATGAGCTCTGTGGACCAGAAGATTTAAGCAAAAGTGTGGAAAATTTATTACGAGGAGATTCAGACTCCCCAACAGGGAAGAGGCCCAAATAATGGGTTGCCATTTTAGGGGTATATTTGTGCTATAAGCGTGCTCTATATCCACCTGTGTTACCCCCTGATTGATTCCCTCATTGTTCTTTCCCAGCAATGGACCTGAACTTTCTGTTTCTATGTGTACGTACACCTTGTTGCTGCAGGCCCTCCCTTGGTTTCCCAGGCCTCCTGCTCTGTGTCCAAAAACATTTTATTATTTCAGCACTAGAGACCCAATGCACGAAAATTGTGCAAGAGTAGGCCTTCCTTCCCCTGGCTGCCCGCACGGGTTTCCCTCCAGCACCCGGAACCCAGGCTGCTTCCCTCCTCTGGCCGCCTGCAGGCACCTGGGACCCAGGCTGGCTTCCCTCCGGCCCCAGCTTCGTCCGGAAGGACGTCCAGAATGATGTCCAGAAGACGTCTGGTCTAATTAGCAGATTACCCTTTTATTATTATAGAGTTAGTATCTGTTATTAGGCTTGCTCAAACTGCTGTGTTTGCCCCTGACTATGTTCTACCTGCCTTTGTTTCCCTCTGAACCCCTGCCCTATCTGCCTGCGTTTCAAGCTGACTTCTCTCAACTCTAAAGCATAAAAGATTTAGAAAGCATAGTAGTAGTAACATTTATAGGTCAATGAAAGAAAAAAAAAAAAAGATCAGAGTGACATATTGGATAGGATCCACTTTTTTGCTAAGTAACTCCATTGTGTATATTTCAAGATTCAGGTATGTATAAATTAAAAACAAATAAAAAAAATTTAGGTATAGGAATAAAACAAATGAAATCAAGTGGCTTGCTTGGAACCAAGACCCAATGGAGACCAGAAATGATTTTTCTTTAAGC
The DNA here is from genome assembly GCF_951640355.1 of Cnephaeus nilssonii. Classification (NCBI taxonomy): domain Eukaryota; kingdom Metazoa; phylum Chordata; class Mammalia; order Chiroptera; family Vespertilionidae; genus Cnephaeus; species Cnephaeus nilssonii. Next base: position 62,978,270 of record NC_137076.1, on the reverse strand, counting down.
AAAGTCTGAAAAGGCAAGAGAAATGGGAGTTCTCAAGTACTCAATAACAGTATATAGATTTCTGTTCCATAAGGAATAATGAAGAGGGAGATATGCATGTAAGAGCAAGAAGGAAAGGCTCCTGTCCATTTGAGTAGCCAACTATGGCAATACAGCTTTGGGTCTAAAAACGGCTGGTGTTTTAAAAGAGTTCAACTGGCCCTAGCTGGTTTGGCTTAGTGGATAGAGTGTCGACCTGCGGACTGAAAGGTCAGGGGTTCGATTCCAGTCAAGGGCACATGCCTAGGTTGTGGGCTCGGTCCCCAGTAGGGGGCGTGCAGGAGGCAGCCTATCAATGATTCTCTCTCATCATTGATGTTTCTATCTCTCTCTCCCTCTCCATTCCTCTCTGAAATAAATAAAAATATATTTAAAAAAATAAAAAATAAAAGAGTTCAACTGGAGTATCAGGATTGTTTTTTCTATAAATGAAAGCTAAATGGGAACTTTTTTTTTTTTTTCTGAGATCCAATATTCTCAAGATTAGGATTTAAGGAAATAAAGGAAAGAAGAAATTCCTAATTTCACATACAAATGACTGATTCATATTTTAGTACATAAGTTAATTATGTATTAATTTTCCTTGGACAGCTACTTTTCTGCTTTATGAAAATTTCAAGGGAAAGCCTATCACTATGCTATGAGAGTAATTACCTCAAGAACGCCCAGGTTTTGATGTTCATTGTTGGGATTGAATTAGTGTTTATAATGTCTAACCTCACATCCCACACTTCTTCACTTTATTCAGATAATTATCACTATTTCTTAGAGATATAGTGTAACTAAATATTTATGTCCTAGAATCTTTCACAAGAACTGTAATTTAAGAATATATGTTGTCTTCAATAAGGCAATTCATTTCATTAACAAAATTCAGCAGTACTTTAAATAAGAATCTTCTAGGTACAATTCAAATAAAGTTTAGAGATAAAGTTATTAGAATAAACTATGTGCTTTCCCTTTTAATAATATTATGACCCTAGAAATATAACATATGATTTTACCTACTCATTTTCCTCTTCCCTGCAATAAATTTTAATCAGTGTACACTTTTTATATGTTGTTTTTCAAGTATAACAGATAATGTGTATTAAACATTTTATAACATGAAAAAGACTATTAAAACAAAGCAAAAAAATCAACTTAACACAGATATTCCTCTTCTAATGTTTTTGGAATTATTAATAAGACACCTTAAGAATTAACCTAAATTCATAAACTGAGTTATAAAAATGCAGTTTTCATGTGAAAATCTAATTGATTTTAAAATATTTTATACTGATAATTATAATAATTTTATTTATATTGGTAAGGTGTCTAAAAATTTTATATTTAGCATAATAATATTTAATCCATAGGTATTTTAAAAAGATAGGTTAAAAAAGTATATTCAATAAATATCAATGGTATCTATGTAAAATTGAATTAGAACTTTATTTCAATAACTCCAAGCTTCAAAATTAAAAACATATGCTGGTATTTTGCCAACTAAAACTAAGATCTTAATGTTAAAATTGTTACTAAATATTAGTTAAACTAGAGGCCCGGTGCACGAAATTCGTGCACTGAGGGGGTTGTCCCTCAGCCCAGCCTGTACCCTCTCCAATCTGGGACCCCTCGAGGGATGTCCGACTGCCCGTTTAGGCCGGGATCAGGCCTAAACGGGCAGTCGGACATCCCTCTCACAATCCAGGACTGCTGGCTCCCAACTGCTTGCCTGCCTGCCTTCCTGATTGTCCCTAACCGCTTCTGCCTGCCAGCCTGATAACCCCCTAACCAATCTGCTGCCAGCCTGTTTGCCCCCAACTTCCCTCCTCTGCCGGCCTGGTTACCCCTAACTGCCCTCTCCTGCAGGGTTGATCACCTCCAACTGCCCTCCCTTTCAGGCCTGGTCCTTCTCAACTGCCCTCCCTTGCAGGCCGGGTGCCTCCCAACTGCCCTCTCCTGCTGGCCATATTGTGGTGGCCATCTTGTGTCCACATGGGGGCAGGATCTTTGACCACATGGGGGCAGCTATATTGTGTGTTGCAGTGATGGTCAATCTGCATAGTACTCTTTTATTAGATAGAATAGAGGCCTGGTACAGGGGTGGGGGCCAGCTGGTTTGCCCTGAAGGGTGTCCCCGATCAGGTGGGGGTTCCCTTGGGGTGTGGGGCAGCCTGAGTGAGGGGCCTGTGGTGGTTTGCAGGTGGGCCACGCCCCCTGGCAATGCAAGCGGATGCCCTGGTATCTGGAATTTATTTTCCTTCTACAATTGAAACTTTGTAGCCTGGAGCGGAGCCAAGCCTGGGGCTCCCTCCCAGGCCTTTAGCCATTTGTGTTGGGGTTATAATTGAAACTTTGTTGCCTTAAGCGGGTGGGCCTGGCCAGGGTGTTTTCGGAAAGCTTTGCTTCCCCTGTTGCCAGCAGCAACCCTGGCCTGCTCTCTCAAGCTCCATTCTGCCGCCATTTGTTTGAATTTGTTTACCTTCTATAATTGAAACTTTGTAGCTTGAGTGGAGGCTTAGGCCTGGCAATGGCAGGCAGAAAGCTTGGCTTCCTCTGTTACCTAGGAAACCTTGCTCTCTGTGGCTGTAGCCATCTTGGTCTGGGTTAATTTGCATACTCGCTCTGATTGGATGGTGGGTGTGGCTTGTGGGTGTGTCGGAGGTAGGGTCAATTTGCATATTTGTCTATTATCCTACATAATAAAATGGTAATATGTAAATTACCATCACTCTGCTACGCCCACGATTGGGCCAGCAGGAGGCGCAGGGGGCGGGACTCAGGGTGGCTGGGGTAGCTGATTGGGTCAGCAGGACGCTGAGCTCGCGGCGCCAGTGGCATCGCGAGCTCAGCGTCTGTGCCATGGCTGTGCCGGAGGCTTTCGGAAGGCCTGGTGCACCAGCGGACAGCCAGCCAGCTGGTGCACCAGGTGCATGATTAAATCATACACTGGGCCTCTAGTTAGATAGGATATGCATTTGGATTGACTTTATTTTTGATATTACACTTGGATTGAATAGATATAAATATAGATAGATATAGATATAGATATAGATAGGTATAGATATAGGTATAGGTATAGAGATAGAGATAGATATGTGGAAATACATACATATATGATTTGTAAGGCAAATCGGTAATTATACACAGAGGCACACAAGGTTTGTGTTTCCCTGATGCTAATGTGCATTTCTTTCTGTGCCATGTCCTCTTTCTGAAGCTTTTGCTTTAATCCTTAAATGTAGGCAAATGATAATGTGATCCAAATATATTTTATTACGTCTTCACCTCCTCCTTCTCCTGTCCAAGCTTTTTATTTGGCTGAAAATATAAATATTCTAAAGTTTCCCTTTATAGCAAAACATATCAAGATAATCACTGAGCACATTGCCACCATGCAATATGAAATTCTAATAATATAGAGCATCCTGAGTTCTTTAAATATATTTATTGGATTAACAATCAGTGCCTTGAACAGACCTCTTAAATTCTGACAGCAGACTTTATCTGGAAGTTTCAATATTGATCATTCCTTCGAACTGAGAGATGTCCTAAGTGTAATGGGACATGACTCCAAGGCAGCCCCTCAAGAGTGCCTGGAGCAGTCAAATAGTGTAAGCATAAAGGGGAAAATTATAAATATACATTTGGAAAATAGTGATGTGAGCCAAGTGAAACAATTTTCTATAGTAAAGAATTTATTTTACAGAGCATATATAATGTTATTGTGTACTTTACACCTCAGAGAAATCATGATGCACAACATTTCTCAAACTGACTTCCCAGGAATCTATCTTACATGAAGCATTTCTGGGAGGCTAGAGTTGAGCAAAAAATACTTTGGGAATGCCACTTGAAAAGCACATGAATTCCAGAAGAAAAAAAAAATGGAATGCTTCATCAGCATTCCAGATTCAGTGGCTAGAAACACTAATTAAAATGTCAGATGGTTAGAAAGAGGATGACAAAAATAATTATGTTGAAAAGTGAAAAGGGAAGAGAATGGGAAGGCAGTGAGTTGTGCTAGAATGAATATTAGAATGAGTCAGTGGACCAAAATTATAGTTATGACCTGAAATAAATATGCTATATGATATTGTGCAAACTATTTAACAAATCTGTTTAATGTTTAAAATGAAGATTAGCTGAAAGATCTCCTAGGTCTCTCCTACTGTTAACTCGAATATTTTAGTCACTGGAACAAATTTGCCCAAAGAATAATGTATAAATTAATGTATTTCTAGTCATGGAACAAAGACCTATGCAAAGTTAATTCTATTTATGTGCTATAAATTTGCTGTTATATTAAGAGGATTCCAATCATGCAAGCATAGTCAAGCCAAAGATCCTATATAATAAAAGGCTAATATGCAAATCAACCAAATGACAGAATGATGCGCACTGATCACCAGGGGGCAGACGCTCAATGCAGGAGCTGTCCCCTGGTGGTCAGTTTGCTCCCACAGGGGGAGCACCACTCAGCCAGAAGCCCTGAGCTGGGCTCATGGCTGGGGAGCGCAGTGGCGGTGGCGGGAGCCTCTCCCACTTCCTTAGCTACTGCCGGCTTAGGCCCTAAGCCATCAGTCGGACATCCCCTGAGGGCTCCCGGACTGCGAGAGGGTGCAGGCCAGGCTGAGGGATGCCCCCCTCTCCCCAAGTGCACATATTTTGTGCACCGGGCCTCTAGTACATTAATAAAAGGGCAAGAAGTAGGAATCATAATGTGATACCTTCAATTTGCTTGGGTTGCAGAGAAAGTTTGAGGATTCCTGGTGGGAGCCCCTCTCCTCCTATTTTCTTTTCTTCTTTTCCATACTATTCCTTAAAAGCACTGCTCTGGATGACATCTTTAATCTCTGGAATGCATGGACTTTCAAAGTGAAGCCGAAATGTGGGGTGTTGAGTCTGAGTACATTGTCTCAGGAAATCAAAGAATGAAGTCTGGAACAAAAACGGTTAGCAGAACCAAAGTTTATTGAGAGCATCCATGCAAATTAAAGTCTATTAGTTCCTGTGTAGAGTACCACATCGCCATAAGCCATAGCACAGGGATATGCTGCCACCACAGGAATGTCAGGAACCCAAATGTGTGCAAGGGAGCAGGGGGAAGGCGAGAGGAAGTGCACACTTTTTAATTAGGGGGTGGATACAGCCTTGCTAGCTCCTGATTGGCTTTTTCAAAGAATTGTCTTAGTAGCATCCTTGTGATTGGTTATATGCCTCACTGCCTTGTGTTGGTTATCTGCAAGATGCTTGTCTTAGCAACATTCATATATTTTAAAGCCCATGTCTCCCTCTCACACCCTTCCTTCCCCACCCAGTTGGGCTGCCTTAGTAACTTAGCCTGATTGGGTTCCCAGTTTTACTCCTGCCTCCATGATCCCAATTCCTGACTACTGAGCTCCCTCTGTCTCCTCAATGACAGGGCAATATTTTTGAAATAATAACTTTTTGTTGTTGTCGTTCTTTGTCTCTTTGGCCCTTCTTCCTACTATGAGATTATAATGAAAGAAAGAAAAACTGGATTTGGGTAAAGCTAGCAACTCCCCTGGCATACTGACCGGTGGCATTTCTGTTTTCATCACCTGCCCCCCCCCCCTTTTTTTCCCCGCTTTCCTTAGGATCAACTAATACTTTCTAAGTGTCTGAGGGAAACCATACTCTCCACAAACAATAATTATCACAAACACTTTTCTACAGGGCTGCTCCTTGGTATTCCTTCATGGGAAGAGTATTTTGGAACCAAAATCAGACTTCTGATTATGCTTTATGCCCTGTCACCTCTTTTATTCTGAATCAGCATTCCAGCTTTTTGAATGAGAGGGATAGTGGTCAGAAGAAGGTTACATAACTTACCAACATAATTCTACATAACTTTATATTAACCTATGTAATCTACCTACTTAATCTAAGCATCTTTTGTAATATATAAATTTTACACATGTATCTTTTAAAACTTATGCAGTAGGTATAATGACATAGCTAACAAAAGAATGGCAAGTGTGAAAAATGCTTGTCTTTTCAAAATGCTGATTTTCATAAATGCTATTGTAATTTACTAAAAGTTGTCAAGAGCCTAGACACAAATGAATAGCTGGCTTCCCCCCTAAACTCTCTAGCTATCTGAGTAAATTGTTATTCCGATGAACGTTGCATAGTCGAAAAGTTTATAGAAAGATTTACATTATGTGGAGGAAAACACAAATCAGCTAAAATGTAGGCAAAATATGACTAATGCTTGATTGTATGTTCAGAATTTTTATAGATGCTGACTATTATTCACCATGCTATGCAGTGCCCAAAAATTCTGAACATTGTCCTATCATGAATGTATCTAGCACATGATACTCTCTTTCTCTGGTGAGTAATCCTTTATTTTCAACTATTTAAATGCACTTATTAGTGTATCAGTTCAGATTGAATTTTCCTATTTAATCAATTTCAAATTTATATACTAATTAAGATAGTAATGAACTAGAATACCTATTATGTTTAAATTATTCCATGGCTATGATATTAGTGCAAAGAAAGGTGTTAATTCAGTTCCTCAGCAGCTATCATCTAAGGGAGCACAGGTTACTGCAGATTAACTGTGGTCCCCAGGCCTGTCTCTACTAGTAAGCTTTTATGAATATAAGTGGATAATTGTGTATGTGCATTAATTCATGTATCTCTTAACAAAGACTCTCTATTCTTTCTCTTTGCCTTACTGGATTTAGAGTATTACAAAAACTCTATGTTTTTCTTAAGGAAGACTTTATATGAGTACATGCCTGACTTAATACTAACTCACTAATTTATAGACACTTGAACAATGAGAAATGCATCTCTGTGTTAACAAAAAAGGTTGAGTTGTTGAAATTAACTCAGAAATTATAGACCATATTCTATATTGAGCTTTACTAATGATCCAATGGTTATAGGCATGTAGTATGCACATATGTACCAGGTTTCTCCTGGAGAAACTTCAAAACAGTATGCTATAACTCTCTTTTAAAAAGCTGTTAATTTTTCTTTGGCATTTTTTACTTTGTGGATAAAACAGGCAAATTTTTAGGTTATGTATGTAGAAACATTGATTTAGAAGGGAGATACTTTGGTTTAGAATATCCTCACTTTATTCTCCATTAATTACACAGTCTATATGACCCCTAAATCCATAAGTTTCAGGTTTGTTTTCAATAGATCCTTGTATAATCTGATAAATCATACATATGGCCACCCTTTTTGTAAATAGCATTACCATGTATGCTGGGATGTCAGATCAAGAACATTCATTTCCCAGAAATTCCTGGCTAGGGAAGATATGTACACAGGTCTGCTCTTGACCTTCTTTTTCCTGCTCTGGGCAAAGACATTGAAGGGAAGGAGGATAATCGGACCTCCACCTATTTTGTAGAAAGTGAAGTATCAATGGCAATCAAGCATTGTTTAATTTGAACTTCTTGAGACTTTAATCTCTACTAAGTAACTGAGACTCAAAGATAAAGGGATATTCCTGAAATGAGCTCAATTTTTATCTAGGGTTTAAATGTCATGATTACTAGTGGTAGAGTTTAAAAGAAAAATTATAATATCTCAGAGAGAATATACGATTTAGGTTAAAAGAGGTAAATTAGGAAATAGTGATTGCTATAAAAAATTTACTTCTTAGGCACCTTTTCCTTGGATTGGGTAAAAATGTTGGCATAGTTTATTTTTTAAAATAGAGCTATTACGCTTTTCCTTCTGTAAAATGTAAATTTTCAGTTTATGTAAATAATCATTTGAACCTTTAGTAAAATATTATGTACCAGCCATTCATATGCACTGACTTTGTAAGTCTGAACAATACTGCTACAACCTGCAGCTGTGGGCATTCACATATTCATTCATTTGCTGCTCTGTTGTGAAAAGAGTTATGACATCCTACCAAGGGCACTTTGTTCCAGAGGTCAAGATGGTATCAACACTGATGTAATGAGCGCCCTCAGTAGAACAGAGGCAGGGGTGAGCCATACCATTGGTCAAATCAGGAGAGGGTCATAGAAATCCTGATTTATTCTGACAATGTATCAGTGGAAAATGTCCTCTGAAGGGAATAGATGTGGCTAAAACATGGATTTTATGTTTTTCAGCCTACGTGATTTAGTTTTTTAATAAACCAGATAAATTTCAAATGAGTTTATTATTTTTAGTGTCATCTGTTAGGGTCGCTGAAGGAGGAACACATGAAGCCAAAAGGGGTAAAGAATCATAAACGTATTGTTACGACTGCTAGCTGAAGGGCCGAAATGAAAATGGCATCAGCAAGGCAGAGTAGGGGGAGCGGGATATTTTATGTCTCTTGTAAGGTCAGTCAGAGTAAACAGTCGGACCAGGTGCAGGTGGGGGCCAGATGTGGGGGGTCCACTGGAAACTGGGGGAGGTGGTTTACTAGAAGCCTAAGCTGAAGGCTGTTAATCATTAGACCTATAATGAGAATAATAGGACAATCACTGAGAGGGGCCAGAACCCCAAGCAGAGCATAATCAAACTTTCAGGGAGGGGTGAGTGCCCCAAGCAGAGTATAATGAAGCACAAGAATGTGCCTAACATAAGCTACCTAACAGAAACATTTGATTAGATGCAGTGGTTGATGCTAAGAATGAAAGAGGGGAAGCTGGCATTTATTATTGAGATGAATGACCTGTCCTCAGGATGTCAACTAATTCATGGTTCCCTTCTTCTATTTCTTCATTTACATTTCTCCTTTCAACATCACTTTCCATTTGTAGGTATATCTGTACTAGAGGCACGGTGCATGCATTCATGCACCGGTGGGGTCCTTCAGCCTGGCCTGTGCCCTCTCACAATCTGGGACCCCTTGGGGAAAGTTGGACTGCTGGTTTTGGCCTAATCCCCCAGGTCTGATCTCTGCGGGGTTTGGGCCGAAACCAGCAGTCCGACATCCCCCGAGGGCACTGGTAAAGGATATAGTAGTGCGCAAAGCAGCAGGTGGCTGGGGAGAAGCCTGAGCCTGGGCTGGGGTGCTGCACCGCTGCTGTTCATCCCAACCCCACTGTGCCTGCCATTGCCTCTCAGTAGTGCTGCTGCAGAGGTGGGAGAGGCTCATGCCACTGCAGCTGCGCTTGCCAGCTGTGAGCCTGGCGTCTGGCATATGTTGGTCAGCTGAGCAGCACTCCCACTGTGGGAGTGCTCTGACCATCCAAGGGCAGCTCCTGTATTGAGTATCTGTCCCCTGGTGGTCAGTGTGCATCATAGTGATCAGTCGACTGTTTTTCAGTTGTTGGGTCGTTCGGTCATTTGGCTGCTTAGGCTTTTATATATATATATATATATATATATATATATATATATATATATATACATAGATTACTACATAAGACATAAATTAAGAGCAACTAACTTATTGGACACATATACAAAAACAAATTATACTAATAATACAAGCATTTAATTTATATATAACCTCTGGATATGACCAGATTTGGCTATCTAGAATCTTTATTTTTAAGGAAGATTAAATGAGCTTACAGGATATATGATGAACATACAAAAATGTATTTATATACTCTATAAATTAATAAAGATTAAATTAAAAATGGTTCTATTTCCAACAGCATCAAAAAGAATACCAACAGAATCAATTTACCAAAAGTAGTGAAAAACTTTACACTGAAAACTATAAAAAATATTGAAAGACACTAAAGAACTATATGAATAGATAGAAAGACATTCTGTTTATAGTTCAGAAGACTTAGTGTTATTAGATGGTGATACACCCCAAATTACATATCTATAGATTCAATGAAACCCTTATTAAAACACTATATTTCTGTGAAAATTGTAGAAATTATCTAGCTGACTCTAAAATTAATATGGAACCCAGAATAGTTAAAACAGTCTTAGAAAAAGAAAAACAAGTTGGAGCCTCACACTTCTGATTCAAAGCTTACCCACAGACTGTATTCAGACTCTATCCTATGCCCTGGGGATGCAGCATTGAACATTGCAGACAATAGAGAGAGAAGAGATCATCAGAAACAAACAATAAGTGAAATAGTATATTAGAAGGAGGTGAATGCTATGAAAAAACTAAAAAAAAAGAAAGTTGGATAAGGAATGCCAAGGTGTGGTCAGAGAGAAGCATCCACTGAGGTGACAATTGCACGAGGGTTGAATGAAGTTACTTTCTTAAATACAGATTTGTAAGAAAAAAAACTTCTGACCTTTCAGACATGACACAAGGGAGCAAGATATTCACATAAAATAATGAAAGTGTTTCATGTTTCTGAAATAGCAAGTGTGGAGTCCATGATTGAGGAGCTTTTGTGAATTGTTGTAGCATGGTTAGAAAGGTTCACTTGACTTGAACAAAGAGTTGGGAAAAGTGGTAAATGAGCCATACTGATGCTCAATAGCCAAATGACATGTGGGCATACAAGTTAGAGTAAGAACTTCACATTTTATTCCAAGGATTCTAGGTAGCCATTGGAGGTTTTCTGGGAAGAAATGAGATAATATATTGAAAGGAAATCTAGGGACAAAACAGGAAGGTTTAGGGAGTCTTAGAAATAAAGGGGGTCCATGGGTAAGTAATGCATAGATGGAGACTTGAAGATGCCAAAATGCTTATCTTACTTATACAGAGGATAGGGAAATGCCACAAGAAGACAGGGTCCAGGCAGATGGAAACATTTCTGGCCTGAGCAGTTAACACAGCCAAAACCAAGGACAGAGATATCTCTGGCCTGAGCATCTGTGAGATCAAAGGCAATTCCAACCAGCAAGATAACAGGGAGAGAAAGAGGAGGGCACCGTGTGGGCTTTGAGCTTTGAAAGTAATTCTATGTAGCAGAATGACCAGTGAGGAAAGCACAGGGATCCTAAATAAAGGAAGGGTCCAATTAGAAAAAGTCATGTTCAGACAAAGAGCGACAGCCTTTATAAACTGGAGACAAAGAGACTCAGGAGATTCAGATTTTGGATTTTTTTTTGAGAGAGGGAGAGAGAGAGAGAGAGAGAGAGAGAGAGAGAGAGAGAGAGAGAGAGAGAAGGCCTTTCCCATTTGGGGACCTGCTGCCCAGATGGAGTTTGTGTCTGCTTCTAATAAACGTCTACATTTTTTATTAAAGAAGACTTTTTGTCCACAAGTAAACTTCAAAGGGCAAGAACCCACAGAAGAAGTCTGCACCCTAAACCCCACATTTCAATATCATCCGGAAAGGATCGCACTCTGAGTAGAGAACATACTATGTATAAGCGGAAGTGTAGTTAAAAGCGAAAGGAGACTGATTAGAAATCCACTCTAACAGTTCACAGAATGTTGATGACTTGTGCTGATGTGAGATACAGAAAGAGAACAAAGTTGTTTAATTTAGAAATAATTGCTTTGATGACCCTCTCTTTTGAAAATTAACAGATTTTTATTTTATTCAATATTAATCATGAAAATTATTGTGATTTATGTTTTGCTTTAAAAACTTATGAGAACAGAATAAAACATGATGCTTAAATTTTACATGGAGCAGAACTAAGAACTACATTTACCTGTTTTCTAAATCTTCAATCTTGTTTCTATATTTTTTTCATACATATTAAATTGTTTGTTGTGGTTAGTATAGTAAAATATATGAAAACGTTTATGAAATTCAGTGAGGCTCAAATGAATACAAAAACTGCAGTTTTTGTTAACTTTGGTGTTTGAAAGAACTATGATTAAATTTGGAGAGAAATTATCTTGGCACACTTATGTTCCAATGGCAATGTTAAAGAAAATATACTTCAATAAATAGCATCTGTTTGAGACAGATTATATAACATTGAGTTACTTGTTTTTCTTTTTACTGTATTTCATACATGGTTTTATGGATGATTAAAACAAATGAAAATTAATGCTAATCTAGTTAAATAAATATTTATTTTCCAACTAAGATAAATGATAACAATACTTGCAGTTGAATGAACTGTTCTGATACTTCAAATGATTTGTTCATTCACTAACAAAATAGAAACAACTGAAATTCTGACATTACTGTTAAAATGACAAAGGCATATATTACTCCAGATATGCTACTGTTATTTTCAGGTTGCATTTTATATCTTCATAGTTCTGGAATAAGAATGATCACATTTAATTATAATTTTAGAGCTTTCTTTTTGTAAAACCGTGAAGTCATCATAAAGATATGTTGGTCCATAAAATATGGTTAATTAATAATATTTAAAGTAAATTACATGAATTAATAACTTCCATAAGAGTAGCCACCATTTGTTTATTTCATATTATCCATTTTACCTTTCTTATTTTTGTACCACTGCTGTATGAAAGATTATCATGGCATTTTCACACTGTTTAAAGCGAACTGGTAAAGGGAAGGGAGAGGTGAACAGGCAGAGCACGAGGATTTTTAGGGCAGTGAAACTACTGTGTATGATCCTGTAATGGTGATACATGCCATTACACATTTGCCCAAACTTATAGAATGTACAACATAAAGAGTGGATCCTAATGAAAACTATGGACTCTGAGTGATAATGATGTGTCAGTGTAGATTCATCAATTCTACCCAATGTTATACTTTTTGGTGGGGGATATGGATATGGGAGAGGCTGTGCATCTGCCGGGTAAGGAGTATATAGAAATCTCTGTACTTTCAGCTCAATTCTCCTGTGAGCCTAAAACTGCTTTAAAAAGTAAAACATGCTCTTTTAAAGGAGCTGGTATGTGCAAATAAGTATATAACCATAACTATGACTTTATATTTGTTCAATAGACATCCAGCCATTGAAAATGCATTTTGCCTACAGAAATAAGCATTGGGAAACTAATTGAATTATAAATTTCTTTACAAAAATCTAAAATAGACTGTAATTCACTGAATCCTGCTGTTCTGAAGCTTCTATGTCAGACAACAAAGTAACAGTGGAACAACATTCAAGCATATTTTTCTCCAACTTGTTTATCTGACAGCAGATTAAAAATGCGTATCTCCCTATATAAATGTTACAATGCAATCATCAATATACTGTCAAGATATCATTAATGCATGATGCTATCTCATCTGTCTGCAAAAAAAATGTGTCATTACTAATGTTAATATAAACTTTATGAAATAGTGTCAAATAAAACAACAATCAGTAAAAGTTATTCCAAGCTTTTTAAGATGAATATGATATCTTCATATTTATTTATTGCCAATACAGAGTGCTGGAAATTGCTGATAAACACACAAAGATTATGAATCATTAGCGAAATATAATTGATTGACTTTTAAAGAATTTCACTTTTCTATCAGCTTCTTCTATAACCGGTTATAATGATTAAAAGTTTCTGATGTTTTGCAAAGATTATTTTCATCTAACCATAATCACATCTATCTTTGTTCATATCTTATTTCCTATCTCTATTAGATTAGGATTTCTCAAAATATTTTCTTAAAGGGATTGTTATACAATTACTACAAATAATAAACAGAATTTTTAAATTTTTTCTTTAATATTAACTTTACAGCTATTGATAATGACCAGTAGTGTTCAGCAGCTGGATACAATAGATAAACTAAATTTATCTTGATTTACCGTATTACCTCTCATCAGAGCATAGTCTGACTGAGGTCTCCATCATTTCTTAGCTTCAGCAGCCTCTGCTATTTCATTGCCACCTTTTTCTTCAACTAACACAGTTTTCACACTGAAAGACACTTAGCAGTATAAATTCAGGTAATTCATATTCCACAACTCCCTTGTTCATAGTTCTCTCACTAACTTAGCAATGCCTAAGTAAAAACAATTAAACAAGTCACATACTAAATTCAGTGTTTCATATAAGTGGATTATAATCTAACTCTTCAACCTCCTCTTTCCACTGTTTCTTTTCACAAATTCTACACTCATTTACACTGAACTACTTTTTATGGATATGAACTGTATTTCCACAACTCAATACCTTTACTCAAGTGATTGCCTGTAACTGATGTGCTTTTTATTTCTAGGAAATGCCTAACCATTTGTCAAACTTGAGTTAAATTGACACTATCGAGTTTACCTGAGACCTTCAATTCTCTGTGGTTAAATTAATCTCTCTTTTCTGCGGATCCTAAGGACATTCTCTTCTAATCCGTCCACCCTGTATTATAGGTCATTTTTTAAAAAATAAATTATTTCCTTTCTAAATTGTGAACTACTTATAATAGGGGACACACCTGATTCATATTTGAATGTTTCTTATCCTAGGGAAATCTCTTGCAATTAATTATTTCTGCATAGAATAGAAAATACATTTATTATTTTGTAACTTTTTCATTCTTAATTATCCCACTAATTTTTAAATTTTTGAATTAGGTAATTCTTTTCATTATACATACATATATATTCAACATCTTATATGGATCACAAAAGATGTCAATAATTTGGAATATCATATCTTTAAAAAAATATATATTGGACCTCAAAGAACTTAGAATTTAGAGGGAACACAAGCAAATCTTACACTTCAATGAAAAAATGATGTGGACTATGCAAACACAATGGAGCATTTATGGATGAAGTGCTTACTTTGTATCAGGATCTGTGTTAACTGTGTTAGTGAATTGTATGCATCATTTTAAAAATTACCATGATGAAGCGTCTGTTACTAACCCACACCTTATAGATAAAAAACACAGGCCTGAGGTAGTTATAATACTTGCTGAAGGCCATGTATTTTATATCCAGGTTCTTTCATTCGAACCTATACTCTAAGTGAACAGACACGGGGCTACGACAGCAGAGCTGAATTATCAGAAACAAAGTGGGGACTGAGAGAAGGCCCTGGAGTGTTGGAACAGAGGAAACATGGACTGAGAAGTTAGACTAATCTCCAAATCTGGTCAAACTAGAGCCTTTAAAAATATGGCGAACAATTATTTTAGGAAAATCTATAGCTTGAGAATTTTGAAGTTAAACAAAAGAATTTTTTAGAATCAATTATATTAGCTATGATAGTTAATATCGATAACAAAATTAAAGTTCTAAATTAAATATGGTTGACATTTAGTGAATGAAAGTATTATGTTCACTAAAATAAAACAAGATGCTATAAACATTGATAGTTTAATCATATGATTCCAATTTTTAAAATACACTGATAAATGGATTAGATAACAAAACAGACACAGGCTGAAGAGCTCAATTAAGGATTTTCCAAAACAGAACAAAAGGGGGGAAATGTGAGTGAAATAGTAAATCACGCTCATGACATATTCGACAATCTCAGTATCTTCTAACAAGCATTCTTAAGAAAAGAATAGAAATAACAAGCTATTATTAAAATAAATAGTTTAATGATCCTGGATTACTATCTATGTTACTTAAATTCATATAGTTCCATATTTGGTATTTTGCCATGATTATTATTATTTGACATATTATTTTCATCAATCTGTGCACGTAGTCTGTGCAGAGCCTGTCAGGTATTCCTAAACACCCATCCATTCTCTCTCATCGTTAACAATAAAACACTGGTTTAGCTATTCACGTATTTATAAAGGGTAAAGATTATTTTTCCAAATTCTCTTGTCATTGGACTATCACCTGAACAATTGGAACCAATAAGACTTTGGCAGATCTTGATTTAAAAAGAATAAGAATGTTTTGCCCATTCCCCCTTTCCTTCTTTATACTATCTTTATACTACTTGGGACATAATTATGGTGGTGAGACGCCTTAGGGCAGTGATGGGCAACCTTTCGAGCTTGGTGTGTCAAACTTCGCCAAAAAACTGAGCAGAACTCGGGTAGTGTGTCACTTTGAGGAAAAAACATTATTTCGCAAATGTTTCATCCTCAGGAGCAGCAAATGTTTCATCCTCGGCATGCGGCCGCCTTAGCGGCCGCGTGTCATCAGAAATGGCTACACGTGTCAGTGCTGACACGCGTGTCATAGGTTCGCCATCCTATGGAGAGAATTCAAAGTGAACATATTACAGTTTTATAGTCACCCTTTATCCAATCTGTCATCTATGTATCTATGCATCTATGTATCTATCTATGTATCTATCTATCTATCATCTATCTATCTATCTCTAATCATCTATCATCTACCTTTCTATCTACCTATATATCCATCTATGTAGATAGAGTATGTAGACTGTACATCTATCTGTGTAACTAGACTATCTATGTAGACTATGTATAGATGATGTATAGATAGATGATAGATAGATAGATAGATAGATAGATAGATAGATAGATAGATAGAGATAGATAGTCTATGGTGATATATAATGCAAAATATATATAACCAACCAAACTCAATATAATTGATTAGGATAAAAAGGAGCTCACCCATCTCCAAGTGCTACATATGAAAAGAGTTTTCAGTTAGAGGAAAACATAATAGATAATTTGTTACAGAGTTACATTTCAAAATCTGAGATCAACATGATTAAAATTTTCATTTATAGATTCCTAACAAAAATAGCATATTAGGTATAGGTTTGAGGAAAAATGTTTTTGTGTATAACATATACAAAATCAGATAATACACTAATGATTGTGCTTCAGATTTCAAAGTTTTAATCCTCAATCTCTAGCTGTATGATGCTTTGTTAATTCCAGAATAATCAACCCAATCTTCTCATTTCAGATAGAGACAAAGAATCACATGGCATGACATTAGATATGACCCATATAACCACACCACTCAACATTCTCATCACCCCACAGTGACCTCAAGTGCTCTAATTTCCCTGAATGTCTACATCCTTCTTTTGTACGAATCTATAGACTTTATCGCCTGGACATAATACTGTTTGGCAGTCTGCTGCATTTCACCAGATCCCTGGAGAAATTACATGCATTTCTGAAAGGGAATGCAAGTTATGTGGGTCACAACAATTTATTTCAGGACTCTGCAATAGAATAAGCTCAGTTATGCTTGCTTCATGTAGACATGAGCAATGTCTCCAGAGAAATAAATCTCCCATCGTGGTTTTCAACGCATTAGAAAGTACACCAGATTTTAAAGCTGTCTTCCAAATCATAGCATGGAACTGATTTATAAACAAAGCCAAACCATAATGATGATGATTTGTTATTTCAGTAACCTAACCTCCTAAATGTGATCTAAAAGGGGTCAAACTCATTTTATTCATTTTATAGTTAACAATGTTAGAATCAGCTTTCAGTGTATATATTTTTCATCCCAGCATACTTGAAAGTGCACTTAATTTTAATCTAGTATTTTCTTAACACATTTAGTATTCCATTTGAAACAAACATGCACTTTTATAATATAAAGAGCTATACAAGTAATTTCAGGTAATGTAAACAAATAACAATTATATATCTACTGAATTAGGATATTTACATGTAATTGTAAATACATATTTAATTACATACATATATAAATACAGAGCAATAATTTTGGTCTGGTCGAAATCATTAACATATTAGTATTATGCTTCAGACATGTACTTATATAATTTAACAGAAATAATAACATTTAAACTGATTTACTATAATAGGTGCTATCTATTTTGCAGAGAAGGTACAAAAGATTGTAAAATATCCATGGAGAAGCAAAATTATCAGATCATGAATGGTTATGTACATCATTTTAAGGAGTTCAATGTTTACATGCAGAGAACCAGGTAGGTATTTGTGTTTTTTATTGTAGTTTTTCTTTTTTTGAGGTGTAGTCTCAATTTTATTTTATTATTTTTATCATCCTTAGGGTGATATTGGTTAATAAAACTGTGTAGGTTTTAAGTGTACAATTCTGATACATGTAAGTTCTTAAAGATTTTAAATGGAGCGATACTTTAGGGTTTGGAAGGATGACTCCCTCTGTTGTTCAGAAGAATGAATGGAGGACAGGAGCACCAATTAGGCAGTCAATAGTAATCTACCAACAACTGCTGTGGACCTGCAGTAAGGTGCTGGCATTGAGTAGTTAGTGTTCACTGCCAATCAAGAGTCAGAATCTGTACTAATAAAAGGGTAATATGCTAATTAGACCAGATAGACCAGACATCTTCTGGTTGTCTGGTCCTCCTCCCAGACAAAGCCACAGTGGTGGGGGCCGAGGCAGAGGCAGTTAGAGGCAATCAGGCCAGCAGGGGAGCAGTTAGGGGTAATCAGGCCGGCAGGGGAGGGCAGTTAGGGGTGATCAGACAGGCAGGCAGGGGGGTTAGGGACGATCAGTCAGGCAGGCAGAGGCAGTAAGAGGCAATCAGGCAGGTAGGCAGGTGAGCGGTTAGGAGCCAGTGGTCCTGGATTGTGAGAGGGATGTCCAACTCCCGGTTTAGGCCCAATCCCACAGGGATCAGGCTAAACCGGCAGTCGGACATCCCCCGAAGGGTCCCGGATTAGAGAGGGTGCAGGCCGGGCTGAGGGATCCCCCCCTCAAGCACAAATTTCATGCACTGGGCCTCTAGTTATTAGATAAATGTGGAAAGTCAAATCAATGTTCAGTCATGAAAACTATTCTTACTGCAAGAATATTGCCCTTGGACCCTTGCACTTAAACAAGGACAAGCTTCATGTGTGGTTTTCTGCTAAAATACAACAAAGTGCTTTGGTGTTTTACATTGTCATTTCTTGTCACTCAACCTAGAAATACAAAATTTAACACTGAGCTATAAAAAATATTCACATGGATTTTTTCAGTTATCTCTTTTGTGTGAAAAGTTTAAGCCTAGATTATCATTATCTCCCACCCCCTCCCCCGCCACACACATCCTCAGATTTCATATAAAAAAATGTGAGAGTACCATAGACTGTGGCATTTCCTGGACAATCTCTATGGTGCCCAATGGATCTCCCTCCCCTGCCTTTTGCTTCCTACAATGTGTTTTCAACAGAGCACACAGACTGAGCCTTTAAAAATGATATCATGTTGGAATACCTTCGATCAACATGTCCAATGACTTCCCATTTCACTCAGAATTGAAAGCTAAAGTCTTTACTGTGGCATACAAGTCCCTGAACAATTCACGCTTCTGTTACTCTTCATCCCACTTCAGACGCTGTTGTAGCCACGTGGACCTGCAAACTCTTCCTCAAACACATCAGACAGGCTGAGCCTTGGCTTGCTGTTCTCAGACTGTAGCCTCTCCCCACAAATCCTGACTATTCCCTTCCTTATTGCTGTCTTCCCCAAGTCTTTGTCCACTAAATATAATAAAACAAACTTCCTCAGGCTCATTTCTACAAATACTTATCCAACCTGACATTATACACACAGTTCTTTTCTTTAGTGTCTACTGTCTTCTGCAACCCTTAAAGCAGTGAGAGATTATATTTTTGGCCACAGTTTTGTACCCATGGACTAGAACAGTTCCTGGCACACTGGAGCCATTCATTACAAGTAGGGGATGTAGGGAGAGACAGAGAGACTTACTGAGAGCAAGCTGATTACTTTCCCAATGTATGGAATCTTGCTTTTGTTTTACTTTCTCTGTGTAGTAATAGACAAAGGCACCTACAGATGGTGAAGGCTATAGGAGGATGGGGGAGAAAGAAATCTATTTTCACTTAAGTCTTAAAAATCAAAAGTGAGCCTTTTTGTCAAAATGCAAGTATAATTTAAAACTTCTAGTTGCTCCAAAAAAAGAAATAACCAACAGGGTAGAAAACATAAGTGAAATAACTTTTCCTTTTGTGTAAAATACACTAGAAAACGAAAGAAAGAGGCCATAACAATTCCAGGATTTCCAAAAGTCCAGGCAGCCAGCTCTTTGTAGGTACAAAAAAATAAGGCTACACTTGTTAAAAAAAAAAACTATAAGGAGTCATTGAGTATTTATAGATTTAAAGACTGCAAACTCAGAAATGAAATAGCAAAACAAAAGGCAACACTGTAAAGAGAGAATGATGTTGGGCAAGAACAATATAAGATCCCAGAGGACTAGGAGCAGATAACAGGGCATTCCTAGATTGTGTGAAATACAGGTTGGACAAGGGCAATAATTCGGCTCTCAGAAGTTTTGACAACAAAGTGTCTCAAAGAATTGTGGCAGGCAGAATTCTAAAATAACACCCCCTCCCAAGATGTTCTACCTAAACTCCAAGACTGAAATATGATGGATAGAGAGCACAACCATGTTTATAAGTTACTTAAATGGCAAAAGAGATTTTTTTTATATGAAAACTTTTCAGATGTAATAGAGTTTACTAATCAGTTAGCTTTTAGTTTATCAATAAAGAGATTATCTGGATGGGCACAATCTAATCATGTGAACCCTCTAAAAGAAATGTTAAATATTCGACTTTTCTCTAGCTGGGAGCAGAAAGGGAAGTCGGAGAGATTCCAAGTCTGAGAAGGATTTGACGTGATGCTGTGCACTTATAGATGGAGAACGCTCATTCATAGATGAGGAATGCGGGCCACCTGTAAGTGCTGACAGCAGGAAACCAGGAACTACATACTGTAATTACAAGAAAATGAATTCTATAAAAAACTCAAATGCACTTTGTAGCAGATTCTCTTCTAGAACCTCCAGATGAGAGTCCAGCCTGATCAGCACCTTATTTAAAGCTTTTTGAGACCATAAGTAGAGACCTTTGATGAGTCAACTTTCCTCCGAGTTACAGAACTTTGAACTGACAAATGAGCAGTTATTTAAGGCACTATGTTTTGTGGTAGTTATACAGCAATAGAAAACGAATGCAATCATTTTACTGAATTTTAAAATAAGAATTTTGGATTTACTTGAAGAATTTAATAATCTGGAAAATCTGGATTTTGTTCTGCATGGCACAGCAGGCGGCTCCCTTTATAGGAACATGATCACTGTGACTGTCGAGGTTCCACCCTGGAAACTTCTTTCACTTAGGTTAAATATGTAAATATTTGAGATTTGATCTATTCTCTAAACCTTACTAACCAGAGGATACTTATCTCTTTCTGTACAGATGGAAAAACAATTCATGGTAGTAATCTGTTGTCTATCTTTTTAGTAGATATATGTGTATGCTTGTTAATAAATGTTTCAATCCATAACATGGTAAAGTTCTATTTCCAGAGTGTGGACATAAAACTTTACTACTACACTCCAGTCATTTTCAAAAAGTCTCAACTTTTCTTACCGATTTTGTTAAACTGATTGGCCTCCCCTTTCATTATAAATGCAAAAGGTTCTGCCTCTGCTTAGGATCCATAAAACCAGCTAAAGAACACTTCTTACACAGTACATTCCATGTTAAGCTTTAAAACTAGAATTTACACTAATAAGTTTGGAAGATAATGTTTTCTATATGATGTGAGGCTTCAATTTTATAAAAATCCAATTTGAATACTTTAAGGTCGATATTCTAGATCAATATTTTATAATGTATGTATTTATAGGGAAGTGTCAAGGATAAATTTTAAATCAACACTTCACAAGTTTACAGGGAAAGCAAAAGTTCAGAAAAGTGCACAGGGAAAGTGCAAGAGAATAACACTGTCTGCAAATCTGAAATTAAATGGTATCCCTTGGTCAGTAGTAATGAGATTCTGGTAAGTAGAGAAATGTTGTCAAAGTTTGTTCAGGTTGCATGATAAGAAAGGTGCCAAGAACATTTACAATTTGGGGAGGGATGCTTTAGCCTACATAAAATGTTCAGTGCTGAGCTCTTCATCTTGGTAAGGAGAAAAATATCTATGAATTTTAAACAGGCTTGACCATACCATCTTCAGGGCAGAATGCTTGTCAATGTGTGATCTCAAAATAGTACAATCAAGCACATTGAAAATTCAGCAGTTTTTCTCATAACAATGGATGTCTTCCTGACAAGTGAACACTGGGTTTTATTTTTGCCTGGGGATTTGTTTTGATAGGAAACTTTATTTACTCCAAATACATCTTACAAACTATGAAAATGAATCAGAACTCCAAACAAGGTTAATTTCTATGCAAAATACATCAACTGCCTGATTGTTCTTTATGATTTCTCTCTTTGAAGAAAAATGTGATCATTTATCAATGAAATTAGGTTGAGACTCCTCTGTGCCTAATTCCTTAGTTAGCACATAGCTTATGTCAACACATTATGCTATGCAAGGACAGCAAAAACTGAGTGCCATGTGAATATTTATTGACAAGGGGTATATACTTTCCCCCTTTTATTTTTATTTTATCATATCGTAATCAAATTTTCAATAAACAAAGTTTTATTCACTTTATTAAATCAAAGAAAATTTAAATAGCTTTAGTGTTTAGGTATTAACTAATGACAAGTACCTGTATTGACAGAGTTTTGCCTCAGGTATAGAGGTGAATTACCGTAAAACAGTATTAAAATGCTCCCTATTTGTGTATTGAAATTATAGTACCAAAATAGAATCCCTGGGTTGAGAAGTGATGACAAGCATCAGTATGTGAAAATGGACTAAATATTCCATAACGTAAAAATAAGCACAAATCTGAAAAAAGTGAGAGGGAGAGAAGATGTTTGTTTTTATGGAGTCCTTTGATGTGGACCCTCCTGGCTGGGAATCTCCCCTCAGAGAGCAGCATGGCTGACTAACTCATTTCCTTCAGGAACAAACTCAAATGTCACTTCCTGAGGGAGAAGTTTCCTTTGCACCTTAAAAAAAAAAAAAAAAAAAAAAAAAAGCAGTCCTACTTGCTCTCACTTACCTACTTTTTTCCCCTCCATAGCACTTATCCATATCCGATTTTAAAGACGGTCAGCTCTAGGACTGCTTGTCTAATAGAAGTGACCCATTAAATGTGTTGGGTAAACCACTAATTAAATGAATGAATATATAGCACTGTCTTTGAAATGTTTGTGTCACTTTAAGAAGTGGAGAAAGTTCACTATTCAAAACCAAATTTAGAGCAAGACATAATATATGAACATGGTGGTCTTAAAAATTAGGGATATAAATCAGAGTCTATATCAAAATGTTTTTGAACTCAAATGTGCATGTTCACAAGCTCTTCCTCCTGCTTAATGCCCAGATGGTCTACAAGGGTGTAATAGATTTAGCCTACCCAATGTCAAAACATAGTTTTACTCATAGTTGATTAATAGAATTCTTCAGATTCGAAGGATGGAACACTCTCTGCCTCCATCTTCACTTCATCTTGTCCTCTTTGGTTTGTGTGTATATCTATTTCTGAGCTCTAGGACACTATACTGTTCTACATTTTACTTAATGGATTAGGCATAGTATCTTCCTTTTATGGAGTAGGATTTTTCTCTGCTTATAGAATATGGTAAACTTGCACAACTCTTGTGTCTGCACTTTCTTTCTTTATATCTAAAACAAGCTCTGGAGTTGAAACATTTATTTCTCTCCTCAGGACAGCCAGTTTACCATTCTGTTATCCAAAGCTGCCTGGGGGCAACCTCAGCATTCGACAGGAGGCTGTTGCCTATGCTTTTCACTTTGAAGCTAGTGACCCATTACCTGCAACCCTTCTTTCACTAAATATGGTGTCATGAGACCGACACTCACTTCTAGGAAATAACATCTGTATCTCTTTCACTTAAGTGATATATATATATATATATATATATATATATATATATATATATATGCCTAAGTGACCATTGCAACCGAACGGATGACTGAACAGGCTGTGTGGGGCGACTAGGCTGGCAGGGGTGTTAGTGAGGGGTGACCAAATGACCAAGCAGCAGGCTGCGTGGGCTGACGAGGCTTGCAGGGGGGGGCAGTTGGGGGTTATTAGGCCGGCAGGGGGGGCAATGAGGGGCAACCAGGCCAGCAGAAGGGGGCAGTGAAGGGTGACCAGGCTGGCAGGGGTAGGGAAGTTGGGGGCAACCAGGCTGGCGGGGGGGGCAGTAATGGGTGATCAGGCTAGCAGGGGGGGGCAGTAATGGGTGACCAGGCCGGTAGGGGGGGGCAGTAAGGGGCCACCAGGCTGGTGGGGGGAGGCAGTTATGGGCAACCAGGCTGGCAGGGGGGGCAGTTGGGGGGTGACCAGGCCAGCAGGGGCGGCAGTTAGGGGCTATCAGACAGGCAGGCAGGTGAGCAGTTAGGAGCCAGGATAAGGCCTAAACCAGCAGTTGGACATCCCCTAAGGGGTCTTGGATTGGAGAGAGTGCAGGCTGGGCTGAGGGGACCCCCCCCCCATGCAAAAATGTCATGCACTGGGCCTCTAGTATATATACATACACACACACAAAGTATGGTCCAATGACACAGCAACTCCATGCTGCTTTATAGTCTCCATTTCATGGTTTATGGAATTATTACCTCCCATCTATCAAAGGTTTGTCATACATTTAGAAATTTATTTTTACTAGCTTACTTCAATTCCAAACCCTTGACCAAGAAATTTTAAAGTAAATAATAGAATTAGATAGAGTTAGATTGGCAAATGCCATGACTCCTTTTCTACATCCTGATATATGGGGTTAGACAAAAGTAGGTTTCCAGTTGTTGGTATGGAAGATAATACAATAATTAATAAATAATGATATAAGAATAAACTCTATGTTTCACTGACTCATAACTGTAAACTTACTTTTGCCCCACCCTGTATTACTTTATGTGGATCTGCTAAACATAAAGGACTTCAAAGTTAGTAGCAATATTTTATTTCTTCTGCTAAGTGAAAAGTAAATTAGCTTTTATTTTATTTGTATTCTCTCCCTGTATATGAGATATTTTATTTTTTCTGCTGAGCAAACAGTACATTAGCATTTATTTTATTTGTATTCTTTCCCTGTACATGTGTACTGTATACCATATTTTATGCATCTAATACATTTCACAATTTAGGAAAATAAAGCTAATGCACACTTTTAAAAAAGGTGCATTAACTAGGCTGATTGCCGTGGGGAGAAGTCTGACAATCTTGATGTGCCCAACACCATCACCTTCACTAGACATTCCTGAGGCTCCAGTGCTCTGTGGGATGCTGAGCACTGTCAGCCCTGACAGCTCAGACACTTCTTAACAGTAGCTTCTGTCAGATTTTCTCCATGGCTTTTTCATCTTTTCCTATGCTGATTCTTTGTTTAAAGTGTTACTTTTATGCCTATTCTCTCATTTCTTAAAAAAAAAAAAACAAAGAAAAAGAAAAAAAAAAAAACAACAACTCATGAAAATCAAGCTGGAGGAAAGAGTAAACAGCCATGACTAGAGATGTGTGGAAAACTCCCATGTACACCTGAGGCAGAGAAGAAAAAAGCCACCCCCCGCCCCCATAAAATAATGTCTCAATAATACAGATTTCTACTTATTTTATAGTTTAAATAATTATGGGTGGAAAATTATTGCTACACTCTAAATTTTCATGTTCTAAAGAATGGCATTGACAGACAATAAGGTGGTGAAGGCCTGGGGCAGGTGGCAGGAGCAGGCTATAAGAGGTCAATGGGGGGAAAAAGGGGATGCATGTAATACTTTCAACAATAAAGATTTATTTTGAAAGCTTTGGACAATTTATAAAAATTATGGAGTGTTGAATTTAGTTTAAACACTTTCAAAGATTTTTAACAGATATCTCTTTCTCATGGTGTATATAGTATCATTATTCAGAAGTTTAGTTTTGATAACATTTTCATGTTAAGAAACACAGAGTAAATAATGTGCAAGGAATAATGCCACTATTTACAAAGGAAGAGGAAGTCTTTTGAGAAGGATGTAACAATGGTAGGAAGACAGCTAAATAAAATTTTATCAAAAAGATTCCTACCTAAGGAAGAGGAGCAACAGAGATATAACATAGCATGTTATATAATTTGAAAAATAATTTGATATTAAAGCCAATAAATATTGAATCTTGCTTGACTTTTAGCTCTTTGCTATATCTTTTACTCTTACTCTTTGTAGATTTTATTTATCCCTTTAGGTAGCCTAAAATAATTGCTGATGAGAATAAAACACCAAGTTTTACATTTGTTAGCAGTTGTATCAGATTGAGATTTAGAGTATGAAAGAATCTAATAAAGGGATTATGTCTGGGTGACCAATTACAGAATTTAGGGATTGTGGGATCAACCTTTCTGGGTTAGCTCCTACCTCTTACCTGCCTAATTACTAGGGTTTGGAACATGGAAACTGTGAAAATTGCATGTACTTCAGTTTCTCCATCTATTACATAATTATAAAAGTAATAGTCTCTAACTAAAATGGTTATTGTTAGGAGTCAGTGAAATAATATATTTAGTACCTTGATAGAAATTTCTCATAAGTTTGTTATAAAATTGGTTAAGAATTAGAAGCAACAAATGAACAAAGGAGACAAGCAAAAAAATCACAGACAACAATATGGTGGTTACCAGAGGGGAATAAGGGTGGCAGGAGGTGTTAAAGAGTTAAAGATGGTCAAATATATGGTAAAGAAAGCAGATTTGACCTGGGGTCGTGAACACACAATACAATATACAGATCATATATTATAGAATTGTACACTTGAAACATACATAATTTTATTAGCCAATATCACCCCAATAAATTTAATATAAAAGAATTAGAATTTACATAGAATGAAATAGAAATTTCCTAAATTTTTATTATTTTTATTAGTGCAACACAGTATAAGCAGTGCTACATATGCATTCTTGAGGAGGCAAAAGTTGGTTCTCAGGTGAAATAATTCCTACTCTTTCTAAGTAGAAAGTATAAATATACATAAATACATAAACATGTATACAGTATATCTATAGTATTAAAATTTAAGGAGAGTACATTAATAAAAATATTTTAAGAGCTACCTTGGGGAAAGAGTAATAAAAATGGTTGAGAACCATTGGTGTAGCAAAAAGCAAAGTAAAAAAACAGTAAATTCTTAGACATAAAAAGCAAAACTTCTGTTCTTATTATTTATTCAACACAAACAATACACTAGTGAATAAAATGCAAGTGTTGTTGGTAGACAATTCTTCATGGGTCCTCATGGATCTGCACAGCTTGTGAGCAGAAATGGACTGACTTTTTTTGTATCTTTTCAATAATGAGTATCCAGTGAACAGCCTTGGCATGCAGAGTGTCTCCCTTCGAAGCTATGGGCAAACATACTTGCTTAAAAACCTTCTCCCATAACACGACCTATTGTATGTGCAGGTATGGATGGGCAATATCCACTCTGTGGATACTGCGGTTTAGAAAATTGGTGCCATTTTAAGAAACTGTTGATTCAAAGGCTACTGTGAATAAAACAAGCAAAGAAAAGAAAACAAAAAAACAAAATCTTTTTCTTTGACCCAATGTCACATTTTGTCTGTCAGCCTCCATGATTCTGGGGCTGCTAACTCATTAGCTTCCATGTAGAGTAAAACCTCAGACCTTCTCATTCTTAGCAAGTGTAAGAATTTAATTTTGGAAATTTACTTTAAAGTTACCTATAGTGTGAAAAATTAAGTAGATTTTTTTCTTATATGTAAGCAATTTATTTTCCCTATAGAGATCTCAGCAAGATGTTGTTTTCCAAAGTGTTTGAGAATTGATAATTTGATCATTGCCTATTTATATCACAGACTGGTAATTTCAGTGTTTTATTTCCTCATATTTAAAATAATTATTTGAACTAATTTATAGGTTCTATATGGGTTTTTGTATTTTCAATATCGCTTAAAACTATTGTAAAGATATTTTTTAATTGTTTATTGTTTTATAATGCATTAGCCAGATACAATGCTATGCTTTTAAATATTTAAAATGGCTATATCGATTGTTTTTCTAGCTCATTATTTATTTTATCACACAAATGTACACTCCAATAAGCTGAAATAATGATTTGAGTAATCTTATAATAATCACTCTTATATATGATTCAAATTGTTCACCAAGAATGGAACCAGTTTTCCATCCCCTTTGCCCTTAGGAAGAATTATGCTTCAAGCTTACTGTCCCATCAGTTTTCTCTAGCTGCCTAATTGATAATCAAACTTAGATTTCTTATGTCAAGAAAAATTTTGGTTTATTGCTATAGGATTTTCTGCGGCAACGATCCCACTTGTCTATGCTTGTGTCAAATTCTGTAATAGTTATTCCCATGACAGGGTTCAGAGGGGCTTTTCTATTAAGTTGAATTCAGAAGTCAAGTTTCCCCTAAGGATTACTGAATGCCAAGCTGACAAAATACTAGAGAGATTTTCTTTCTCATTTTTCCCCATAGTCTTCCTTTCACTCTGTTTCTGTTTGCCATTTTTTTTATACTCAGCAGAAAAAAAAAGTGATTTGAAATTGATATGCAACTTACAGCTGCATAAGCTTATTTTAAAAAAACTAATGATACTTGTTAGATTTAATAGAATTATAAATAAAAAAATGTGTAGTAGAGGTAATCATGTGTGCACATCATATTTCCATTAGTTGATCTCTCTTTAGTTTTGTTATTCTGGTGTAAGAACACATTAAACATCCTTTCTTTTTCCTAAATAAAATAAATTTAATTTTATTGAGGTGACAATGGTTAATAAGATTATATAAGTTTCAAGTGTATATTTCTAGGATACATAATATGTATATTGCCGTGTGTGATCACCACCCAACCATGTCTTCTTCCTTCTCTATATTTGACCTCCTTTACCCTCTGTTATTACCATTCCCTTTTCCTTTGCTGACCACCATACTGTTGCCTGTGTCTATGGGCTTTCATTTGTTTGTTTGTCTTGTTTATTTATTTGTTATTTTCAGTTTTATATTCCACCAATGAGTGAAAGCATATGGTTCTTGGTTCTTGACATTTTCTGTCTGACTTATTTCTCTTAGCTTGATACTCTCAAGATCCATCCATGTTGCCACAAATGGCAGCATTTCACCTTTTCCTATGGCTGCATAGTATCCCATTGTCTATCTGTACACACATTCCCTATCCAATCATCCATTCAAAGACACTTCAATTGTTTCCATGTCTTGGCCACCGTGAATTGGGCGGTAATGAACATAGTTGTTCAGAATGCTTTGCCCCAGTTTCCCCTTAGATAGTACCACCATGTCAGATTTAATATCTGCTAACACTGTGCACACAGGTCCCTCCATCTTCTCATTTGCATAAAGGATTTTGTGATATGGACAAGATTTAGCAAATATAAGTGACTTAGTGGACTTTGAGGATTACCATTAAGTAAGTAAGCATTCTGCAAATGTTAGTTGTACTTATAAAATTTATAATTAAAGAGAGTTTTTAAAGACCATAGAATAAACACCAGGGCTCTGGTCTTAGCACTTCATTTCCTAGCCAGGTGTCTTTGACCAAGGTATTTAAACTTCTTGTTTCTTGATTTCATTATCAGCTAAATAAGGCTAACAGAATTTACCCTGCCTCCCTCCCATTTGTCTGATGAAAATTCAAATAAATGTTTCATGATACTTTTAATTTTATCATATCATAGAAGAGCGTAGAGAAGAAACATGAAACCACTCTCTGAAGTCCCATGAAGCAAAGATAAAATGCAATTCTTTAACGACATGATTGGGAGCATGCATTGGAAAGCAAAGCAGTTAATTTTGTTTATTAACAGATTCTGTTCAATTGCATCTTCTTGATGATTGATCTCAGCTTTCCTATCATTTCCTTGTCTCCTTCTGTACTATAATTTATTGACTGCGTGGAATTATGTCTCTCAGCCTCATGAGATTTTGGATAGACATTTTGTTCAATGTTACTAATGTTTGATTCCCTTATGCAATCCATATTTCAAATAACGGTAATTGACAGATGTTTTTGGCTTACTCAACAATGTCATATTTCAATGTAAAAGGGTTGGAGTTTTATGTCAAGTAGGAGCTTTCTTGCAATTTTTTACCTTATTTTTATTTTAAGGTGGAAACACTATTCTATCCAAAAACGAAAATCACTACCTGTTAACCCTGCTTGGTACGGGGTTGCATTTACATATTTTAGTATTTTATGAATAAAGAACATGAGTAAGTTTATGAAATCTGAATTTTCATGGCTAATTTTGTAAATGTATATGATTACCTATGGCAATATTCTTAAGATATTAGCAAACTCATTGGAAATGTCAATTAAATTTTTTTGTATTGAACATAAACAGAAATCTCAATGAAGAGAGAAAATGAGATAATTCCATTATCACCAAAGCTATTGTTTCATTATATTTATCCATTTAAAAAATACTATATTGTAGAGTAGTATCAGATTCACAGTAAAATTGAGAGGAAGATACAGAGATTTCCTATATACCCACTACCCCCACACATACAAAGCCTCTCCCATTATCAACATCTCACTAGAGTGGTACATTTTTATAATTACTAAAGCTACATTGACACATCATCATTACCCAGAGGCCACAATTTACCTTACGGTTCACTCTTGGGGTTATATATATTATTTATCCATGTTAGAAGCCAAGATACTTTGAAAATTCTACTGAGCTTTTACTGCTATATTTTATATATTTCATAGTTCTAATTCAGGCTTGTATCTTATAATTTGAGGATGAAGAAGCAGGCAACACTCACAACAGTCCTCAATAACATTAGAGTATGTTAGTGTCTATGGCACAGACAGATTGTACATTAATTTTAAATTCTACCATTAGTTTTACTTGGCATTAGGTCCAGTTGACAACTTAAATCCTGTCACATATACTACTTACTTTGCAAGCCTTAAAAAAGACTCAATATGAATTCTTAAAGCAAAGTATAAAAGGAATACCATTCCCTCATCTTTTACCACTTCCTTTTTCAATAGTTACAATTTCTTATCTCATACTATAACCTTAGGGAGTGGCAGCACTGTAGATGTGAGTTCCATTTAAAATATATACTTAATATATTTTAATATGTGTAATATCCTTTTTAGTATTTGGAGTTAGTTAATTGTAAGTGGTAATGATGGAAAATATGAAATTAGCAAAATAACCTAGCAAGGTAGGCAAGTGAGGGATTATGATTTGATTGGTAGGAATTGAGATAGGAATGATGTCAATGTCAATCCAAGTAAAGATCACAACCACCTCATATGCGAAGGTATATTATTTCATTTTCTATTAACAGTAGTAAACTCATAAATATGCAAATAACACAATATTTATGAAAATTAGGTATATCCCCACCCCCAAAAAAATGTTCAATGAGAAGTGGGCTATCATTGAACCTTTTTGTGAGTCCCTGTAATGTCAGCCTTAATAGGAGATAGCTACATCCTCATATCTGGTTCTGCAAACTGTTGTGATATAAGATGTCATATAGCAATCATTTCTTTCAGGATACATTTCTGGGATATGGCAGAAATTATGATAATACTTTTTAACTTAAAAAATGTTTCATAATGTATAAAGCAAATTCATTCTGTATTTTAAAATTTTTTAAAGTCATAAGTCTAGAAAGTTCCACCTATATTAATAAGAGTATCAGAATGAAAAAGGCAGATATTTCTATCTTGCTATTATAATAAAAATGGTTTTCATCTGGATGACCCATGAAAGGGTCTCAAGGATCCTCATACTATGTTGATAACCACAGTATAATTACAGTAATACTAGAGGCCCCATGCACAAATTCGTGCACCAGTGGCCTGCAGGATCAGGCTGAAACCTGCTCTCCAACATCCCTGAGGGATCCCGGATTGCGAGAGGGCACAGGCCAGGCTGAGGGGCCCCACCGGTGCACGATCAGGCTGGGGAGGGACATGGGAGGTTAGTCAGCTGGGGAGGGACTGCAGGAGGGCTCCAAGACGTGTCCAGCCTGTCTCACTCAGTCCTGATCGGCCAGACCCCAGCAGCAAGCTAACCTACCTGTTGGAGTGTCTGCCCCTGGTGGTCAGTGCACATCATAGTAAGAGGTTGAGTGGCCTTAGCATATCATTAGCATATTACGCTTTGATTGGTTGAATGGAAGACCAGACAACCAGACACTTAGCATATTAGGCTTTTATTATTTAGGATTTTAGAGTTGATTTACTTAATCATGAGTTTGGACATTTTATCAATCACACAATTGGTCAAAATGCATTTTAAAACTCTAGAAAAACTCAAAGCAAATACTTATATAACCTTAGTAATACTCTTGCAAAGAACACAAAAAAATTTGGTATGATGACTACAACTAATAGAGAACAAATAAAAATGAGCAGTAGGAAATGAGAACACAGTTACTGTGTGAATAATGTCATGGTTCTCAGACTTAGATGCACATTTTAATTATATGGGAAGCTTTGTAAATGTATCTACAGACAGGTCCAACCTAAGTCCATAAAAAAGAATCTCTGTGGAAGGGGCTTCTTCTGTGGGTTTACAAAATAACCCCAAGATAATCTCTCATGTGCCGCCAACAATGTGAATTTCTGGAGTCTTAACACAGAAGAAACCTATGCAAATAATCAAAGCATGAAAGTTTAACACAGGAAATACATACAAGTGTGAGCAATGTGTTGAACAAGCATATGAATCTCATACATTTTTTAAAATATATGAGGTAATATGCTTTTTTGCCCTTGAAAAGTCTATAGCATAATGTTTTGTCTTTTCTCTGATATCAATCTGTTAGAGGAATAGAGTTTAAACAAAATGTTCATAAAAGTAATTTTTTAGGAGCAATTTTATCAAAGTTTTGAATCTGCTGAGGAAAAAAAAGTATTGTTAATTTGTTTGCCAAGTCATGAGGATAGAGAATGGCTTCTCTGCCTTCTGAATGTATCAAAATATCTAAGCAGTACTGGAAATATTTGATACAGACAGTACAGACTATCTGTATGCATCTCCCCACACAACTAAGCAATACTTTTATCTGCAGCATGTCAATTATTATCTCCCCCTTCATTGTAAAGCTCTAAGTTCCAAAAGCGTAGGGATCTTTGTTTTGTTCCACTGATGTATTCCAAATGCATAGAACAGTGCCTGGTAGACAGCAGGTTTTCAAGTACTATTAACCAAAATGCATGAATCGGTGAATATAATCAAGCAGAGTATTTAGCCAAAGTCTTCTATAGAAGTTGACCTGTATTTTTTTTTCTTTTTTAGGAAAACCCATTGCTATAATGTGATATATGACATACTGTAGCATAATGTTTTGTCTTTTCTCTGATGTCAATCTGTTACAGGGAGAAGGTTTAAACAGAATCTTCATAAATGTATTTTTTTAGGAGCAATTATGATATACTGACTTGAAAAAAAACAACAGGATTGATGACCTCACTTCCCAGCATTTAAAAATTTGTAGTGTTTTTATAATAGAGAAATTACTCAAATAAAAATGACATGGCATGTGTCATCTTTCAAATAGCATAGATCTAAGTGCTCATGGTGGCAGAGTAGAGTTTAAGACATATTATGTGTATTAAAGTTATAATCTCTGTCAGCAAAGAAATTTCATTTCTTCAACAATCTTTCTGTATATCACTGATTTGAGAAAAATAAAGAAATTCCTGGAAAATATTCTACAGAGGGTTTTTATTTCCTACTGAGCTATTATTTCACTTTCTCCTCTTGTTTTGGAAATTCCTAACAGATTAATGTAAGATTCATGAATAAGAGATTGCCACGAATAAAACCTATGCCTTTTTTCAAGGGTCAAAATATTCCTATGAAGTTTATAAGCATGAAATATAATATCAAACATAATGATGTGTTACTTTAAGTTATGGTGCATTCATATTCCATGTTTATTAAAAAAAGCTGTTTTAAGCAATTATTATTTTTTGTTTAGGATTCAAAATTAAATGCCAAAAACAGCTAAAACACTCAAGCCTTCCAATCTTTACTTTTCATAAAATATTACATAGTTTTTAAATGTGAAGTTTCCTGAGACCTGTGTGTGTGTGTGTGTGTGTGTGTGTGTGTATGTGTGTTATTTCTCCTCTATGCATGGACTATACCTTCTTGCTTTACAGCCCAGTACAAAGCTACCATATAATAGCCTTTTGAAAATCTTCCACTCCTTGATATGCAAAGTGGTTAGCAGGCTCCTGGCATAATTTAAGGAGCCAATGAAATATTGTCAGTGCCAAATACCTGCTCATTGGGAGCTGGGACAGATCCCTGGGAACTGCTCAGAGTGCCTTAACTTTCCATATTAGCATCCTTTTGGAATAGCAAATATGTCACACATGAGGTTTGACATGATTTCTCTCTGATACATTACTGAGAAACCAGGCCAGTATCTTCTGATTTTGCAGTTTTAGGAAAAAGAGAAGAAAAGTTTTAATACTTCAAAAAATGTTGAATTAAGCTCTTAGTGATTTCTACCTTAAGTACTATAGCTGGCAGAGTAATTGAAGAAAAACTCTTAAATTCCCTATGTCTCCAAAGGATAGAAGGTAGCTTAATTGCTTGGGGTCAGAAACAAAACACAACATCAAAAACCAAAGCAAAAACAAAACAAAACCAATTGGTCAACAAAACTGAGTATAACTATTCTTAATGATTGTCTTAGTAATGATTGTGCATTTAAATGAAGCACCTAAACTTATCTTCTTTTTTTACTTTTAGAAATTTAAATTTATTAGAATAATCTCTTACATGAAGGCATGATCATTTTTATAATCATTATTAAATCATTGTGTTTTATTTTTTATTTATCTTTACTGTTGAACATATTACAGCTCTCTCCTTTTTTTCCTCATTCACCCCCTCCACTCCACCCCCTTCTCTGCCCCCCCATGCCTTCACCATACTATTGTCTGTTTCCATGGATCATGCATGTCCTATATAATAAAAGGCTAATATAAGAATTGTCCCCTTGGGAGTTCGACCGACCAGGAGTTTGACCGCTCGCTATGACGTATGCTGACCACCAGGGGGCGGCGCAGAATGAAAGAAGGTGCCAGCCGGCAGCTGGCAGCCAGGGGAAGGAAGGCCCTGATCAGCCCTGATCACCAGCCAGGCCTAGAAACCCTACCCATGCATGAATTTCATGCACCAGGCCTCTAGTATGCATATAAGTTCCCTGGTTAATCTCTCCCCACCCAGCCACCTCTGCCTTCCCTCTGAGAGTCATCAGTCTGTTCCAAGCTTCTATGTCTCTGGATCTATTTTGTTCATCAGTTTATTTTGTTCGTTAGATTCCACATATGAGTGAGACTATGTGATACTTGTCTTTCTCTGACTGGTTTATTTCACTTAACATAAAGGGTAAGAGATTCTTCACTTTTAGAGCTGCTAAGACCATTATCTTTCCCCTCTGGAATTTCCCAGGATCCTGACCAGCCCAGAGAGTTCCCTGCCTAAAAAGCTCACCTAGAGTAAAACCTCTGACTTCCCATCCCTGAGTGCTGGTGCCATTTTGGGGCTCAGCTCACCTGGTCTCCAGGTGACCTAATAAATTTATAATCCCTTACCACTTTGGCCTCCTGAGTTCCTCCTTTGGTGAACCAAACAGTGTGTGTGTTTTGGTTGTGGGGGGGCAGTGTAATCCCTGAAGATTCTGGAACTCAGCAAGCTTCCAGTAGGGGAGATCCCAATACCTCTATCTATCTATACTAATAAGAGAGAAAGATGCAAATTGACCATACCTTCACGATGCCCACCGGCCAATCAGGAGTATGCAAATTAACCAACAAAGATGGCGGGTTAATTTGCATACACAGGCACTGAGCGGCCGGGGGCGGGGTGGGATGCTTGTGTCGTCGCCATGGAGATGATGCAGACGTTCCGCACCACCCCAGCCGCTCCAGACCTCTGGGCAGCATGGGAAGGCGGAAAGGCAGCTCTGGGCTGGAGCAAAAGCAAAAAGGTGGCTCTGGCTGAAGCAAAGGCAGTGCCAGCAGCCAGGGGAGGGAAGGCCCATTCTTGCACGAATCTTCGTGCATCGGGCCTCTAGTGAATTATACTTTTGAAGTCCCCTCACCTCTCTGCATGGGAGTAGCCTTTCCAAGGGCATTCCCAAAAGGCTTTCAGTGATGTCAGTGACTCTCAGCTCTAAGCTCCTTTCTCTCTCCCCAGTCATCTGACCATGAAGCTTGGCGGTGGGAACTGGAGATAGAGACTTGTACGGAAGTAGTTGAATAGGGATCAATTCTGTTGTCTCTCTGGGAATCCCTAAGGACCTTCTTTAGAACTGGGTGCACATCACCTCGGCATCAGCTTGGATCCGAACTTCCACAGCCAAAGTTTTGCTCAGCCTGTGGTTACATGAGTACAAACGCAGTTCCATAAGTAAAAGAGATTCTCTCTCTTCCCCAGAATTTATATATTTGTTGAACTTTAAATCAGATAATTATTGATAGCTCATATTTAATCCTGAAATACTGTTCAGTAGCTATGTCAAAGAATAAAGTAGCAAAAGCCATATTTGCAGGAAAATAATGCATTGTACTTTTAATAGAAAGTGATCCAAAATGATAAAATAATCTAACTTTATTTCCAATAGAATTTTCTACTAAGTTGCAGAAACTAATAAATAGCTAATCTTCACAAGTAGGTAGACAGATGAAAAGAAAGAAAAGGAAAGAAAATTACTAGCATACCTTTTGTTAATGTTTCAGTCTTACATAGCAAGTTGAGAATTTATTCTTTGTTACGTAGTGTCTTCTGTTTAAAATCAGTCAGTGAATCTTTCAGTTATTAACTGCACATGGGATTTGTTTTTGTGCTATGATAGCTTTTCTGAAAATGGAGTTATAACAGGCTATGTGGAAATTTACAAGGTGCTAATGAGCTTTTTTCAAACACCAGAAATTATTTAAGTAACTTAATGCTGTTGTTATTTTTAAAGTGTCAGAGGGGTTTTCACACTAATGTGAGGCAGCCACATAATTATTTCTCTGTTTTCAAACTTTCCAATATAAATTAAAAACGTAAGCTTAATGTCAAGGAGAATGACATTAATTTATTTCTTTCAAATGTTTATATGTTATGAAGTATTTTTATTCCATGGAAATATAATACATAATGATATGATGGATTTTTATCTTTAACAATATAAAACTTTTTATTACAGCTTTGAGATAGGGCATGAATGATAGAATATTCACACATGTAAATAGGATATTTACTTTCTATTGATTTTAATTTTAGTCACTATTAATTTTTTTTCTTTATTGATTAAGGTATTGCATATGTGTCCATATCGCCCCATTGCCCCCCCATTCATGCCCTCACCCCCCCTGTTGTCTGTTAAAATTTGATCCTTGTGTGTTGTGTGTCTGTATATATATATAACAGTATATATGTATATATATATGAATATATAACTGCATACTAAACATTTCTGTGATAACTGTTCTCATTGCATCACACTTGAAGGTCAAGGTGATTCTTGTCTTGCATGAAGATGTGCACATTGGATGATTTGAAGTTTTCCGTTTTCATGTGGAACCCTAGGAGCTGAGATATAAGTCTAATTTGCAGTCACAGACAGGGATAAGGGTAGTGGAAAAAAGAAGACAGTTCCAAAGAACAAGTGGAGCTTGAGCTCTGGGCCCACTTGGGTCTAGCACTAGCTTTGGGCTCCTGAGATGATAGGAGATGTACTTGTGCTGTCTTACACTAACAACTGGGAAAATCAAAAATAGACAGGAAGGCAAGACAAAAAGGTGTAGAAAGAGCCCAGTCAAAATTTTAAACATCTACACACTTTATTCCCACCAAGGAAATAACTGAAATCCATTTTATACTGATCTTTTCTAAAGTGATGTTCTTCTTGCATGACAGTATATTTAATGCTTTTGACAACAAACCCTGGCTCAGGACTTAATTTCAGGGCTTACAAGCTGCAGGATTGTGACCAATTTGCTCATAATCTCTAAACCTCAATCTCCTCCCACCTTTGAGATGGGTATACTGATAATGCATATTTCAAAAGGTGGTTTCTAGATTTAAATGAGTTAATAAAAGTTAAGTACTTAGCTGAGTGCCTGACAGAGATTACAATTTCACTGAATTTTAACAAGTAATTTATTACTTTTGTGAAATGACATGATGCATGACCTAGACCTTATGAGTAATAATATCCTACCTAATAAAATAGTAATATGCAAATTGACTGCACCTTCGCCATGCCCACCGCCAAGCCACGCCCACCAGCCAATCAGAGTGAATATGCAAATAACCCTGACCAAGATGGCGGTTCATTTGCATACATAGGCCCCTGAGCTGACCCCTGCGAGGGATTGCAGGGAACTGGAGTCCACTCTGGCACCAGACCGAAAGCCTCCAGCAGAGGCTTTTGGCTTGGAGCCGGAGCAGACACCCAGCTCCCCGCTTTCAATGGATGGTGGGCGTGGTGGACACCCAGCTCCTTGCTCTGATTGGATGGTGGGCATGGAGAGTGGACCCCCTGCCATCGAAAGCGGGGAGCTGGGTGTCCGCTCCAGCACCAGGCCAAAAGCCTCTGGAGGCTTTTGGCCTGGTGCATGAGCGGACCCCCTGCCATCGATTGCAGGGAGCTGGGGGTTTCTTTGGCCTGGTACACCAGCGGACCCCCTGCGATTTATCACCTGGGCAGGGAGCTGGGGGTTTGCTTTCGGCCTGGTGCACGAGCAGACCCCCTGCAATCGATCCTAAGGAGATGGGGGTTGCTTCGACCTGGTACACAAGTGGACCCCCTGCGATTGATCACCTGGGCAGGGAGCTGGGGGTCTGCTTTCGGCCTGGGCAGGAGCGGGCCCCCTGTGATTGATTGTAGGGAGCTGGGGGTCTGCTCCTGCCCAAGAGGCTTTCGGTCTGGGCAGGCCTGGGCAGGATTGAGCCAGTGATCAGAGGGAGCTGGAGGGCCTGCCCAGGCCTAAAGCTTCGGCCAGAGGCTTTAGGCCTGGGCAGGGCCCAGCCCTCCATTGGTGTGAACTATAGAGGAAACACCTTTTCTGACTGCACATTGGCTAAGCTTCCTGTATGCCACTGGTAATATTCTTAGTAACTTGGGTAATAAGAACCCAAAAAGGTGATCTAGGGTTTTTCCACCACACTTCTGGAGAAAAAAATGAAGGTCCACTGCTGGAAGGCTAAGAAATGTCATATGCTGCCCTAGCCAGTTTGACTCAGTGGATAATGCCTCAGCCTGTAGACAGCAGGGTCTGGGTTTGATT
The DNA here is from genome assembly GCF_951640355.1 of Cnephaeus nilssonii. NCBI lineage: Eukaryota > Metazoa > Chordata > Mammalia > Chiroptera > Vespertilionidae > Cnephaeus > Cnephaeus nilssonii. The sequence goes on along the minus strand of NC_137076.1, from coordinate 62,939,383 downwards.
CTGATAAAAGGCATGTACCTAGGTTGCAGGCTCCTCCCTGGCCCGGGCCCAGACCAGGGCTCATGCAGGAGGCAACCAATCAAAGTGTTTCTCTCTGTCTTTCCCTTTCTCTTCCACATTCTCTAAAAGTCAATGGAAACATACCCTCAGGTGAGGATAAAAAATAAAGAAAGAAATGCATATCCTATGAAAGACACATCTTGAAAATGCCTAAAGAAAGTTGTCATTTTTTCTTGGTGAAGGGACTGGAGTCCGTGTTGATGAAAACACCTTGGTGGCTGCGGTGACTGATAGTGGCTGCAGCAGCGGGGTGATGGGCTGGTGCCTTCCCCTGACCAGCCCAGTTGCCTCCCACAAAGGGAGGCCAGACTGCGGCTTAGGTACGCTCCCTGTGGGGCGCAGGCCTAAGCCGTCAGTTAGGACATCCTCTGAGGGCTCCCAGTATGTGAGAGGGGGCAGGTTGGGCTGAGGGACACCCGACCCCCAGTGCACAAATTTTGTGCACCGGGCCCCTAGTAAAAAATATAAAACAATAGTGATCTTTCATTGAGTTTATAATATGTACTGAGAAAAATCTCAGGACTCTGTAGAAGTTCAATCCTTTCAGCAACTCTAAATAGAGATGAATAAAGTGGTACTGCGGGAGGTCAAGGGATGGGAGTAATGTCTTACAATTAGGAAAAACCTAACCCATGGCCCATTAAAATTGGTAGATCTCAATTAATGTGCTTATTATTAGGAAGAACAAGTTCTAGATTCCACCTTAAATTATCATTTTTAAGTCTTTGAATCTGTTTATTTAATAACTAGAAGCCCGTTGCACAAAGTTTCGTGCAATAGACTTTCACCTGGCTGCAGGCACCAGTTTTCCGCCCGCAGCAGTTTTCCTCTGACCACCCGCCGATCAGAGTGCCTCCCGCCAGCGCGATCGGCTATCCCAAGAGGAACTTCGATCGGGAGGCGCTCCGATGGCAGGTGGCCAGAGGAAAACTGGTGCCGGCGGAAAACTGGTGCCAGCAGCCACGCAATCGGCCACCCCGAGTTCCGCCACCAGCATCTTCCGCGGGCCACATGGGTCCTTCTGCAGCGTCGGCCGTTTAGGCTGGCAGGAGGAGCGGGGGCGGGGACTCGTGAGTCCCTGCCCCCCGCTCCTACCACCAGCCAATCGGCCACCCTGAGTCCCGCCCCCCGCGCCTCCAGCCGGCCCAATCGTGGGCTTAGCGGAGTGATGCAATTTGCATATTACCTTTTTATTATGTAGGATATAAGTAATGAAAATCCAGATCTATTTGGAGATGTTACTATTTTTAATGTGCTTTTGAAGGCAAGAGATTATCAGGTGGCCTTCATATTAATCTCTTGCCTTCAAAAGCACACTAATTGGTCTCTGATTTTAAAACCATATTTGTGAATATTATGCTAATTGAAATAAGCTAGACAGAGAGAGATAAGTATCAGATGAGCTCCCTTATGTGTGGAATCTAATGAACAAAATAAACAACATAGAAACAGACTCACAGATACAGAGAAAAGACTGACAGCTGTCAGAAGGGTGGGAGGGGGGCTGGGTGAAAAGGGCAAAGGGATTAAGCAAAAAACAAAACAAAACAAAAACAAAAAGTAAACAACATTATGGTAATTACCAGAGGGAAAGGGAGGGGGGTAGGAGAGGGCAAAGGTTGGAGATAAATAGTGATGGATGGAGACTTGACTTGGGGTGGTGAACATAACACAATGTACATCTGAAACTTATATAAATTTATTAACCAATATCACCCCAATAAATCCAGTAAAATCAATCAATCAATCAATCAATCTAGATATAGATAAATTTAAAAAAAACAACAACACCATGTTTGCAAGCATATGTGCCTTGCACATTTCAGTTCGGGTTTTGGGCACGTACCACAGGCCAGCCCTGTGCCTTCACTTTGCTGCTCTGCAAGCAGATAGTTATTCTGATTTTCAATTCCGGGCAGTTGTTTTTTTCAGAAGCACCATTTTGTACACATGCACATGTACTCATATGCAGGCAAGAAAATAAATGTTTGATAGTTAGACTAATGTTTAACTAGGTGGTTTCTGCACTGATGACTTTTTTCTCTAAGGTTTTCATACTTTATCATTGCTTTTTTCATTTCGAGTGGGTTTTAGTAAAGGCAGCTTGGTATAAGTAGCTCTTATCTGACTAATCTAACTCTGTTATATAGCTGTAAATTGGCTGATGGAAAAGACATTTAAATATTGTATCTCCAACTTCAAAAGGGGCATTTGTGTTTCTTTCAACAGAACATTTTAAAATCTCAAGATATGCACTGTTAACTTTGGAGGCTGGAGTTTGGAAGTTAATATTTTATTTGCTTTTAACAAAAAATCTTATCTTTGTAAGCATATCTTTGTATCTCCTACTAACTCTATTATTTTTCTTTCAATCCTCTTTACTGATCAAAACGGATTATAAATGTTCACACCATAAAGTAACTTCAGGGTTATTTAGTTCAGTATCTTCTTTTATAGGTTTAAAAAGTAAAAGATCAGGAAAGTTAATAGAAGTCTCTAAAATGACACAGATAAAAAAAACAGAACTTAAACCTTTATCTGATTCAGGTTAAGTGCTATTTCCACCACACACTGAATTGTCCTTACAGATTGCCAATTATGTAAACAGAATTATAGTATATTCTAATATGAAGGCCACCTGATAATCTCTTGCCTTCAAAAGCACATTAAAAATAGTAACATTCTATTCTGGACCTCTATTTGCTAGAGGTAATTGGGTAAAAAAGAGGTAATAACAGATATTTCAGAATGAGATATGTCACACGTGCACAGAACTGAATGTGAAAGTGTGTATGTACACACAAACACATATACACACACACTTTTATATTTTTAAGCACTACAAATACACAACTGCAAATGAGTAATCATGAGAGGGCTGTGAAAGTACTTTTAGTGAAAGAATTACTAGGTTCTATACAATAATAACATTTATTTAACATCCATTAATGTTGCGCCTTGTCAATTGAAGCATGTTTCATCATGGAAAGAAATTTCGGCTCTGACCAAGATGGAATGGGGAAAAAGTACTCAATATACACAGAGCTGTGATGCAAACATGCCTCAGTGCCCTCAGTTCTAATACCAGATCCTCTCACAGCCTACCTGCTGTATTCCTGTTCCATTGTTAGCCTCAAGTAATGATGATATACACCACTGTCATTCATCTATTAGTTATATTGTCAAAAATGTTCAAGAAAGAATCTATTTATTTTGAAATATTTTAGATGTATAAAATGGATAAAGTATATAAACATGCTCTACATCTACTATTAACAAAAAAAAACTTAGCCTTAAACCCTCTATATAAGCCATCACTGATGGCACTCCTCTTCCAGACAGAGGAGCTTAAAATTCTGAATTTGTACTTATTTCCCCTTTGCATTTTTTATATCATCCCTTTTTTATTTTACTTAATATAACTGTACCCTCAACTTTTGTAAATGAACTAGAACTATTCATACCAACAAAAATGAGTCCTGAAAACATAGTGTTAAAGTTAAAGCTAAAAGAAGTTTGTTCGTAAAAAACACACATAGTATATAAATGGTAATTACATGAAGTTTTGCTTATTTTTAAATCTATTATTAAAACATTTTACATTTCCCTATGTCCCTCCAAGTTTCTACAACATGTGGTCTGCCAAACTACATTTATTTCATAAAAACTCTATTCCCTGCTTATACTCACCAATAGATAGAGTCATGTGAACTTGATTCTATTACCTACCCAATTATTGTCACTATTTTGGATTCCTCAGAGGGACCATTAGTGTTCCACCCCTCTTTCTGATATCTGACATTTTGCCAGGGCATCTGAGAGCTTTATTTATCAAGATGTGCACTACTTCTGAGGGTTTGGATATATGTGTGTGTGTGTGTGTGTGTGTGTGTGTGTGTGTGTGTGTGTGTGTTGTCATTCACACCAGCTGATCATTCTCTATTTTTGTTGCTGACATTTTAACACTATCAGGAAGAAATATGTATATGTCTTTTAATCTTCATCATCTGGTCTGTCTGTTGTACAGCATAATATATAGAATATCTTCTCACCAATTGCATTTGCCTACAGTATAGGCCCTATACCATCTATTTTACCTAAGACTCACATCCTCTGATATATATGAAATAAATATATTCTTCAGTTAAATGGACCCCTTAAAGTTTTAGCCTAACGATCTTCATAAGTTATGAGAGATCGTTCAAATGTAACCTTATTAATCTGGGTTGCTGCCATTTCTCCTCCTCTGTTTTTTGTGTTGTTGTTTTTTTTCCACAAAAGCAATCCTTGTGCAATCCTGTGTTATAGAAGCACATCTAACATGGAGAGTAAACAAACAAATTAATTGAGTATTCTATGCAAGAATAAGAAACAGTAATAATTCAAAGAAAACAAATAGTACCACTGAAGGATTGATTTTAAACAGCCTAAAGAGATCTCCCATTACAATTAAATGATATAGAACCCAGTTACTCCAAGCCCTTATCAAAAAGTATCCTCTTGTGAAAGCAGAAACAATCACATCAAGCACATATACTGAGGAAATGTAATGAAGAGCAATGAAACATAATTGAAATGCTCTTGGCCATTAGGGTCAGGCCACCAGTGGATTAGAGAAACATACTATTAGGCCTTGATCTTACTATCGCTATTAATGTCAGTTTAATGCAGGTGAGTGCACTGTAAGGCTGCTCCATTTAAATTAGTCAAAGTTATATTCTGAAACGCGTACATACAGTCAACCGTGGGGAAATTTTCTAGCAACATTAAATAATTAAATTTACCTGTAAAAAGTTTGCGTTTTACTAGTAGTGAAAGACATATTCTTAACATTTCTCATTACCACCTACATTTATGTTTAAATAAGAAATGAATACACCAAATAGAATGTATTAATTTATTTTGAAAATGACATATTGTAATAAATGTTTTACTAAGAAAATAAATGTATTATGTCAATAATCAGTTACTTCACAGGAATAAATTATAATTGACCTCATCATTTCTACATTTAAAATATTTGACAGCTTCATCATTATTCCTAAAGTTACACACACACACACATACAGACACACACACTCAATAGACAGCATATACTTGGACCTATATAATAAAATTAGTTCTTTTGCCTTTATTTGAATAGTTTTTCTCTTCTTTGACCTGAAGTAATAGTTTTTCCTCTTGATAATTCTTCTGGTCATTCAAGAGTTCCACAAATGCCTATTGGAACAAGCAGGTAAGGGTCAGATTCTCACCAGCAGAGCCAGGTGGACAATGCATTCCTGCACTGCACCTCCCCACTGGGATTGACCTTCACCTTCATAAGCAGTACTCACCAGATATATTGAATAAATGAAAAGTGAGCTATAGAAATAATGAACTCTCTACAAAATGATAGAATGTGATATATGTAAGGAAATCTGCTATTTATTTTTTCTTTAAACATGATGCTAATCTTCAAATGTTATAAAATGACTAGATAAAATAAAAAGTTGTTTTTTTGTGTGTGTTTTTTGTAAGTGACTGACTTTGTAATATGTAATTTAGAAAAGCAAAGTAGGTGTTAAATAGTTCCTGTAGTTTTTAAAGATCAACTCTAGACATTAATTAATATCCCCCCCTCTACCGCTCATCCCCCACACACTTATACCACTCCCATGGACTTTCCTTGAACAATAGTACTTTTATATCAACACAGAAGATTTTGGAGGTAACATGAACAGAAACTTGAGTTATGTGTAATGTTAATGAGTTGAATGGCCATACATAAATATAAGATGAAGGAATTAATGTTATTCCACAGATATCTATAACATTGCCAAAAGCATTTCCTTTTTTTTTTTTTTTTTTTACTTTTTTTTTTATCAGTAACTTAAGGAACATTTTAATCAAAATCCAGATATCAAATATTTGAGCACTCTGGATGAGAGTACTAAATAAACCAAAATAATTCTGATAGACAAGAGTATGTGTCTAATTTGACATGTTTGTATTTAAAGAAATAAATATATAGTCTTGCTAATAAAGGCGAATTTATGAGGTCACAAAGCACCCCCCAAAAAAACACAATAATTTAAGTAAAACATATAATTAATTTAATTAAATGAATTTATATAAAATATATAATGCAATCACAAAATACACCAATGGACAAGAATTATCCTATATAATAAAAGGCTAGTATGCAAATTGACCAAACTGAGGAACAACTGGTTGCTATGATGTGCACTGACCACCAGGGGCAGACGCTCAATGCAGGAGCTGCCCCCTGGTGGTCAGTGCGCTCCCACAAGGGGAGCACCACTCAGCCAGAAACCCTGAGCTGGGCTAACGGCTGGCGAGCACAATGGTGGTGGCGGGAGCCTCTCCTGCCTCCGCAGCAGAGCTAAGGATGTCCGACTAGAGGCTTAGGCCCGCTCCCCCCCAAGGGCGGGGGGGCCTAGGCCATCAGTCACACATCCCCTGAGGGCTCCTGGATGGTGCAGGCCAGGCTGAGGGACCCCTCCAGTGCACAAATTTTCGTGCACTGGGACTCTAGTTAGGTATAAAAAGACAAACTTAATCTAGGAATAGAATTTCTAGAAATAAAAAGTATTCTTATTTTATTTTAAAATTGTGTTGCCAAAGAAAGAATTAGTACAGGGAATGTGTTATGTTTGCAGACAATGACAATGATTTAGCTCAGAAAGACAAAGAATGAAGGCATTTGTGGAGATAAGATTAGAAAACAAAGAAGTAGTAAACAAACATAATAGAGAGAAAACCAATAAATGCAAAATTTGTTCTTTAAAAAAATAAAATAAGATAGGAAAATCTCTGGCTAGATTGAGCAAGAATAAAAAAGAAGAGACATAAAACATAATATCAGTAATAATACAGCAGAGACTGCTGCATATGAGAATGACTATTATACTAATACTAGAGGCCCGATGCATGAAATTCGTGCAAGGGGCTCCGCTCTCGCAGCCCCGGCTGCCTCGGCTGGCCCTTGAAACCCCTTGCATCCTTGGCCAGCCCTCACAGCCTCAGCTTCGTCTGGAAGGTCATCTCGATGGTCGTTCTGTTGTTTGGTAATATTAGCATATTAGCTCTTCATTATATAGGATTTTAAAAGCTTCCATGAAATACTAAACTTTCTAGAAAAAAACATAACTTGAATATGAATCACAGAACACCTATGTCTACAAATTCTAAATAAATTGAAATACTCATTAAAAAAACTAACAAGAAAAACACAAGGTCTTATCAGATGTTCTTGGAGCATGTCAATCCAAAACTTTCCAAAGCTTGTAAGATAATGTTTAAGAGGAAATATTCTCCATATCTTTCAATGGAGCCCAATCTCTGTCATACGAAAAAAAAACAAACCAAACCAAACAAACAAACAGACAAACAAAAACCTTAGAAACTTTGTCAGGCAAGAATAACACAGTCAATTTCTTCCTCAACAAAGCTCCCAACATCATTAACAAATTATAAATGGTTGACTGTAGCAGTATAAGAAGTAAATGATTCAAAATAAAAAGTTGATTTTATCCTAAGAATTGGCAAGGTAAGATGAAAAAAAAACACCTATAAATACCATTCAATTCATTAACAGAGTAAAGATAAAAGGAAAATAAATTCTATTCCAACACACATACATTTCCATCTATTTTTTATATGTGACATGCATCTGCCTTGTATGTAGTATGTAAAAATTCAGGTGGCTCTTGAAGATAATGTAATCTATTGTTATAATTCATGTTTTTATGTGCCATTGGCCTAGTAAATTGTATTATTTTTTATTTAACAATTGAAACTCTCAAAGACTGTGTTTTTTGTTTGTTATTTTTAATGATTCCACTTTAAAAATTCATGTGTATTTTAAAAGAATAGTCAGGGCACATAGATAAAGTCATTTTTAAGTTCACAACCTAGAACACCTTATGAAACATCTTTTTTTTTTTTAAAGTAGTTTATTATTAATGTTCCTTGCTTTTGAATCAAAATCGATTTTTATATCTTCTGATTTTGACCAGTTATCTATAGTAGGCAGGTTTGTATTGATGACATACCTAGCTGTAGAAATAATAGATTCAAGAATTTCTGAGAGTAAACATTTAATATGGAAAATGAGCACATTGTTTAATGGTTGCCACAATCTCTAGTCAACTTTTAGGTTGGATGTAGGTCTGAGCCCCAGATGGAGGTCTTGGCCCTGGGGGAGGTCTGGCTGATGGGCTGGACTTCTGGGTCCTAGACTGGTGGTCTGAACTAAGGATGTAGATCTGGGCCCCAAAAACCTGACTGTATTCTTGGTTTGAGTTCTGGGACCCGGATGTAGGTCTGAGCCCTGGATGGAGGTCTAGTCCTCATATGGAGGTCTGGGCCCCAGGTGGAGGTCTGGGTCAGGGGCTTCACCTCAGGGTCATGGAATGGTGGTCTGAACTGCTGTGGATGTCTGCACCATTAAAAAGGACTGGATACTGGGTTTGTCGTCTGGGCCCCGGCATGAAGGTCAGGGACCTGGATGTAGGTCTGAGTCCTGGATGGAGGTCTGGTCCTCATATGGAGGTCTGGGCATTGGAGGGCAGTCTGGGCCCCGGGTGGAGAATTGGGTCAGGGGCTTCACCTCAGGGTCATGGAATGGTGGTCTGAACTGCTGTGAATGTCTGGACCATTAAAAAGGACTGGATACTGCGTTTGTCATCTGGGCCCCAGCATGGAGGTCAGGGACCCAGATGTAGGTCTGAGCCCTGGGTGTATGTCTAGTTCCTAGGAGGGCGGTCAGTCCCCGGATGGAGATCTGGGCCTAGGGGGTAGGTCTCGCTAGTTAATTGGACCTCTGTGTCATGGAATGGTGGTCTGAACTAAGGATATAGTTCTGGGCCCCAATACTGGACTGTATTATGGGTTTGAGGTTTGGGCCCCAGGATAGCCTTCTGGGTATTGCCATATAGATTTGGGACCTGGATGTAGGTGTAAGCCCTGGATGGAGGTCTGGTCCTGGAATAGGGGTCTGAGCAGTGAAGGGTGGACTGGGCCCCGGGTGAAGGTCTGGGTCAGGGACTTGACCTGAGGGTCATGGAATAGTGGTCTAAACTACTGTGGAGGTCTGGATTCTTGAAAAGGACAGCATACTGGGTATGAGGTCTGGGCCCCGGCATGAAGGTCAGGCACCTGGATGAAGGTCTGAGTCCTGGATGGAGGTCTGGGTCCTGGGACTGAGGTCTGGGCACTGGAGGGCGCTCACGGGCCCAGGATGGAGGTCTGGGTCAGGGACAAGACCTCTGGATCAAGGAATGGTGGTGTAGACTACTGAGGAGGCTGAACCAACGAAAAAGGACTGGATATTGCCTTCGAGGACAGGGCCCCGGGATGGCCTTCAGGGAACTGGCATAAAGGTTTGGGACCGGGTATAGGTCTGAACCCCGAATGGAGGTCTGGGTCCTGGGAGGGCGTTCTGTCCCACGAGGGAGGTCTGGGCCCTGGGGGAGGTCTGGCTGATGGGCTGGACTTCTGGGTCCTGGAATGCTGGTCTGAAATAAAGATGTAGGTCTGGGCCCCATGATTGTCATGCAGGTTTGAGACTGGGATGTAGGTCTTATCTCTGAATGGAGGTCTGGTCCTGGAATGGAGGTCTGGTCATTGGAACCCATTCTGCGCTCCGGGTGGAGGTCTGGGTTAGGGGCTTGACTCAGGGTCATGGAACAGTAGTCTGAACTACTGTGGAGGTCTGGATCCTTAAAAAGACCTGGATACTGTGTTTGAGGTCTCATCACAGGCATGAAGGTCAGGGACCTGGATGTAGGTCTGAGCCATGGATGGAGGTCTGGGTTCTGGCAAGGCAGTCGGTCCCTGGAGAGTCCATAGCCAATTAATTTCTTGGAGGAAAAAGTTGTCTTTTTTTGACAAAGCTATATAGTTCCTACCTCAAGGACTTTGGGAACCTAGATAGGATTGCCACTGTTGAGTGTGGGATGGTAGTTCTTGGTATAAACTGAGATGGTATTACAGCAGTGTAACAAGCCAACAATAGTATGAAGTGCAAAATTATGAGGTATAAGTCACAATCCTGAGTCTTACTTAGTATTATACATTTTAGTCACAAGAGTGAACACATACAAATCCAATTCAATTTAAGAATAATTCATTATGGGTGACTGGAGCAAGAGGAAAAAGTGGGAAAAGAGTTATTAAGATGGTTTTAACCTGTTGAAGTCAGATGATCAAAAAAGTGAATAAATATTGGTTGTAAAAAAACATGAAGCTGTGGCTAAGTTTGTGCAGTCATTATCTAAGCTAGGGAGAATGCATACCTACTGGTGTAGTTGAGTTACTCAAGCTATGGAAAGAAAGGGAATAAAGGAGCAACACTAATGATGCAAGTTCTTTTCATATTTTTTAGTAAACATCCTCACTTGCAAGCCTAGAGAGTAGTCAGCTTAAAGATGTTTGTAAGGAGAAAATAAAACAATATTACCATGAATTTAGAAAAAAATATATGGCAGAACTAGATATTTCTTTATCATATACCTATTAACATACTCCTTTTAAGGCTCTTAAGATATTGGTTTATCCTTAACATGCTATCTGTTTTTCCACTGAACTATGCTGTGAGCTTTTTGTAGAAAGAAGCTATTGAAAAACAAGTTAGCACTTACACAAACATAAATACATAATTAGATTTTGAAACTTCCTAAAGACCTTTTATTTTTACCAATGTAGAAGAAACACAGGAGAGAGCAGCTGTTTTAAATACCATAAATCACTTTGGGGTTTTAAATAATATTTATGAGAAAATAATTCAGTTTAAGGCACTACCATGTAAAAACAGTAATTTCAAGTCATTTATATTTGAAGTGAATTACACTGTTTGCATTTGTAAATTGTCAGTTTACTACATTTACTGTGGTTTATGATATTCCACAACTATTAAAATTTATTTTATAAGCACTGACATTCATAAAATATATTTACTATTTAGACAAGTCAATCTCTATAATAAAACTAGTCAACAACAAGAGTTCTTATTTATTTCTATTGAATGGAAAGTAACCACAGAAATAGGAATAGCTAAATGTATACTTTATGACAGAGAGCAGTTTAATAAAACTTAATCTCATTGAGAAAGTTTCTTGAACTGACTAATGAATCAATGTTCTTCCTATGGTAATAAATTCATTTTCAACTGACAGAAGGAAGTTAAATAATTTACCTGAACAAAGAAAGTATTTCTGACTTCAAAAAACGTACTTCATAATACCTTTCCTTAATTAAAAAGTTGCCCCTTCTATAAGGAAGCCATATCTTTAATACATTTTTTTCCTCAAATAGGAACTTATAGTAAGTTTTTGTTACTTTAGTAGTTAGATCATGAGAATTCCTCTACATAATCTTTATCAATTGCCCAAAGTAAATCTATTTTCTCATATTCTTCACATCTTCAATAACATATAAGTACCACATTATTTCATTAATTAAATATGTTGTTCTATTATTCATCTATTCATTGGTTACATTAAGTAAACTATAAATTCCTAGAGTATGGTAATCCTGACTTTTTTTTTTGCTTTTTCTAGTATTTATTTCAATTTGAGAAAAGTAAATATGTAGTAAATTGTTTAAAGTATATAAATAAAGAGAAGTATACATATGTGAGTAGAAAGATGGAAAATGGAAAATTCTATTTTCCCACATAGATCATATTATGGAAGTATGTGTTTCTTGATTTCCTGTATTGTTGCAAAACCCAGAAATAAAATGTATCTCACACTGAAAAGTTCAATAACTTTCTCCACTTAAAAAAAATCTTTATCATTTTTATCTCTGTAAAATAAATAAACATTCTTAACACTTATGTTGCTTAAATTTTAAAAATTGATTCTCTGGATATATACACTTTGTAATTAATAATATTATTAATAATAAAATTAATAATAAAACTTATTAATAATAAAACCTACTTAAAATGTAGTGAATGTGAACAGAGATTAATTACAAATTAATCAGGTTTAAAGTTTCATGTTCAAGTTACAATTCATTTTGTAAACCAAAAAATATGCGCAAAAAATATATGCTCATATTAAATGCAATTTTATACATTTTCCTAAAGATGTGAATATTTTACCAGGTTTGAATAAAAGACATCATCAATTTGATACTTAGATAATTTAAACAGTTTCACATAGTTCCATTAATTTCAAAATACAATAATACTATGTTTAAAAGTTCATTGAATCTTATAACAAAATCAATGAATAAGTCATCTTTTTAATTACTTTCTTCAGAGTCAGTAAACTCTTCATTAACTATGAGGTATGGCATATATAAAGCAATATAGATTCGTTTCAATTTTTATGAAATGTTAAATAGGTATCCATAAAAATTTTATGGAATTTCAGCCACAGTCAATATTTGCTTCTTTATTTCCCTAAATAATGCGGATCTATGGTAAATAAATTAGTTTGCTCAGTAATATCTGAAGATAAACTGCCATTACACTAAAATATTAATTAAACAACTAGGGGATTTAACAATATAAGTCTTTATCTATTGGTCTATATTTGGAAAAAAAAAACAGTGTTCATATTGAATTAAAAATGTATTTATTAAATTCTTACTATGTGCCAGGAATTGTCTATCTAAGGCACTGAAGATAAGTTGGGGAATAAAGAAGACAAAGTCTTTGTCATTTTGGAGGCTAGATTTACACACACATACGTACTCATACACACAACCCAAAACAAAAGCAAGTGATGGAGAAGCTATTCTGATGATAATAAGCACAATGATAGGTATGGGAAGTCCAGTGGTGGGTTCTATATTACTGTAAGCAAAGAAAGATCTCAGATATGATGACATTGGAGCTAATAAATGAAAGATGAGAGGTCAGTCATGCAAAGAGAACTGGAAAGAAAGAACAACATTGATGGGAGAATTAAATGTAGGAATTCTAAAGCAGAAATGAATGTGGTATAAATGAGGAACAAAAGACCAGAGTGAGGCATAAGGACAGTGAAGAGCTGAGGTCAAATACTAGTAAGCAGGGGAATAGGAGCTACAACTGAACTAATCCACATGTGAAAACAAGTTTTTAATATATTTTTTTATTGATATCAGAGAGAGGAAGGGAGAGGGAGAGAGAGATAGAAACATCAATGATGAGAGAGAATCATTGATCAGCTGCCTCCTGCACGACCCCTACTGGGGATAGAGCTTGCAACCCGGGCATGTGCCCTTGACCAGAATCGAACCTGGAACCCTTCAGTCCTCAGGCTGATGCTCTGTCCACTCAGCAAAACCAGCTAGGGCATGAAAACAAATTTAAAGACTGACTTTCCCAGATATATACTAATAAAATACAAAGACGTGAAATGCATCTCAAATAGAAGCTGGATCTCTTGTGCAGGAAACTCGAATGAATTGAACAGGCTAACAGTATCAAATACACCCCTAAATGTGTAATGTCTCCAAACAATAGTTTTATTCTTCACTCAGGTATGCAGCTCAAGGCAGATACAGGTGGGGAAAAGTGCTCTGTTTTATATTCAGAGACCCTCAACTGTCTCCATGTGTCCTGGGCAGCCACTTCCAACTGGCATAGGGTAAAGGGCACACAGGATCATGAGTGGAACATGATTTTTAATGAGGGAGGGGTGGGAGAGGGATAGTTACTTCCACTCACCTTCGGTTGAATAGAGCTCAATCGCATGGCCACACCAATAGGAAGCGCGGCTGGGAAACATAACCTAGGAAGAAGTGGAAATGATAACGTTCTAATAAACCTGGACACCGTGCTGTATTTCTAAATTTTGAGATTATACCACTCTTGTATATATCAGAACTAATTTGTCTTCTTCACTATTTGGGTGTGCTCTAATAAATCAGATTAAAGCTGTTCTTAGTGAATATTTGCAGTTTATACAACTTTCTTTTAAAAATCACTATTTTAAATATTGCCCATCTGATAACCATATAAGTACTACACTTTTGATGATAAAAAAGAGAATTACAAGCTCGGTACAGAGATATGGTAATTTTTGTTCAGAAATAATAATAACATGCATCTTGAAATCTGAGTTATCAAGGAGAAATACTCATACACTGAAATGACTTCCCTGGAGATTTTATGCTAACCTGATTAAATTTGCATGTACAAAAGAAATGTGTACTTAAAATATAGCTTGACATGATCTCCAGCAACTACTTTGTACCATCTATGAGACTAAATTGAACCAGCCATCAATTCTTGAGAAACTCTTGATTATATTTATTCATTGTCTGATTTTTAATGCATATGAATGAACCTTCCATCAGCATTTCAGAAAGTCAATGTCCTAGGCTCTCATCTGAGAATACATTATTCTGTATTGTTCTCCGGTCCTAATAAATATACTGGAAAGAAGAAATTATCTGTGTCAAATGGTTTGGATGATATCCAATCTAGCCACTCCTTTAGTTATTTTCTGTCTATCCCTAAAAGCCAGGACACATTAGACATAAGCTTTCTGAGCTTTTTAGAAAATATATTATGCCCTTGTTTATTGTCTAAATAAGTTATATTCTGTCTAGTCATATGAAATCTGTCACTTAATTATCTTTAGAAATACTGTAGAAAAAAACATGCTATCATTCTGCTCTCTTTAGACAGAGCCCAGGTGAGGTTTTGAGTTTTTTGTTTTGCTTTGGTTGAAGTATGCAAGGTATAGCTTAGTTCCCCTAAGGAACTCATGTTCTTTCCTTTTAAATGAGGACAGTTCTATAGTAACCATGTTCCACCCTTTCCTCTTGACTGCCTTAAAGTTGAATAAACAGTTTCAAACTCATTTATGGCTTATGAGGGTGGTCTGCCTTTTCTTATGCCTCTGATACAGATGCTTTGTTTTGGTTTCTATTACATTGTTTAGTATTGTTACTGCTACCTGGCTCAATGCATGTTGGGAAAGATGAATATTTGCACAAATTAAAATAATACATCTTCTAAAGATGAACTGAAGCGGTTGGTAAAGGGGATTGCTGGACAGGACTGCTCAGGTTTCTCATCACTCCACATGTCTGTGGGCAGCACCACCACCTACTTAGAGGCACACATCAGCACTTATCCTGCTTCCATTCAAATCCTATTTGAAGATTTACATGGCATGCATAAATTTCATCTCCATATGACTCTCTATGTGTAAAAGGACTTTAAGAAATTTCCTGGAGTGGATCAGAAGGCTGTCTGTCTCTAATTATAATTGCACGGTTTCATGTCTAGGACGTCCTATCTTTCATTAATGTGTAAATGCATGCATATGAGCATGCCCTTGGATAGAAACAGAGAATATATCCAAGAATTTTTAAAACATAACAAGGAAAAGACAAATTAGAATGGTTAGGTAGGGCCTTTGATGGTAGAGCCAAAAGGGGGAACCTCAACTGCTTTTAAGCAAATTCTTCTAACAGTAATGAAATGCAGACTCTCTGACATTCTCTTGCTTAGGTCAGTCTCTGGTCAGTCAAGTCTTAGAGCCAATGAAGTTCAGAAAGAGTCTAGAACACTGAACACTGGAAATCTCAAACACCTGCTGTAGAAGCACAGGATGGGTGTTAGCATTTATGAACCAATTAGCTTGAAAGAGGGTAAATATAAGTAATAATATCTGTCTAGTAATTGAAATATAAAAAGCTGCTTTTACATAGAGTATCTCATTTGATTTTTAGGGAAAAGAAAATAATAATAAAAACAAATGAATAAACAAAGAACATTGGGATGAAGAAAGAAAAGTACTTTTAGTCTTCTGAGTTCATAATTGTGGAATTTGAAGGTCAGGAAGGTTAAATAACTGCTCAGAGTCCATGGTTAGTTAACATCACTGTGCTTGATTAGGGTTCATAGATAGATTGCTTCATTCAAGACCCATGTATAGTTTCATAATTAAGTTGTTAATTATTTTACCTATTTCCCATGTCTAAAGACATAAGAAAGATTAAATCTAGGTAGGCTTCCTCTGATAATTTTAGCAAGTAATAGTGTCAGAGTTGTGTTACAATGTTAATTTGGGTCAGGATAAAGAAGTAATTTTTCTTAAAAGTCCCTATATTTTCACTGAAAGTTTATGTATAACTAGAGGCCCACTGCATGCATGGGGGTGTGTGTCCCTCAGCCCAGCCTGCACCCTCTCCAATCTGGGACCCCTCGAGGGATGTCCGACTGCCCATTTAGGCACGATCCTACTGGACAGTCAGACATCCCTCTCACAATCCAGGACTGCTGGCTCCCAACTGCTCACCTGCCTGCCTTCCTGATTGCCCCTAACCACTTCTGCCTGCCTGCCTGATCACCCCCTAACCACTCCCCTGCCAGCCTGATTGATGCCTAACTGCTCCCTTGCCAGCCCGTTTGCCCCTAACTGCTCTCCCCTGCAGGCCTGGTCACCCCTAACTGCCCTCCCCTGCAGGCCTGGTCACCCCTAACTGCCCTCCCCTGCAGATCTGGTCCCCTGCAACTGCTCTCCCTTGCCTCCTGCTTGCTCTGTGGCAGCAGCCATTTTTGTTGGGATCTATTTATCTTCTATAATTGAAACTTTGTAGCCTTAAGCAGAGGCCAAGGCAGGCCAGGGCTGTGGAAGCTTAGCTTCCTCCATCGCCGGGGGCAACTCAAGCCTCCTGCTCTCTTCAGATCCGTGGCTGCCTCCATTTTTGTTGGGATTTATTTATCTTCTATCATTGAAACTTTGTAGCCTTGAGTGGAGGCCTGGGCCAGCCAGGGTGTGCGGAAAGCTTGGCTTCCTCCATTGCCAAGGAAACCCAAGCCTCCTTCTCTCCCTGTGGCCGCAGCCATCTTGGTTGGGTTAATTTGCATACTCACTCCTGATTGGCTGGTGGGCATGGCTTGTGGGTGTAGCCGAGTGATGGTTAATTTGCATATTACTCTTTTATTAGATAGGATCACTGTTGGTAACAGGGTAGTGTAAAGTGAACTTTAATTTTGGTTTTTAACCTTTTGCACTCGGATGTCGAGTGTAACTTGACACGGTTAGCATTAAATCCCGAGTAGAAGAAAAAAGCAAGCGAGTGCAAAGGGTTAAAATTATATTATCTAGTTTCACAGATTCCATACTTGGAAATATCTATAATTTCTCATGTTCACTGATATAATTATGTTTGGCTACAGAAGGCTGTGCATAGCACTCTATAGCCCTCACTCATCATGAGGCATGTCAAGTGCAATGGGCAACAGAGCATAGCTGGCTTGTGGAAACTTCTATTTCCTGTCTTGACCCAGGAAATATATACACATATTAACATCACAGTTAAATGATCAAACAATAAAAATTATTTCATGAATCAATTTCAAGGAGAAAAGAAGCTATTGTTATTCTGTTTTATAAATCTAATTAATATATCTTTAAGAAACAAAAAACACATTTGCAGTATGAATCCAAATGTTCAGTGAAAAACAAGTATTTCTTTAAATTAATTGTTTAAAAATCATTGGTGATCCAACTTTTATATAATATAAAATGTTGATATTTTTTCAGCAAAATGCCTTCATTAAGAATAAAATTCAAGAATTAAGCATGAGTATAATATAGTTATATATTTATATATACTGTATTACACTGAATTTGCAATTAAAATGTCTACATCAAATAAGGAATAGTAAATTTTCTCTTTTTTACAATGTGACCTCTGTTGAGAAAATATAATTAGAATCAACATCTCCTCCTCAAATAGAACAGCTCTCCAAAAAGGTAGAAGAGAAAGAAAATAACTTTTATTATTCAATAGGCATTGAACCAGAATGTTATGTGTATTCTGGACAATTCAATGAGATATTGCAAAGACAGAAAGAATTCTCACCCTTGTGTACAGCCACACAGATATGGCCCGTTGTATATGTGTTCTCAGGGCAATGACTAGTCCTCAACTAAGAGGACATAACAGACCATTTGTCACACCAAGTTCATCCTAGATTTATATGATCTTAGGGGTGGCCATCTGTTTTTGTTAATTGGCTTAATCCAAAGAAAAATAAACTTCTCCCATCTTTATGACAGGAGATAGTTTGCCTTTTGGAGCAAGGCACTCATGGAAGTTAGGCGTTTACCCTTCCAAAGAAATGAGCAGGTAAGAACCCTATTTTCATTGATGATTACTATTTCAAAGAGATTGTCCCAGGTCCTTGAGAAAGACATTTATGGATATTAAAGTTGGAAAAGGGGTAATTTAGCTTTTATTTTGAACTGCTATTTGTTATTAGTAACTATGAGTAACTTTGTGATGGGGTGATATGGTGGGGGTAAGGAGGGAGCACCAACAATATCAGTGATGTTGCTTTCAACAGGCAAATGGAAGCATCATACTGAGTCTGCTCTTTTATTATTAAATAATATGCTTTCCTCTGAGACTCTGCTTCAAAGACTGAATTTTAGCCTCTTGAGCTATCTAGATCTGATTTGCCTATTATCTCCTTTGACACCCTGCAGTGTGTTTATACACGCATGTATGCATATGTATTCAACAATCACGAATGGACTGCAGTGCCTCTTAATTCCTTTCCCAGAGAGGAGAAAGACTTGCACTGAGCTTGAGGTATTAAGTTCATACATTATAGATATTCGCATTATTTTTAAAATGAATACTTGTTTGCTTTAACATTCTAATTCAGTTACTTTTGAAAAGTTGAGCCTACTGTGATGTAAGTTTGTTATTACATAATTAAATCAAATTCACTATGAACTAAAACATTTGGATTTTAATGACACCTGTAGGAACAGGACTTCAACTTAAGAGGACCTACATCAGTTAAATTTGAAAGGTATCACAATATCTTGATTTATATATTTGTGTGTACTACATATAAACATATATGAAAGACTCATGTGTGTGTACACATGTATATGATTACTGTCCCTATGACGCTGTCAGTTAATTCAGTATAACATTTTATTGTTTTACAAAAGACAATCTATTTGAAGCTTTATTTTTCATGGTGGCTGCTATGTCCTCCAAACTTTGAATCAGTAACAGGAATTGATGACATTTTTATTACAACTTTACATTACACATACCCTTGCAATAAAAATCAGAGAATTTGTAGCCACACTGCTTCTTTCGTGCGCATCCTAGCTACAATACTTATTTGCTGCATGACCTGAACAAATTACATAAATGTTGTATGTCTCAGCCTCCTCATCTCAAAAATGAGCACAATACCAGCATTTGGATTGCTAGTCAAAGAACTTGTTGACATTTTAGGTCCTTCGCTTTGGGGTAAGGGAGATGCCTTCAGAAAATCCTGCTTATTTTGAACTTTTGCTGAACAATGATGGCAAATATCATCTCTAAGGAGATGGAAAATATTTAGGACTTTATAGACCTCAAATGAGCATTGTATTTTTCACATATTTCACAGATTACAACAAATTAACTTTTTACTGTGAAACTTCCTGGGAAAAAAAAGAGTACAATAATAGTGGTTTCCTCATCCGTAGTTGTGAGCCTAATGAGTCAATCAATGTACATACAGGTGCAGTGTGGTACTGTGAGTTGGAAGTTTGTGGATCTGTGCTCTAGTTTCAACTTTGGGAGTAACTCCTTCAGTGGTTTTGGGTGCAAAGTCCTAACTTCTGTGCCTTAAGTTCTTTCCTCTTCATTAAAACAATAAAAACAAAACGATGGTAATCTCATGTTCTCTAATTCTAATTGGCTATGAATTAGAGACCAAACTGTTTATTTTGTCTCAAAGGCAATTTGAAACATTTTTTTTTTAATGCACAGCATGGCTGAATATTCTCATAAACTGTAGCTATCCTATCAGCAAACAAATAAAGCAACAGAAAGTTATATTAAGATGTCCAAACATAGCCGAAACCAGTTTGGCTCAGTGGATAGAACGTTGGCCTGCGGACTCAAGGGTCCTGGGTTCAATTCTGGTCCAGGGCATGTACCTTGGTTGTGGGCACATCCCCAGTAGGGGGTGTGCAAGAGGCAGCTGATTGATGTTTCTCTCTCATTGATGTTTCTAACTCTCTATCCCTCTCTCTTCCTCTCTGTAAAAAAAAAAAAAAAAAAAAAATGTCCAAATATAATTTCAAGTATGTTAATTTAAAATGGTAGTTTTAGAACATTTTTGAGGACAGAACATTTTATTCCTATGAATTCTTTTGCAGACACCCAATATTTAGGAGAAAAGAACAAGCCCATATATCACTATCAGTATGAGACATATACCAACTTACAGAGGTTGTCTTTCATGAAATGCTAGAAAACCATTGTTCCAGCAGAATTTAGTTAAAAATATGTGCTTTAAATTAAGTGAAAAAATTACCAATCATCATCAATCTTATTTCTTTTTCAACCTCTTTTTGATGCTGGCAGCTACCAAAAAAAAAAAAAAAAGGCCATAGTTTTTATAGTTATTTTAAAAGTAACATTAGTATGGTAATACTACCTTATCGATTAGAATTACAGAATTCAGGAAAATAACTCCTGCAGGGGAGTCAATCAGTGATGCCATGTTTGTAGGAACGTGCAACATAGAAGGAGTATGCCATAAAGTAATGCATCAGAATTCTGAAACTAAGGTTCTACCAGCATCATGTTTTGGTATGTTATACATGCAGTAAATTTCATCAACTCAATCTCATTTGTATTAAATGAAAGTCTCAGGCCCCAGCAGAAAATATCTTCCATTTAGCTTAACTAAGTCCTAAAACAATCCTTTAGGGGGGAAAAAGCAAGAGGGACACCTTCAGATTCATTGATTTATGTATATGAAAAAAGTTTTTCTTTATTAAGTTTAGTATATAGGGGGATCTCTGGGGACCTATTATCTTGGGAACTATAATTTTCCTCATACTTCCTTGTTTTTCTTACCCAATCACATGTTTATTTTTGTTTTCTTTGCAGTCCCTTCTCTTGTGTTGCATCCCAACCCTCACAACCTTTCTAAAGGCCTTGGTAATTAATTTTTCCTGTTTATTGCTACCATTTATGTCATTTTACTGACCCAGTTGAAAGTATCCTATCTGTATATTTAAGGAGTGTTGTGGCCATGCCTCACTCCCTAGAACAAACCCATTTGTGTAGGAACTGTGGCCTCAGCTCAAGCTACAGTTTACAATACCCATTAAATATCATAATGGGAAATTCTCTGACCCTTGGTTTTCTCCTTATAAGATGGCCTGTGTTCTTAAAAACTCAGGATCCTTCACAGTGTAAGACGTCTTAACTTTGATATAATCTGTTCTAACTTAAGAGTTTATTATGAAGCTTTGTGAAATCACTTTTTAAGTATAAAATAATGCATAATAAGATTTAGTTTCGTTTAATATAAAAATTAAAAAAATTAATTCAAAGGTACTCTATGGCTAAGAACAAAATGAACACTACATGCTGTTTTTCTCATAAACTAAAATCAGAAGAATAGTCATATTGACAATTTGGTAGCAGCAACAGTCAGATAAAATATCCATGTAATATGACCTGAGATGTCATATTCCTTTCACATTCAAGTGAGATTACTCTTTTGGCAGAAGAGAGTGTCTCTGATGTAACTGCGGGGTCTGAAAATAATGGCTAAGCACTAGATAGATTAAGCACATATACGGAATGGCAGGCGATGACTAAGTCTCACACATTAGATTTTTTCAGTCACACTATAAGCATGAGTAATTTTATATCATATCATATACGTTGGTAGTAACCATAATTTTCTAATACAAAGGACATAGGTATGTGCTAAACTCTTTTCTTGTATCATGGGTGGAGATAGAAAATTCCTTAATGTTAACGTTAATTTTAACAATCCTTCACATTGTGTAATGACATATATCACACAACAGTAATAGAACAGAGAGGAGTTGAGCCAGAAAACAAATTGGTCGTGGTTTTATCATTGCCTTTCAGGCTAAGCTCATCTTCCCTTAAGCCTTTGCTCAGTGCTCAGTGAACTGATGTAATAAATGCTCATCACCTTCTCTTTCAAATCTTGAACAATCTGGAATGGACAGCATCTTCAAGGGTGGATGGAGTTTAATAGGTTTTAAAGTGTACCTAGAATTTAAGAAACAGAGTTTTCCATTTGTTTTGCATGCTCTGACTCCTAAGACTTTTATGTGTTGAGTATGTATGTGTGTGGGAAGGTGTGTATGTGTTTGTGTGTTGAGATGGGAACATGTATAATATGAGATAATTTGGTAAGGTAAAATGATGGAATCCATCAGCCAACTTCAACTTACAGTGTGTGCCTTATTGTCTTGGTTTGACAAAGTTTCTATATACTTGTTAAATCTTATAATGTAATAAAATTAAACAAAAACAATACAATCCTATCTAATAATAGACAAATATGCAAATTGACCATACCTCCGACACACCCACAAGCCACACCCACCATCCAATCAGAGCGAGTATGCAAATTAACCCAAACCAAGATGGCTACAGCCACAGAGAGCAAGGTTTCCTAGGTAACAGAGGAAGCCAAGCTTTCTGCCAGGCATTGCAGGCCTAAGCCTCCACTCAAACTACAAAGTTTCAATTATAGAAGGTAAACAAATTCAAACAAATGGTGGCAGAATGGAGCTTGAGAGAGCAGGCCAGGGTTGCCGCCAGCAGCAGGGGAAGCAAAGCTTTCCTCACACCCTGGCCAGGCCCACCCGCTTAAGGCAACAAAGTTTCAATTATAACCCCAACACAAATGGCTTCAGGCCTCGGAGGGAGCAGCAGGCTTGGCTCTGCTCCAGGCTAGAAAGTTTCAATTGTAGAAGGAAAATAAATTCCAGATACCAGGGCCTCCGCTTGCATTGCCAGGGGGCGTGGCCAGCCTGCAAACCACCACAGGCCCCTCGCTCAGGCCGCCCCACACCCCAAGGGAACCCCACCCTGATCTGGGACACCCTTCAGGGCAAACCAGCTGGCCCCCACCCCTGTACCAGGCCTCTATCCTATCTAATAAAAGAGTAATATGCAGATTGATCATCACTGCAACACACAATATAGCTGCCCCCATGTGGTCAAAGATCCTGCCCCCATGTGGACGCAAGATGGCCAGCAGGAGAGGGCAGTTGGGAGGCACCCGGCCTGCAAGGGAGGGCAGTTGAGAGGAACCAGGCCTGCAAGGGAGGGCAGTTGGAGGTGATCAACCCTGCAGGAGAGGGCAGTTAGGGGTAACCAGGCCGGCAGAGGAGGGAAGTTGGGGGCAAACAGGCTGGCAGCAGAGTGGTTAGGGGGTGATCAGGCTGGCAGGCAGAAGTGGTTAAGGGCAATCAGGAAGGCAGGCAGGCAAGCAGTTGGGAGCCAGCAGTCCTGGATTGTGAGAGGGATGTCCGACTGCCCGTTTAGGACCGATCCCAGGGATCGGGCCTAAACGGGCAGTCGGACATCCCTTGAGGGGTCCCAGATTGGAGAGGGTACAGGCTGGGCTGAGGGACAACCCCCCTCCGTGCACGAATTTCGTGCACTGGGCCTCTAGTGAAAATATAATTCAGTAAATCTTAATTTGTTAACATTCATTGATTATTTAATTTAGATTATTTTATAAATCCAATGAAGAGGATCTTTTTAAAACATTTGTTTTTATTCTTTGTACTTTTTTTGTTTTTAAATGTTTCAGTACTTTAAGATCCAGTGATCTGCAAATAATTATTTTTTATTTCTGAACAATTAAGACTTAGAGGATGAACTGCCATGTCAGAGATATAAAACACTGAATTGCCTAGAATTTTTTGGCCAGGTGTCCATTCAGAGCACATAATCAGTAAGCCAGGTAAATATGGAATTAAATAGAGAAGGTGCAGAAGAGATTGCATCCCCTCTTCTCTAAGCCTCAGGTCAATATCACACACTGGCAGACAAAAGATATTTTATCCCTCATAGAACGTGGTACAACAACTTTCTTGACTTGGGATTTTCAGAGGTATATTGGTGATAAGACCTTGAGTAAGAAAGTGAAAAGCAAACTTAAAAATTTAGACAAAGTTTAACACACACAAAAAAACTTGAGATAATTAATAATCAAACCCCTACTGGTATTTACCTTTCACAATAGTGCTAAACATATTGAATATCCACATCAATATATATTGATTCATGAAATATTTTAGTGACAGGTAGAAAATAATCAGTAGTTAGGATACTGGAACACTAATAACTTTGTTTCTCACTGGCTACCTGTGTGATTATGGGCAAATAAATTAATGTATTTGAGTCTCAATTATTTCATCCATTTGTTTTAAAACTTGAAAAAATCAAGGAATATAATCTTAGAACTAAAATATTTCTAAGAACAATATAAACAACAGTTTAATTAAACATATAATACCACAAAATTAAGTTTATAAACTCCAAAAATCAAATACACTTTAATATAAGACATTCAGCCCTAGCCAGTTTATCTCAGCGAATAGAGCATTGGCCTACAGACTGAAGGGTCCTAATTCAATTCTGGTCAAGGGTATGTACCTGGGTTATAGGCTTGATACCTGTCTCTGGTCAGGGTGCATGCGGGAGACAACCAATCAATGTGTCTCTCTCACATCGATGTTTCTCTCTGTCTCTCCCTGTCCCTTCCACTGTCTCTAAAGAAAATTCAATGAAAAAATATCCTCGGGTGAGGATTAATAAAAATTCAGCTAGTTATTGGGATACAATAATGATAATCAGCTAATGCTTTAGTATTATAGTTTATCCCATTTATAATTAAAATCAAATAGTCATATATTCATAGCTTCTGTTATAAAATACAGTAGACTTCAAAGAGTATGCATATTGTTCAAAATATTTTACTGGTTAAAACTTATTCTTGATCAAATTCTGAAAGTAAAATGTTTGACTTGAGATAAATAATAGTGCCAGAGCACACACATAGTTGAGAAAGAAGAAATTACGAATGCAGCTTCTAACTACGTGTTGTTAAAACTGCAAGTGTTGCAACCAGGAAATCAAACTTTGTTTTCTGATATGTGAAGCCTACACTCAGTAAAAGTAAATTTGGATTTTTATTATTTGCTTTCCTAATGAAGAAAGAATCCTTTATTTGAAAAATGTTTATTATATTTATTTGGGGCCTAATTTTTCAAAAGTTCATAGTCATTGTACAGAAGTGTGCTTATATTAAATATATCAAATGTGGCTAGCACAGTATTGTGTGAATTACAAAAATAAAATATGTATTTGGGAAATTAGACATATATGCATGAAGAATTATGAGAAAAAAAACATGCATGGTACAGTTAAGAAAAAGGAGCAGTTAATCCTATATAATAAAAGTGTAACATGCAAATCAACCAAACAGCAGAACAACTGGTCGCTATGAGGCATACTGACCACCAGGGGACAGACAATCCACACAGGAGCTGCCCCCTGGTGGCCAGTGTGCTCCCACAGGGGGAGCGCTGCTCAGCCAGAAGCTGGGCTCATGGCTGGCGAGTGCAGGGGTGGTGGCAGGAGCCTCTGCTACCTCTGCTGCAGGCGGGCGGTAAGGAGGGAGGGGTCCCAGACTGCGAGAGCCTCAGACTGCTAGAGGATGTTTGACTGCCAGGTTCATCCCCCGAGGGGTCCCGGACTGCAAGAGGGCACAGGCCAGGCTGAGAGGAATCCCACCTCCCCTAGTGAATGAATCTCGTGCACCGGGACTCTAGTGTTGAAATAATAGATTAAAATAATATTGCATAATGGATTGGCTGAGAAGTGGTAAAAATTGAAACTATATAGAAAAAAGAAAAGGTAATTGCATCTACTTTATTGGGAAGTTGTTACTCCTTATCTTTCTTTCCCCATACAAACTTTTATCTTCTCAAGTGAAAAAACAACAGTCTAGAATCAATTTATTTTTCAGATTGGTTTGAATCCTATACTATACACTGCTTACCTTTGATACTATTTCCTGTTTTTCTTCTTAGTAGGGTATATTGACTTATTGGATCACCGTGTGGGACAAAAGTAGTTTTAAAGTTGTCCATATGGAAAATAATACAAACATTAATAAATGATAATATAAGAATAAACTGTGTGCTTGGTGTACTCACAACTCTAAAACTACTTTTGCCCCAACCTGTAAAGCTCTATTGCAAAGCTCTACTGCTGTTAATGCCTTTTTTAAAATATATGTTCTTCCTTTTTGAAGTTGATTTCTATCAGTTTTGCTTTGGACAACTCTCATTCCAAGAACCTAACTCTTTCAAATCTATAGCCCTGCCACTCTTGTTTCTCAGATAACACATTACTGAATTTGCTGTTGAAACAAATCAACAACAAATCTGCAGAAATTATGGAGTTATAGAACAATGTCTTCGTAGCTCACAATTGATTTTGTTTTCATTGTACATGTCTCTGTAGGATATAGAAAGATGCCTATTACATTCTCAGTTAATAACTTTGTCTTCCCAGTGTTGTTAGCTAGGTATTTTTCCCTTCATGATACAATGAGAAAAGATAGCTTGAGGATAGAAGTAAAGATATTGTTTAAAAGAGCAAAATTTTAATGGGATACTGTATAGACAAACAGGATGAGTATATAACTGTTCTAATTCTTGTCATTCTTATTATGTATCTGAATTGAACAATAGGATTTTATCTGTCCCACACTCAAAGCAACCGGGGGAAAAGTAAATTTGGTCATATCTTTTAACATATTTTAAGTGTCCAGTTTTAAAAGGGGAAAGTAATGTATTTATCATGTTCATCATACTGTTACATATTCCTGCTACAGGCACATAAATATACACATGTATTATCTCAAATAATGTTTAATCCCCTATCTTGTATTCAGGATTGCATCTAAGGAATCAGAAACCAAATTCAGGAGAATTATTTCACGAGCAATAATGCAATAAATACATGGTGAAACATAAATTTCAGGAACTAGATGACAGATTAACCTGGACTTTACAATTTACCTGGACACACACACACACACACACACACACACAGACACATGAGTGCGTATGTTTTTAACACTGTGTTTAAGATAAGCAGGTATACATTCGACAGTAATTTATTTAGATAAAAAATTAGAAACACAAAGCTACTAATGAGGTTTATTTTTCTTTGTTATCCTACATAATAAAATGGTAATATGTAAATTACCATCACTCCGCTACGCCCACGATTGGGCCAGCAGGAGGCGCAGGGGGCGGGACTCAGGGTGGCCGGGGTAGCTGATTGGGCCAGAAGGACGCTGGCGCCGCGAGCTCAGCGTCTGTACCATGGCTGCCGGAGGCTTTCGGAAGGCCTGGGGCGCCTGCGGACAGCCAGCCGGACAGGTCCCCCGCGATCAAAGGCCAAAGCGGGGGACCTGGCCGCCTGTCTGCTCCGGCGCAAGGCCTTTCGAAAGCCTCCGCAGCGCCGGAGGCTTTCGGAAGGCCTGGGGCGCCTGCGGACAGCCAGCCGGACAGGTCCCCCGCGATCAAAGGCCAAAGCGGGGGACCTGGCCGCCTGTCTGCTCCGGCGCAAGGCCTTTCGAAAGCCTCCGCAGCGCCGGAGGCTTTCGGAAGGCCTGGGGCACCGGCGGACAGCCCGCTGGTGCACCAGGTGCATGATTAAATCATGCACTGGGCCTCTAGTGGTGAATATAAAATAATTTCTGTAGACTGTACAATGAGGAATAAAGAGTAAAAAATGTTATTGGTTAAATAGTGATGCATTGCTGCATACAAAAAAAAACCTCATGTTAAAGTAAGTGTAAATTCTGGCATAAGTAAATGTTTATATTATGAATAGTAAGGAGATTAGTATAATAATTAAATTAAAATAATAATAAGGAAAATAGAAGTATACAGCTATGCACAAAAAGCCACTGTCTAATAATGGAAACTTTAAAATATCTTGTCAAAACAATTATAGATACTTTAATTATATTTAGTTTTTTAAGGATACTGAATTTCACTGCACACAACATGCCTAAAATTATAGCTCCAAGTATATAAACAAGTCTGGTTTTAATTTTTTTTTCTTTTGCTATTTTATTCATACAAATAAAGCAAAGGGACTGGAGCAATGTATTCAAAATTCCTGTTTTCATAGAAAATCATTATTTACTAAAGTAAGATACCTGAGATATTTCTGGTATTATAAATTATATTTCATATACAGTCAAGCCAAGTATACTCACTCAACAACAACAATAAAATATTACTCACACACTGTATGCCAAGCTCTCTCATAGAGACTAGGAAAAAGAAGTGAATAAAAACAGGCAAAAACAGTATTTTTATTAAGCTTACTATTTAATGGGTGGGGATAGCCACTACACAAGGTAAATAAGTACAATATACAGCATAGTATGTTAGATGGTGACTAATGTTATGAAGATAACGTCTATTTAGAATGGAGTTAGGAAATGCTGTTGCAGAGAAGTGTTACTTATAGCTAGGGTAGCAGGCAGGGCCTCTTAGGAAATGATGAAGGAACTTTGAAATTTCGGGGGCAAGAATCCTATATAATAAAACCCTAATATGCAAATTGACCGAACGGCAGAACGACTGGACATTATGATGCACACTGACCACCAGGGGGCAGAAGCTCAATGCAGGACTGTCCCTGGTGGTCAGTGCTCTCCCCCTGTGGAAGTACCAGAAGCTAGGCTCACGCAGAGGCAATGGCAGGAGCCTCTCCAGCCTCCACTGCAGATGGGTGATAAGGAGCGAGGGGTCCTGGACTGCGAGAGGGCACAAGCCAAATTGAGGGACCCCCCCCCCCCCCCCGCTCCAGTGTATGAATTTCATGCACTGGACCTCTAGTGTTCCCATAAAAAGGACAGGAACACAGGTGGCCTAGAGAGTAGCTACAGGAACAGCAGAGGCCAGTGTGACACTTGTGGAAAGGAATGGATGAGAAGTCCAGGAGAGATGGTAAGGGAGCGGTTTTGGAGCAGAAAGTAGGGAGAAATTTCTAAGAAGTGGCTTCTCCTGCTGTGGACCCTCCCTGTCTGTTGCAGGTCTACATTGCATACATATCTCTGTCATGTCTCCGTTTTCCACTAGAGTGTGGTGTGTGTGTGTGTGTGTGTGTGTGTGTGGTCCAGCGGTGTCCTTCCTACCAATGGGTGAACTGATCTGTATGTTTTTAGCTACTGTGGGCTATAAAAAACATTCTTTGGGGAGATTTGGAGTCTGGAAGTGAAGGCATAGCCATTTCATAGTTCACATATGTTCTTGTTAACCTGCTGTGTCACCATGTTGGTGTTGGCAGTGGTCAGGCCAGCAACTACTCTACCTTCCTCCAGATCCGTTCAACTTCTCTCACTCCTGGGCCAGGTGTGTGTGTGCGCGTGTGTGTGTGCGTTGCGTGCGTGCGTGTGTGTGTGTGTGTGTGTGAAAAAGCACTTTCTCCCGCAGGACACCCATACCATAAATGCAAGAGGTGACAAGCACCTACAGAGGTTTCAGTTCATCCTCTAGGATGCAAGGATTTGTTTGTGGATTCTATCTTGTTCTTGTTCTACTTGTTTTACATCCATCTTCTCTTCTTGAGTGTCTTCCCTGTGGATATCTAGCTCCAGAATCAGACACAGGAATTGCAACTCCCACAACTGATTATGGTCCAAACCTTAAATGATACACTAAACAAGTAAATTCATAAAATAATGAATATGGATAAATAGAAATATAATCAATTTACTTTGAAAAGTAGATAGATAAATGATTGATATATTTCCACAATGTTTAATGGGTCAAACTTATAAAAACCAGAAACATTTTGTGCACAAATGATCCGTGTGCAGAAAATAAAGGGATATATATTCTCAATCGATTGACAAAAACCTAATTTATTCTTAACTCTGAACCCAAATTCTTCCAAATTCCCTCTACATGGTTTCCAAAAACAATGCAAATTTTTTTTTTCATCCTCACCCAAGGATATTTTTCCTTTGATTTTCGAGAGAGTGGAAGAGAGAAGGAAAGACAGAAATATTGATGTGAGAGAAACACATTGATTGTTGCCTCCTGCATGTGCCCTGACCAGGGCCTGAGCCAGTGAGGAGCCTGCAACTGAGGTCTGTGCCCTTGCCCAGAATTGAACCTGGGGTCCTTTGGTCCGCAGGCCAACACTCTCTCCACTGAGCCAAATCGGCTAGGGCACCACTGCAATTTTAAGAAACATTTTGTGTCTGGATTGACACTGAAGATAGACGCAGTTGTGGTTACTTTATTTCAGTTGTCTGGAGTTGCCTCTAGGTTCAAAGCCTATGTGACAAAAGGGGCTGCCATACCAAGTTGAAAGGTTATATATTCTGTAAATCCTCAAAAGAAATGCCGAAGGGGAAGCTTGATAGGATGCAGATTGCCTCTGGAGAACCTATTGGAGCCCCTGGTGGCAGATAAATATTTATATGATGGCCTAATGATTTGTGGTATTTGAAAAAAATTCCCCCAAGTTTGAGGCAGTGTTCCCTATAAAATATCAAGTAGTCTCAGGGGAGGGAATCAAACTGAAACCTTGTTCTGTCTTTTGTCTTTAAAATGTGGATCCCAGCAAGAAGTAACATTTCTTCACCCACATTTGACTGGTCTATGAGGAAGAGCCTAGTTTGGACTAGTCAATGTCTGTCAGCAAATCCGTTTCTTCAATCTAATGGAAATAAATGGAATCTCACCGGGAAGACCAACTGTTAGCAAATGGCACCCCTTCAGTGACATAAACCCCTTCTTAGGCACCTAAAGAATCTCTCATATCAATGTAATACGGAAGGCCTTGGAAAAGTTTGAAACTTTTCTCTTTGTGATATCATGGCTCATTGTATCAAACAAAAGATCAAATCACCAATTTCTAGTGATTATTAAACAGCTTAAAATTATCAGATTATTTTGATGAATGATTCATGCTACAACCTTTATTATTTATTAGATAGAAAGTTTTAACATATATAGGGTGTCACAAAAATGTATACATGCACTTTGAATAATTATAAAGGCAGTGTTTATTAAAATACATTTCATTTTCAAAACTGAGATATCAGCTGTTAAAGTGTGTATATATTTTTGGGGGACACTCTGTATATGATTTGATGTGTTTATAGGAAAATTTATATTTAAAAAATTACATACATATATTTATATATTGAATTATATTACTGTATCAGTTGTTTATATATTGAATGTCAACCTGATAGGATGATATAAAATGTATATGTCAAATCAACACTTGTCCCAATACTCAAAGAAAAAATGACAAGGAACATTTTCATAAATCAGGGAATTATAAGTGATTTATAGTAAAACTATAATTTTAACCTTAACATTAAATTCTAGCCTTTGAAGATCTTAAAATATATATCAATTGATAAAAAATAGAAGTGTACTATTTATAGGCAGTACGAGTGAAATACATAAAATAATCTACTAAAATTATAAGAAATTATCCTACACTTATTTTGCTGATAAGCCTAGTAGCATCTTTGTGTTATCAAAGTGATATAATTAGTTCAGAAAATAATGAAAATATATTCTTTATACAATAACAACATAATAGTACAGTAACTGCAAATGTGTGGGACTAATAAACAAAAAATCACAACTGCCCTATGGACTAAAGAGTAGACTTAAAAAATATTAAGAGCAACAAAGTTTTGGATGAGAAGTTTGAATGTTTTAAGCATGTCAACATTTCACAGAGTAATCCATAAATTTAACATGATCCTCATTATTAAAAATAACTATGAGATACTGGCTACATTTATAAGAATAAGTATATTCTTATACTTAAGAAAAGTCCAAAAGTATTTTAAGAAGGTTTCATTAACCCATGTAATCTAACACCAGAACTATTCTACCTTAGTGTGAAATGTTCCTTGTTAACATAAAAGTAAGTGTGGAGAATAGAGGAAGGTAAACACAGATGTGCCACAACATATGAATGACAACCTAGGTGAAAACAAAGCACTTTTAATAAATTAAATAGCACAAAATAATTTTAAAAATATTGGCTAATAGATAAATAAATTCATATTTTACATACAGTTAAACTAAATTTGAAAATATTTGATTACTAATTAATCTTTAGCTTGTCTAAATGGTAATTCAGTAAATAGATGAGTTATTATATAATGAATTGTGAATATATACATATATATACATATACCAGATACATATGTATATACATATGAAAGGTATAATATACGTATATATTCAATCTGTAATATAGTTTAGATATCCATATACACAGTTACATATGTGTGTTTGTCAAAGTAACCTATAGGTATTATCCTATATAATAAAGAGGTAATATGCAAATTAACCATCACGTTCTCACACAAGATGGCAGCCCCCATGTGGTCACAAGATGGCTACCACAAGATGGCCGGCAGGGGAGGGCAGTTGTGAGTGATCAGGCCAGCAGGGGAGGGCAGTTGGGGGTGACCAGGCCAGCATGGGAGGGCAGTTGGGGGTGACCGGGCCGGCAGGGGAACAGTTAGATGTCGATCAGGCTGGCAGGGGAGTGGTTAGGGGGTGATCAAGCTGGCAGGCAGAAGTGGTTAGGGATAATCAGGCAGGCAGGCAGGTGAGCGGTTGGGAGCCAGCAGTCCCGGATTGTGAGAGGCATGTCCAACTGCCCATTCAGGCCCGATCCCTGTGGGCCTAAACAGGCAGTTGGACATCCTCTGAAGGGTCCCAGATTGAAGAGGGTGCAGGCTGGGCTGAGGGACACCCCCCCCAGGGCACAAATTTTGTGCACCGGGCCTCTAGTCAAATTATAAAACTACACATGCAAAAACATGGAATTTTAATGTACATACATTCTGCCCATAGAATAATGCTATTATATATTTGGGAGGTTTAGTCTTCTAAAAATCTTCTTATCTGTTTTTCTGTTTATATCTATCCACCCATCCATCCCCCTATCCATCCATCCATCCATCCACTCATTCGTCATCCTTCTATCCACTTATCTGTTTCTATCATCTATCTATCTATCTATCTATCTATCTATCTATCTATCTATCTATCATCTAATTATCTAGCAATCTATTTATCCACAAAATTATCTTATTAATCTAACATTCACTGGCATATAATATGTGCTCAATATTTTTCACTTAAAAAAGGGAATACATTTGTTATTTCTCAACATCATTATGGCTGAAGTAAAGGACACCTAATTATATGAAAAAAATCTGTGTTATTTTACAACATTTCAAAAGAATAAGAGTAAAAACAAGATGAAAGTATTACCTTATCACTTGTTTTTTACAAAACAAGCTTCAATATATCTAATCAAAATACTTCTCTTTTCTTAGCACTAACAAATAATGTTCTAAAGTAAACCAATAACTGTTCTAAACAGTACACATGCTACAAAGAAAATATTTCCATAATATCTTTTAGAGCACTGAAAAATTAATCAAAAAATTGTAGGCTTTTGCAATGACAAATACATTAATCTCTAAGCAACTGTATTGATATTTCAAGTAATATATTTTCAAAATACCTTTCCATGACATTGTAAAATTAATCTTTTCTAAAAAGTCCTTTTGTTGTTGTTAGGCAAAGAGGAAATAAACTCTTTTAATGGATTACCTGGACTGACAAACACCACTCAGAGAAATGCCACAGAGATCCTGCCACAGGGACCTCAAAAATACATCATCAAAGACCACATCCAAGTCAAAAGTATAATGCAAAACATAAAGTGTGCAATTGATTGCCAGTAGATCCCATTTTCTTTGAAAATAGTATTTAAATGTTTCAGCATATAAAGCATAATATAGTAACTGTATAAATAAGAATTTAATGGATTTAGTATATGGCATGATGACATTAGTCAATTATTGACTTTTATGTCATTCTTATAACACAGCAGGTCCTAAATTTACACAATACTTTTCCACATCCTTTCAAACTATTTTCTTTTAACCAGAGGAATGTTATTATTATTAGCCTCATAGAATTCATGGAAAAATATTGTATGCTAATTTTTATTGATGGCCTAAGGACACTTCAATTATTTTTAGAGTTCTATTTTTTTAATAAAAAGGAAACAATATTTTACACTTATAAAAAAGGTTACAGATAATTTTATTTCACAGTACACTTAAAGAGCTAGCATTTTCTCTTCTTTACTAAGAATATAAATTTTTGTTTTAAAAAAATCATATACAGAATATAATATGTTCTAAGAGAAATGAGATAAAAGTGTAGATGTGTAGCCCTAGCTGGTTTGGCTCAGTAGATAAGAGTATGGACTCTCGGACTGAAGGGTCCTGGGTTTGATTCCTGGTCAAGGTATTTACCTCTCCCTGGCAGGAGCACATGCGTGAGGCAACCAGTTGATGTTTCTCTCTGTCTGTCTCTCCCCCTCCCTTCCACTCTCTCAAAAATCAATGGAAAAATATCCTCAGGTGAGGCTTAACAACAGCAACAACTAAAAAGGGTTGATGTGTATTAATCGTTAGATTAAATTAGAATGATAGCTTAATTATCTTTTACCTGATCCAAAACAGGCGTATTTCTTTATTTGGTAAACATATTTGTCCTTTATTTGGGTTCTAAGCAAGACTCATAACTGACGAAGTAATTGGTAGTTATGTCATGACTACTCAGATTATTGGAGGGTAGGCATAATGGCTTCATTAAATACTCTTACAGAGAGTGTGCGTGTCTATAATATTACTACATGTATGAATTATGAAGCACAGATTTAATGCCTACTATCTTAATGACTTGTGTGAATTAAGATGTGCTTTATTATAGACAAATCTGTAGTATTAGTAGTAGAGGGCTGAGATTTAGTTTATATTGAAGACAAACTGGGACAAATGCCAATGTGAGATTTTATCTGTACCATATCTGGTTCAAGAGAAGTATTGTATATTGTTTGAAAGAATTATTGTAGTTTTGCTTAACTAAAATATAACATTATTCCTTAGGGCTTGGGCTAGGTATTACATAAATTAGAATGCTTTTAGAAAATTACTTAAATGATTTAGATTTAAAATGTTTTCCTAAATAATAGCTATAAAAATGAGAAATAAGAGTATATCTTAAATTTTCTAGCTACTAAATGATTATTATAAATGTATCTATCATTTGCCACAAAATTTTATTAAAAACAGCTAAATGTTTACTTCCTATTTATAGAAGCATTTTTTATTCCTCTCTTACATACCTAGTTAGTGAAAGTATATATTTATATAAATGGTCAATGTGAGGAAAAGGCAATGAATGAAAATTACTTGTCCTCCAGGATTTTTTGTTTAAGCAATTGTAATGCCAAAAAAATATTTAAATTGATAGATAAGATGATATAGATAGATAGATAGATAGATAGATAGATAGATAGATAGATAGATAGATTTACCAGGCTAGTCTCTCCATATATTACCAAGTATACCACTACCAGTAAATAAAAATCTGTGAACCCCACCATATAGTCAACCATCACACAAATTGATTTTGAGTACTTCTTTACTTTTTTAACATACTTATAATAACTATGATTAACATAATTCTTATAGGTTTTTCTTGGTGTGTGTCGATTAATATATGTGTGTATTAATTTTGTGAAAATGGAATAATATTAGATGTGTTCTGTGATTTTCCATCAAGGAGCTTATAGTTTATCCATCAAGAAGCTTATATTCTATTCAGTTAAATTCATATACAAAGAATTCTCATAATTCAGGGATGTTAGGTTCTATAAAGTCAGTGGGAACACTGAAATAGTAATTCATGATTGCTCCTAGAGGAAATACAAAGTTAGTTTCATGTGAGCCCCTGGTCACATTTCTGTCAATTTGTCAACACATAAGCTGTTTTATGTGTGTTTCTGTTTAAAGACATATGTAACACTCAAATTTTCTTCATAAGGCACATCACAGCCTTTTAAAACAAGTACACTACAAAAAATTTCTGCATGATGCTTGAGGGCCATTTAAATCAGGAAAATCACTACCACCACCAGCACCAAGAAAAAAAAACACACAAAAATGTGGCACTAAAATACCATGAAAAGGACATGGCATTGTTGACTTCAGCTGGGAATGTGCATGGCAGGTGACTTAAATTTCCCTCCTCGCTGTGCATGTCCACTAATGACCATGACAATGCCTTGGGTATTGACTCTGTGGTTACAAATATATTTTAGCAAGTAGATAAAATATCAAACAATGAGAACTGACTGTAATGTGAGTCCCTCTCACTGTGGGCCTAAATGGGCAGTCGGACATCCTCTGAAGGGTCCCAGATTGGAGAGGGTGCAGGCTGGGCTGAGGGACAACCCCCCCCCCCCCAGGGCACGAATTTTGTGCACCGGGCCTTTAGTCAAATTATAAAACCACACATGCAAAAACATGTAATTTTAATGTACATACATTCTGCCCATAGAATAATGCAATTATATATTTGGGAGGTTTAGTCTTCTAAAAATCTTCTTAAATGCTGGAGAAAGTGTGGAATGGAATAGAGCTATGGGTTCTGGGAAAAGGTGCGGTTGTAATTTTAAATAGGTTAATCAGAGCATCTAAAAAAAAAGTATCCCTGAGAAAATAAGATTTCAGTAAAAATCTGGAGCAGGTAAGGAAGATGGCCATTTAATATGTAGCTTTCTAAGCAGAAGGAACAGCCACAGCCAAAGTGTGGAGCTGGGAGTATGTCTGAAGTATTAGCAGAAGAGCAAACAGGTTATAATGGCATAATTGTTATTGGTGGTGATAGGTGATTTTTGGACTGGGCAGGATGGTTACCCAGATTCTTTGTCCATTGGAGTCAAAGAATGAGTCCACAGACTGAAGATGGTATTGTTACAGAAAACCAGAGAAGAACCAAGCAACACTTAGAGAGATGGAGTTATACTTTATTATTATTATTATGTATGGGCTGAGAGAAAACTGTATTTCAAATTCTGGGCCCCAACATGGAGGAAGTTTCCCTATTTATATCTTTTTACCTTCTTTGTCTCCCAAATATGTGGTTTTTCCAGTCCCCTTTGCAAGTTCTTAAAGAGCCCTATGTGCTGGGGCTTTGAGACCTCAACCAAAGGCTTGGCCTGGTAACTGATAACTTCGTCTGGGGAAGGTTTATGGCCTCTCTGGAATGGGAGTAGTCTTATTTTCCTTATTATTTAAGCAAGCAAGCATTTACAGAAGTCAAAATAGCAGGGTTAAAATTTCAAACAGCAGTTTTTATATAAGATGGATGCTTCAGTATAGCAAAGGTAAAGATTTATTGAAGAACAAGTACAGACTCCCACCTGGGAAAGGGAAAAGAATCTCACAGCACAGACTCCCACATGGGGAGAGGGAAGAGTCCCACCCAGTTCCTGTTTCCATGGTTTATAAAGGTAGCAAGTCCCTGTGTCCTGATATCCCTTCTGATTGGTCAATATTCCCTTTTGAATTGATTACTATAGTAACTCCTGAGGCCCTCCTCCTTCATTGTCCTCCTATTCCTTCTGGGCTTTCTTCTTCCTTTATTTTGTAAATATAGACCTTTTGGCTACTCCCAGTTCCCTTATCTTATGTAAATGTAAGGTTTGCCACTCCCTTGTGTTATGGAAATGTATCTTCTCCCAGCTCTCTTGTCTTATGGAAATGTAACTTCTACCAGTCTATCGCCCTGTGTTTTTTCCATGAACCCCCAATTCTGAAAATTCCCTAAACCTGCCTATATCTCCCTAAAATTCCTATTTCAGTGGGGTGCCCTCTGTGTCCCTACCTTTTATAAGTGGAAATGAAGTTCTTAAGGTGCCGCTAGGAAAAGAATTTCCTGAGGCCCCTATAGGAGGATGAGGTACCATGGAAAGCTTTACTGATGATGTCAAATTAAGGGGGTTCCCTTCCAAAGTCCCATCTCCTTCGGTCCTGCCATGCAAAAATCTTGTCTTCATCAGGGCTAGGATAAAAGCTACTGCGGAGTTCCTGCTCCATATGAAAGCACAGTCCAGTGCAGAATCGGGCTAGCTTAGCTTGTGTTCCCAGCTACAGTTCATTGTGTGTGCAGTCCGCACGGCCATGGGCCATGTGGCTGCTAATGTCACATGGCTGGCTATCGCAGGGGCAAGTGCAGGTCACAGAGCAAGAGAATGCAAGGGAACAAAGGAGTGAAGCAAGACAGAGAGAAGTCTTTGTCTGGAGATTACAACTGGAAGCTTAATCAACTAACCCTTCAGGATATCACACACCTATAGTGGCTCCAACCCCCTAGCCCAGTGGTTCCCAACCTTTTTAATGCCGCGACCCTTTAATACAGTTCCTCATGTTGTGGTGACCCCCAACCATAAAATTATTTTCGTTGCTACTTCATAACTGTAATTTTGCTACTGTTAATGAATCGTAATGTAAATATCTGTGTTTTCCGATGGTCTTAGGTGACCCTGCTAGCGACCCATAGGTTGAAAACTGCTAGCAGGGTCACCTAAGACCATCGGAAAACACAGATATTTACATTACGATTCATCACAGTAGCAAAATTACAGTTATGAAGTAGCAACGAAAATAATTTTATGGTTGGGGGTCACCACAACATGAGGAACTGTATTAAAGGGTCACGGCATTAGAAAGGTTGAGAACCACTGCCCTAGCCAATTATCTTTTCCCCACGTTAGACTGACAAGCACCTTCCCTATATCACCCTGACTTCACTGTGCATGTGCCCATCACCCCCTTTGTTGGACCCCTACCCCCAGTGATCTGGAGGGAATGGACTGTGGTTTCCTGGGGAATGTGAAGTTGCAGCTTCCTGGTGCAGCTGCCCAGATGACCACATTTATAATGTCTGACCTCCCCTTTGCTCCCTTCCTATTATTAATATTAGCTAGCTAATGATGATGATAACAGGATGATCACTTAAGAAAGAGAAGAGTGCCTGAAGAGGTCGGGGAAGTCATGAAGAACTGGCTCCTATTGGCCTTTGGGGTCATTTGTAAGGATTGTGCTTTTATTCTGGATAAAATGAGAAATTGTTGCAGGACTGATTTACATTTCAAATCAATTGCAGGAGTTGCTGATCTGTAAAGAGACAAATAAAATGAGGAGGAAGAGATGGTCATCAAAGAAAAGAGGATGTGTGTGGAGCCCAGAGGCCATAGATGAGATGGTTCAGTGGTGGAAGTGTGAGAACTGGAAACACTTTAGATATATTTTAAAGGCACTTGAGATGGAGCATGAGGGGTGGGAGTGGGGGAATCAATTGTCTAAATATTTTTGACCCAACCAACTAGCAGTATAAACAGAAGAACACCTACCCTTAATTACTGAGATGAAAAAGAATGTGGGAGGAGCAAATATTTTGGAGTGGGTGCATTAGTTTTGACAGGATGAATTTGATGTGACTATGAGATATGGGGATATCACAAAGGCAGTTGCATATATGGGTTTGGAATGAAGGAAAAAAGATCTAAGCAGGAAGTAAGAATGTGGCAGTTGAAATCCTATATAATAAAAGCCCAGCGGCTGAAATGATGGAACAACCAGAATGACCAGAGACCAGAACGACCACGGCCCCTCCCCCCAGCCGGCCCCGCCCCCCAGCAGGGACCCCAACCCTGATTGGGGGTGTGGCCAGCCTGCAAACTGCTTGAGGCCCCTCTCACCATCCGGACCCCGATCTGGGGCCCCCATCAGGGCAGCCCGGCTGACCCCCACCCATGCACTGGGCCTCTATATGCAAATTGACCCTAAAGGTGGAACAACCAGAAAGACTGCTCAACCAATCACTATGAGGCACAATGACCACCTCTCTGTCCGTTTCCCTGGCTGGCAGGCTCCAATTGCCCAATGGCGAATGGGGAACTGGGGATGGTGGCAGTGGGGAGTGGGGCCGGCTGCGGGCAGCTGGGGAAGATGGCCCTGATTGCAGGCCAGGCCTAGACCATACCCACGCAGGAATTTCGTGTGCCAGGCCTCTAGTCAAATAAATAATATTCAAAGCCAGTACATAGGATAAGTGGTCCAGGGTTAGAGCTCTGGATTGCACCAACGTTAAGAGGGTCGAGTAAGGGGAGCAAAGTGTAAAAGGTGACTGAGACAGAGCTACCAGTGAGGTAGAAAAAACAAAAATAGGAAAGAGTAGTGCTCTGATATCCAGGGAAAGTAGCACATCAAGGATGAATCTGTTAAACTGTCAAATGCTAATAAATCAATTATATTGAGAAGGGAAAATTGATAAGAGATTCAACCACATAGAAATCTTTCGTGACATTTATATGAAACTCTGGGAACAAAATCTATTGGATTTAAGAGAGAAAAAATGTGAGAATTTGGAAGTGGTTAGCACAGATAATTATTTCTTCAGTAAATGGAAACAGCTGTGACAGCTGGTGGTTCAAAAATAATG
This sequence comes from Cnephaeus nilssonii, assembly GCF_951640355.1. Lineage (NCBI taxonomy): Eukaryota > Metazoa > Chordata > Mammalia > Chiroptera > Vespertilionidae > Cnephaeus > Cnephaeus nilssonii. The sequence goes on along the minus strand of NC_137076.1, from coordinate 62,899,085 downwards.
TTTGTGTTTGTGCTTTTTTTAAGAATGGGATAACGACATTATGTTTTTATGATGATGGGAACTGTCCATAGACAGCAAATAATTGTTGATATAAGAGAGAGCCCAAAGGCATTCCTGGGCCTATGTACAAAGGAGAAAAACAGAAATTATTGAATTTAGGCACAGTCATGGATAGTTCAAGTATGATAACATGCAAGAATACAATATTTCTAGCTATTGGTAAGTAGGAAATGTGGCAGTGAGAGTGTGTAGACTCTTTTGTTATTGTTGCTGTTTTGACAGTGAAGGAGGAACTGGGGTCACCACCTGAGTGTGAGTGGGTGTAAATACATAGGATGTTTGATGATTCAGAAGCAGGTATGAAATAATCCAAGGTGGGAGGCGGGTGTTATTGAACATGGTACAAGTAGTATCATTGCCTGATAATCTTTATGGACTCCTTTGAACATTGTCATTCTGAATCAAATTGATACTAATCAACATGGTTACACATCTGTTTGTTTTTCCAGTCACTTTTAATCATACATTTGCATGTGTGGAATTGGTAGATGCCTTTAATCAGGTTTCAGTTTGCCAATTATTAAGGCAAAGCCCAGAAGTACTTATTCATTACCAAAATTCCAAGTCTGTGTGGTGATTTGTTCCAAGATATAATTTTTTTTTTAATTTTCCAAACAAACAAAAAAACCTTTTTGCATAACAGAAGCTTTTTCTATATTATTGTAAGAGCCAATGATGCACTAACTTTCCAAATGGTGGTTTACCTGTAGTGTCTCAATGTGCCCCTAGTTGATGGTAATTTATCCTGCACACTGCTGACAGATTAATCTTCACAATGCACTGTTTTACAAACAATGTACTTTTTAATTTAAAAACACACATGTGTATTTATCTTGAAAGAACAAATAAAAAAACAACAACAAAAAACAACTATGCTTATAATCCTATTACCAAAGAAAAGCTTTTACCTTCTTTTTGCATGTTACTTTCCACATAATTTTCTGGAAATATATACTATTCAATGACATTAATACCATTTATATAGTGATAATATTAAATTAACAAAATCATAAAAGTATTTATTTCACCTTGCCTGCTTCAAATACTCTAATCCTTCAATGATTCTCTCTTTCCTGAAATAATTTTATTTCTTGCATTCAAAGCCCTTCACTAACTTCTACCCTTATCTTCACTCATGTTCCACATGACACAGATAAGCTACTGATGACAAATACATATATTCCTCTGGTTATGACTCTCCCCTGAGCTTCCAATTCATATATTAGATGTGCTCTGACCTCCTTCTTGGTTTTTATTTGGATATCTAATGGGACATTTAGACATAATGTCTCCAAACTCCTTGTTTCATCTCTACCAGGTCAGAGCCCAGCTTCCTCCTCACTGTTTTTGTCACCATCAGTTGCACCATTATTCACCCAGGTGCTCATTCCCAAACATGAGAATCTTTGATTTTCCTCTTCTTATTACTACAGTCCATCACCATGTACTGTACTGTCAGTTGTACCTTCATAATACAGCCTCAACTGCACAATCTCGCATTGCAGGGAGTTCGATAGAACTCCTTGTCTGGGGTGATCCTTTGAAAGCACAAAACTCTCCTGCAGCTTCTCACTGAATTTAAAATAAAGTATAAACTCCTACAAATCTGTGTATGCACCTTTCATAGGAACTTTGCTCTTGAGATCTTCTTCCCAGAGAAACTTCCTCAGATATCCCCAGTGTCTCCCATCAGCGTTTCTCAAATGGTGCTTCCTCAGAGAGGTCATTCAAAACTGTCCCATGTAAAATAGTCACTGGCCTTATCAACTCTCACCTCACCCTGTTTTGTTATTCTTCCTTTCTTCTCATCCCCATTTCACCCTCAGAAACACTCTGGGGTTCAAGTGCAGATTCGCAATTTTAACTTCAATTTAACACACCCACACAAACACTGTTTGTTGTGGTTATTCCTATTTAATTCTAACCTCCCATCTACAAAAGCTATACGACAACAGGGAGTTTGTTACTCTTTTGCTCACTGTTCTATTGTCAGAATAATATTTTACATATAATAAAAATAGTATACATATTTGTTGGAAGAAAAGGGAAAAGCAATGAAAGGATGGAATAAAGGAAGATAAAGAAAAAGAAGGAATGCATTGCAAATTTTGAATTCCAGGGTAGAATAATGGTCCTCAGGTCTCACTTCATTACAATACCCTTCTATTGACAAAACCCAAACAACAACAAAAAAGACTTCTTTGCTGAATTATCATGGTAGGAATTATCCAAAAGGGACTATCATAGGAAAATCACATTCTATGAGGCATTGGAAATTTGCTGTCAAATAGAAAGGGGTGCCCTGGCCAGTTTGGCTCACTGGATAGAGTGTCGGCCTGGGGACTGAAGGGTCCCAGGTTCGATTCCATCAAGGGCATGTGCCTTGGTTATGGGCACATCCCCAGTAGGGGGTGTGCAAGAGACAGCTGATCAATGATTCTCTCTCATTGATGTTTCTGGCTCTCTATCCCTCTCCCTTCCTCTCTGTAAAAAATCAATAAAATATATTTTTTTAAAAATAGAAAGGGGAACCAATGCATATGATTCCAGATGGAATTGATCAGAGGACAGAGTAAAGATACTAGATAGAATAATACATTGGATAAATGAGAAATACTAACTTTTTGTTTCTTCTCTACTTTAATATACAACTAATAATTTAATAAAATATAATAATTCATGGTTAGTTTTTTTCACACATATAGATGTAAAATACATGGCACAACAAGTTTAAGGTAAATAAATATTATTGCTTATATTTTGCATAAAGCATTAAAATATTAACTCTGATAAGAGTACATAAGTAATCCCAGGAGCAACCAGAAAATAGATACAGAATGGTAGGGCAGAAAGGAAATTTAGTGAAATGTTAAAAAATATTTGATCAATGCAAGAGAAGAAAGAAAAGGAGATAAACAAAAGTAAATAAGTGAATAAAAATATAGATAAAAGGTAGATAGATATTTAGATAGATGACAGAAGAATGGTGACATGACTCCAATTACATTGTAATTATAGCATATATGAATAGAATTAGTAACTCAATTGAAAGTACAGATTACTAACCCAAATTTAAAAATAATAATAAGCTAGACACAAATATTCTTTTTTCTATAAGTATTGTAATTATAAAGACACAAATAGTTTGAAAGTAAAATGATATAAAAGTGCATTCATGCAAACATTAAACATAATAAAGCTAGAGTGTCTATGTTAATATCAGATAAAATAAACTTTAAGACAAGCCATATTATAAACGATAAAGAGGTACATTTAATATAAGGTTAAAAAACCTTCAAGAGGTACATTTAATATAAGGTTAAAAAACCTTCTGAAGACTATTTTTCAATTGAGGCTTACCAACAATCATCACTCACATATTCAGAGTATCTATTATTATCCCATAACAGAAACTGTTTCTTGATCTAGGGTTTGTATGGATTCAATATTTTTAGGTATCTGATGTTCAAACTGTCATTATTGAAATCACATGTTTGAGCCTGAATTATGTAGTTTTTAGCTGCCATTTGTTTGTAGGTCAATGTCATAAGAGATGAGATATTATTAATGCTACATGACAGATACCTAACAGTTCTTGTTCTGATCTGCACAAGCTCTGTGGAACAATGGGAAAGCAGAGAAAGAACAAAAGGTCATCTGCAGCTAAACCTGGTAGTGAAGATATAGAATCTGTCACCTTTCATTTGTTCCTGCAATCCTACTCTCACCATTCAATTAGAAGTACTATTGTGAATAGGTTCAACAGAAAATAAATGGACCTACCCAAAATTAATTTTTCAGAATTATTATATATAGCATTGTTGTTTTTGTTTGTTTTTCCTATATATCCATTAAAAATGTTGGTCTATTTTGTGCTGGAATTATTTTTTTATTCATGAGGATATCAATGGCATTTATATTATTTTTCTATATATAATGTATTTTTCCTCTGTCTGCTTTCAAAATAATTATTTTATCTCTCCTTTTAAGTGATTCAATTATAATATTTCTAGGTGTGATTTTATTTTCATTTAGCCTGTTTTAGAATTCTTAAGCTATAAAAATATATATATTTATCTTTTCCTTCATATTTTGGACATCTTGTCATTATTTCTTTGAAAAAAATATATTAATATTTTTCTATTTCATATTTTCTCTCTCCTATCCTGTGAATCCAATTACACATATAATAGACCTACTATATACTGACATCCAACTTCTTCATTTTTAATCTGTTTTTCTCTATATAGTTCATACTGAATACTTTCTATTGATGTATATACAGTGTCACTGACACTTTTTTTCACCTATCATCAGTATCCTATTAGTCATATCCAATAAACTTTAATTTCAATTTTCTAAAGTTTCCATTTTACTGCTTTTAAAATTTTTCTATTTTTTTATGAATATTTGTTTCCTTTCAGTATTTGAAGATACTTACAATACTGCTTCAAACTCTGCCTGCTAATTTCTATCTCTTGTTTATCTTGAGATGTGTTTAATCATTTTCTACTGTCCATTAATCATATTTTCTTACTCCTTTATACATCTAGTCATTTTTATAGCTAACTAGATATTTTGAATGATATATTATTAAAACTGCTCTTTTATCTTTCACTGAAGATAATTTCTGTTCAAGCAGACAGCCAGAGTTTTGGCTGCACACCTTTAACTTACAGTCTTGAATTTAGAGCTTTAGAGTGGGTCTGTTTCAGTTTTGCTCTTAGTCTTTGGTTGAGCCTATAGATTCTTAAGGAGTCTTTACTTATAAGGCAAAGTTCTGCTATGGTTTCACCGGAAAGACTGATGTGTTTCCCATGACTCTACATTGAAGATATTGAAACGTCCTTTGCATTAAGAAACTGCTAAACTAATTTTCAATTTTTTATGATTTGAGATGTGATTTTAAACTAAGATCCATGGCCTCTCATTAGCATTTTAGCCAAAAATTTGTGGGAAGATTGTATATAAATAGTTCTGGAACTTTTATCACTGTTTTGCGATTAATAAAGGTTAATTAGACTTTAAAATGTCATTTATATGATTTCTTTTACAAGAATTTCATACAATATTTCCCTCTCATATGCAAAAAAAATATATATAATTCCTGTAATACTTAATATTCCTATCATTGTCTGCAATTTTACAATTCTTATAATTAAAATACTTAAAAAATATTCTGGAAATTCAATTTCTTATTTTTTAATAAAGTGATTAATAATAAATAAGGAAATATAATTGCCAGAGGATTTGAATCATATTTTACATATATATGTATTTTCTTTAAATCCATGAAATAACTTAAAATATCAGTAAAGTTTTAAAACTTGTATATGTATATTAATAGATTTGTGAGAATATTCTTTTTTATTTTTCAAGTTCCAATTTTGAAATTGTATGATTCTGACCAGTAGCCTTGGATTGTTTGCTAGATATAATGAAAGTTGGTACTGATTGACCCCAATGACCAAATGGCTGTACCCCATATATTCTTTCTTAATAAGTTTTTGGAGCTCAGATCTATTTTCCTATTACTAAACGGGCATGAACACACACACACACACACACACACACACACACACACACACACATTTATTGTTCTTATAGTCCCAAACAAAATCATATTTTTCCATCTGTAATTAGATACTAGTACTATTAGTTCTTTAGTACTATTAGATTGGTAAGCTCCCTGGGAAAGTCTTACTTGGAACCCATTTTTGGAACCTTGATATGGGAAAAAGAATCCCCACATTAATGATATTCAAGAGCATACTATCATCTTAGCTGATCATATTTAAATAGGAGGAAAAAATATGACAGGCTTTTATTGGCTAATAAATACTAACAACTTCTGCATTTCCCAGACTCCCTTCCTATTTTTCTTTTCTTTTTTTAAACAACATTTTCTTATTGATTTCAGAAAGGAAGGGAGAAGGAGAGATAGATAGAAACATCAATGATGAGAGTCATGGCTGCCTCCTGCATGCCCCACATTGGGGATCGAACCAGCAACCTGGGCATGTGCCCTGACCAGGAATTGAACTGTGACCTCCTGGTTCAAAGGTCAATGCTCAACCACTGAACCACAGTGGCTGGGCCTATTTGTCTGCAGATCCCTTTAAATAATGTATCCTTTTTCTTTCTACTGTATTAATCTATTCTTATAAAAGTTAATTGACTTTCTCATAAATTATTTTTTACCATCCTGCCCCTAAAGTAAGTATGAAATTCTTCTGAAACTCTCTAATGGTTATTTGTTTTAAGATAGAAATAAAAGGAGAGAATGAAACATTTGCCATAGAAGTAATGGGATGTGAAATCTAAAGCCCCTAACTACTGGCATGAGAGGACTCTCTGTGACCTCCTGTTCTTGTGGCTACTATTGTGTAAGGAAGTCTTCTATTGCTGCCTACAGGTACCCCAGAGTACAGGCATTAAGACAAATATACTTTTAGGTATTTAAATTACTTTACAGGCTCCATTTTGGTTATATTCTGGCTTAAGGTTCTACAATAGTTGCAAAGTGAAAATAAAAGGTACTAAGTTCTTTAAGTCTACAGACAAGATATATTCTGTTTAAAAATTTACAAAAGCAAGCAAGATATTGTGAAAATTAGGTAAAAATAAGCGATGAAATGGTAATAAAAATAAGCAAACAGAAACTAAGCAATAATAATAGTAATAATAATAAAGATAATCAGTAATTAGGGCCCATGTAAAGAGGTACATTATGAAACAAACTTCCCCTCAAATTATATGTAAATAAGATAATAAAAAGCAGAAATATTAGGCAAATTACCAATTTCTAAAGGAGATTTACCAGCTCATGCAATTACAGCAAACTAACCAACCAAAGCCAATTAATAAAATATATTAAGATTTGTTTCAGGCAGATGATTTTAATGATTTTTATAAACTCATGATACACATGTAATTTTTTCTCAATCCCTAAAACTGAAACAACTTCAAATGCTCCATTTTCTACCTTCAGACATCATTTCTGGTTATATATACTTGCATTTATAAACTCGTCTTTGTGAAGTGTGTTAGATATCAATACTTATTTCCTTTATTGTATTTTCTTTTAAAAATACTTTATATCTCTGCCATTAAACTCTTTATATGCTATGATAAACTTGAGCCAATGAGAAATTAGATATGGTTTAAATTATACTTAGTATGTGTTTACTTATCATCTTGGTTATTTAAAGCACAAAAAACTATTTCTCAGATATACTTTCCTAATGTAGACAACTGTCTTTATATTAATGAAGTTTTTGACATTGATATTAATTCATAGTTATACATGGATAACTCAAATATAGACATAAAAAAAGATTCCCTGCAGTATTGAATAAATACATTCTCAATTGTGGGAACCCTAATCAAAGCATGCCGGATGTTTAAGGCCAAGTTGTCACAAGCAGGTGCAAAAGCAAGGACACAGCGATTGTACTGTATGCACTGTGCAGGCGTACTTTTCTATAACCCAAATGTTGATGTCATTATTTGGCAAGAAGCCTCTTTTGTCTGAGTTGGTCTAAAGATGTGTTGTTGACCATCTGCTGTGCGGCTGCTTGGTATGGCTATCTATGTTTGCTGGACTGCTTGATGTGATGGCTCCTGGGTTTGCTACTATATTAGCAAGGGCTGCCTTTGTGTAGCTACTTTGAAGAACTGTGTTGTCTGATGGCTCCTTGTTAGCAATGGTTACTTGGTCTGTAATAAAGACTCTCCTATACACCTATGACTTCTCATGTCTTCTCCATCTAATACCCAGCATCCCTGAAGGTCCAGTTGCTGGCAGGGGAACTGAGACCCCACAGTTGATGTAGTCGAACAGGATCAAGAAGAAACTTACTCCAACATCAATATTCTCCTGAAAGTTGCTATGAATGTTTTCATTTTGGCCACTACTCATATCCACACTCATTTATGGGAATCCCTTGCATATGCCCTTTCATCCTCCTGTGGTTTGATAAGAACATGGTCAAAGGAGAGAACAGTTAGATTTCATTACAAGATGGTTGATCAGGAATTCTCTCTTTCTATAGTATAATCCACTTAAAGACAGATAACTCGAGTTCAATTTCTGCTGTGTTCGGTTCTTTGTGAACTAAGTACCTAAAGTTTGAAGAAGTGCAGGGCTGCTCCCCTGGATAACCAAATGGGGAAAAGTAATATTTTGAATCAGAACTAGAGCAATATTAGAATAAATAATGTAACAGCTATATTATAAAACTGATTTTTAGTTTAGGTACTATAAAGTATTTATAGTGATATTAGTGGCCTGGTGCATGAAATTTGTGCATGGTGGGAGGAGGTGTGTTCCTCAGCAGGGCCTGCACCCTCTCCAATCTGGGACCCCTCAAAGGATGTCCTACTGCCGGTTTACAGGGATTGGGCCTAAACTGGCAGTCAGATATCCCTCTCACAATCCAGGACTGCTGGCTCCAGCTGCTCACCTGCCTGCCGGCCTGATTGCCCCTAATCACTCTGCCTGCCAGCCTGCTCACCCCCAACTGCCCCCCCCCCGCCAGCCTGATCACCCCCAACTGTCCCCCATGCCAGCCTGCTCACCCCCAACTGCCCCCCTGCTGGCCTGCTCCCCCCCTCTTTCCCTCTCCACTGCCCTACTCACTGCCAACTGACCCCTTGCTGGCCTGCTCACTACAAACTGCCCCCCCCCCCCCCCACCAGCCTGATCACCAACAAATGCTGTCCCATCCTGGCATGATAACCCCTGGTGACCCAAGCTCCCAGCCCCTCCTTTTTTTCTTTTTCTTTTCTATTTTTTTTTTTTAAGTGCCTCCTTGAGCGGAGGCCAGGGCTGGCTGGAACCAAGTATCTAGGATTTATTTATCTTCTGTAATTGAAACTTCGTAGCCTTGAGTGGAGGCCAGGGTGGTCAGGAAGCTTGGCTTCCTCCATCACCAGGGGGGCAACCCAAGCCTTCTGCTTGCTCGAGCTCCATGGCCGGCCGCCATCTTGTTGGGTTAATTTGCATACTCGCTCCTGATTGGATGGTGGGTGTAGTGGAGTGATGGTTAATTTGCACGTTTCTCTTTTATTATTCTAGAAGTATATTTTGTGAATGTTCAACAAATGCTTACTTTTCCTATACTAGCTCTCCCTACTATTTCTTAGATATTTTAAATTCATAATCTGTAAAACATAATCACTTACATTCCTCATGTGAGAGTTTGGGGAAAATCTTGAATTGTAGAATATATACTATTAGTTTTTTAGCCAACTTTTTCATATTGCTTCCAGCTACTCTCCTTACTGGGCCTCTGCCTGAATTCTCTTAATATTGTTAGACTGATGATTTTTATTTCCTTAACTAGAGGCCAAGTGCACAAAATTCATGCACAGGGGAGGGGGAGAGTGGGTCCCTCAGTCTGGCCTGCACCCTCTGACAATCTGGGACCGCTGGCTCCTAACTGCTCACCTGCCTGCCTGCCTCATTGCCCCTAACCACTCGCTTGCCTGCCTGACTGCCCCTAACCCCTCTGCCTGCCTGCCTGATTGTCCCTAATCATTCTGCTTGACTGTCTGATCACACCAACCACTCTGCCTGCCTGCCTGATTGCCCCTAACTGCCTCTGCCTCAGCCCCCGCTGCTGCGGCTTCATCCGGAAGGACATCCAGAATGACGTCCGGAAGGTCTTTTGGCTGTCCTGTCTAATTAGCATATTATGCTCTTATTATTATAGATTGCATTCCATTGACACTTTAAAATCTGCTTTTAAATCTGATCATTAATGCACTTCTGTAAGAACACAATAAAACTTCTCAAAATTATTGATGCAAGACTAATGGTAATCAAAGAATAACATTTATGACATTACTCCAATTATTTTTTAAAAAATCATTTGAAATATCATGCAAAGTTTAAACTGTGACTAGAAGGTGAAGTTGACTACCTTTGCTGACATTTAAGCATAATAATTTAATAAGCAAGTTTTAGTTTATTCATTTATAAATTAAGAGCACAATCTTCAGTAAAAGTTTGTTGAAAACAGGTTTTATGAAAGCTTTCAGATATATAAGTTTTGAGTGTTAAAATATTACTTTAGTCATGGTTTCTATTAAACATAAATCATAATTAACAACTATACTTAAAACATGAATCAGCAATCTATTTTAAAACTTGCAATTATACTTCCCTTTGCCATACCAGTTACTGTTGTATAACAGCGATTTTTTTCTTTACCAACTAAAACACATTTAGAAACATCTTTTTAAGGAGAGCTGAAATGCTAGAATTAAATAAAATAAAGCATAAAAAACCTTTTTCACCAAAATAAATTTAACAAAATCTAACATTTGCCAGTTTTTTCTTCTTCCTCCAAATAATAACACCATTTGCTGACTTTCACCAGTGTTTTAGTGCTATTTTGTTTTTACATTTCCTAAATTACTTAGCTATTATTATTGTTTATAAAGTTAGTATTTGCTCATTGTATCATCAGAATAGCTTTAGTATTAAACATTGTATAATATGAACATTAATGGTGTTTATGGCTTCAAAAAGTTGGATCTCATTATAAAAATGATGTAAAAGTCTAATGTTAGATAATCATTTTCTTCCTTGGTTATCCAAACTGAGGAATCTATCAATAATATAGTACCTACTCTGGTAAATATGTTCTGGGCTTTAACTTATACACTTGTGAATTCTCAATATTAGTTACAGGCAACCATTAGACCAGGACCACACGAGGAAATGTTTATGCTGCTAACTTCACATGGACAATTAATTTAACTTCATGCTGGTGCAGTACCTCTTCCCTTGCAGTTACTTAAGCTTGAGAGGTGGCACGCGTTTGCTTCTAAGGGGATATATCTGTGGGACCTCAGCTATAAGGGTTTTGTCTCCTGTTTGACCTTCCCCTTGGTTTTTATTCCCAGAAGCCCAAAAAGCAAGGAAAATCAAAGCCCAAACCAATTCTGTAAATTACCCTAAGGCAAATGTGCTCTAGTGTGCTGTCTACCTCTGTGGGTTCTACTTAGCAGGGAAAAATAATTTTCCCTATACCCTTCTGATTTCGTGGCTGAGACTCTTGTAACAAAAAGACAGATTCACAATAGAAAAACAAATAGTATGTAGCACATATCTCACAGGAGAAATGTAAACCAAAAGTAACTCAAAACGGTGGCTTAGAATTCCATCTTAAATAGCATCTTCAACAAAGAATAATAAATTTGTAGAGAAATGACAGGACAAAGGGGTTTGGGCTAGAGGTAGTAAATTGTGGAGAAGTAACTAGGAAGATAAAGATTAGCTTAACAAGATTTGCCTTTACAGATTTATTAGCCCCAATTCCCCATTTCTGGTAATGTCTTCCTTCCTGCCAGTACAGGGAGAGCATCTTCACATAAGTCTTACCTCCTGCTCTCAGGAAGAAAGGCAGGGCAGAGAACTATTTTTATACGTGCTATTTCTCAAATGCCGTTAACTCCAAATAATCAATATGCCAAAGCAGCATACTTTGGGCTGAAATGATCTGAAAATACTAACCATTTTATCTTAGATTTAAGCCAAGTAAATACTCTCCATCCAGAAAAGTCTCCAATGTATTTACTGAGAAATATGTATACTTGTTTTAAAATTAATTTATGTTTTTTAAAAAATATTATGTGGCTAAGTATGTTTCTTCACAATACATGTAGACATACTTAGACAGCTACATATTTAAAAAGTAACCTCAGTCACATACTGATATAAGCAGGTAATTTAGCCTACAATGAATAGTTCAAAGACTAGGTTTCCAGAATGTTTAATACACAAACATTACTTTAAAAATTATATGTATCTATATGTGTATAAATATGCAAAAAATATACACATATACTACAGTAAAAATTTCAACTAGTAAGTAACCAATAATGTACTTCTTAAAATAACTATTCTGGACATTTTTATGCATGATAACTCTATAATAGATACCCCAATTAAAATGTTGTTCCGACATTATAAGCAAAGCTTTTCAGAGTCATAATTTTTAATAGTACAGCTATTTTTAAAACTGAATGTTTCTTTTTTAAAATATATTTTTATTAATTTCAGAGAGAAAAGGAGAGGGAGAGAGAGATAGAAACATCAAAGATGAGAAAGAATCATCGATTGGCTGCCTCCTGCATGACCCCTACTTGGGATCGAGCCTGCAACCTGGGCATATGCCCTGATAGAGAATCAAACCGTGACTTCCTGGTTCATAGGTCGACGGTCAACCACTGAGTCATGCTGGCTGAGCTCTTATTCTTAATTTACCTAACAAATAACAATTTGTTCAAAATAATAACAGCAATGTATTTGTTTATGAATGCTTATGTTTATCATACATATATGCTGATGTATTCTTATATATAAGTGAAAGGAATGACAGCAAAGGTACAATGAATAAAAGGAATTAAAATTATTTTGATATTATAAGGTACACTACCCTTGAAGTGGTGTAGTGTTAATCGAAAGGGGACTTGGCTTATTTGTAAATGTATATTGCAAACTCTAGGGCAACTACTAAAATAAGTATGACTGTAATACTAAGAAAAGAGAGAAAATGGAATCATATAAAATGCTCAATTAAAACCACAAAAGGCAGAAAAGTGGAAGACAAAAAAGTAGGTGTAAAGAATAAGGGCAATAAATAGAACATAGTAACAAAAATAATAAATATTAATTCAACTACCAGTATATAAACAGTCACTTTGAATATCTAAGGTATAAATGCACCAATTAAAAGACAGATTGTAAAACTGGATCCAAAGAAAGACCCATGCCGAAACCGGTTTGGCTCAGTGGATAGAGCATCGGCCTGCGGACTCAAGGGTCCCAGGTTCGATTCCGGTCAAGGGCATGTACCTTGGTTGCGGGCACATCCCCAGTAGGGGGTGTGCAAGAGGCAGCTGATCGATGTTTCTCTCTCATCGATGTTTCTAGCTTTCTATCCCTCTCTCTTCCTCTCTGTAAAAAAAAAAAAAAACACACAAAAAAAACAAAGAAAGACCCAATGATATATAAAAAAACTTACTTTAAGAATAAAGGCATATATACATTAAAAATAAATGCAGAAAAATATACCATGCTAGCAAATACTAATCACAAAAAAAAGCAGGCACAGCTATATTAAGCTCAGACAGCATGGACATAAAAGCAATGGAAGTTGTCAGGGTTGAAGAAGGCATTACATTATAATAAAAGAAGAGGTCAATTCTCCAGGAAGGTATGACAATTCTTAAAATGTACGAATTAGCATCACAGTATCAAACTACATAAGGCAAAGCTGACAGAGCAGCACGGAGAAGCAGCAGGAGACAGAAACTCCCCCATCAGAATGGAAGGCAACGGGAACCATTTTGGAACATTCCTGAAGTAACAAATGCTAGCAACACTTCTAGGGAAACTACTTTAGCAGAACCTTATCTGAATTGGTGGAAGGGGAAAGAACACCTAATCTATAAATGATGAAATGTTGGAGGTCCAGTGAGGCAAGTTTGGGAGGTGATCTTGGGGCCTCCTACTTTCGTAAGTTTTACTTCTAAGAGGACTATCATGATCTTACAGTGAAGATTGAGGAAAAAATTCCCTATTTCTCGCACAGGAAAGGGGAAATAGCCAGTTTGAGGTAAAGCCTAAATAAAGCATTTTGTTCTTTTTAACAAGGCTTCCCTCCACAGGAACTATTTTATCAGATCCTAACCAACTGGGGATTTACCAGATCCTGACGGACCTGGGGGGAGGGCAATGCCCAACTCCAGCCCTACCCAGTCTTTCTGTCTCCCCTAAGGTGGGCAGGATGGGGCTGAGAAGTACTTCTGAAGATCCCGGGCAGAGGCTCACTGAAGGCTGATCATAGGATCATAATATGCTTTCCATCCCCCACACCTTACTACCACATCAATAGAGCTACAGTATAACAACAGAATACAACCGAAAAGCTGCACTTTTCAGACTCTCTTTAAGAAGACATCTATAGGGAAACCCAAATATAATAGGGAGACAAAAACGAGCACGCAGGAAAAACTTTTAGCCTCTGACCCCTAGAGCTTCAGCTGATAGCAAACACAGCTTATAATTTCTTGCCCCATAAACACAGAACCTCACACCAAAGGCCTATGTCCCTCCATTCCTTGAACCCAGCAGTTCATATCCAGCTTTCAACAAAAAAGCAAAAAGCACACTAAAAGGCAAACAAGCCCATTTTGAAGAGACTCAGCTAGCTACAGAGCTGGACACAGATATGACAGAGATGGTGGAGACAAGGAATTTTAATAACTATGATTGATGTCTAAGGACTCTAATGAAAAAAGTGAACACTATGCAAGAACAGATTGGTACTGTAAGCAGAAGGAAAGAGATGCTGGAGGATCAGAAGGAAATGCTACAGATCAAAAACACTGCAACAGTAATGAAGAACTTCAATTATTACTGCAGTGACTTTGCTAAGAGGATTTATTTAAAGTCTTTTATATAAATATGTAGATTCTATTAATGTCTGAGAATTTAATATTTATTCTACACATCACTTCTGCTAAAGTAAAATAAAAATTTAGAGTTATGGAAAGTTCAACTTTCTTTTATTTTGTTTACAGGTCTTAAAGTTACTAGTTAAGATTCTTTCTCTTCATACATATATACATATTTCTTCTATGTCAAGTGTTAATAGTTTGGTTTGGCTTTCATTTTGAATTGAAGTCTTTATCTGGCTCTCTGACTACAAGAAAAAGGTCTCCATGCCAAAGTTGTGATTAACTTTATAGATGCAGGGGAATTATGGAAATGCATCATGCAAAATGCCTACTTGCCAAAATTATTCCATGACCTTGTGCTTAGGCTGAGTTTTAAATAATTCAGTGATGTATTGAATGAATAAATTTGTATTGCTTGTTACTCTAAACAGTCATGCATTCACTTTTCCTTGCCATTTTTAATAAAGCCTACTTTTCTAATATTCATGAAATATTGCATTTCAATTAAATTACATAGGTTTTGAGAAAATAGTTTGCCCTAAGCTGTTTAGTGTTGACACCAACTGTCATTTGCTTTTTCTTTGGTATAATGCCCAAAGAGGCTTTGAGTACAACTAATGCAAAGCACTGTCACTCTCTAATGAGATACATTTGATCATGTATAACAAACACTGTCTGAGGAATGGAATAATAAACTAAAATAATATTTTGTTTATGAGAGATATAAGATATCAAAATATGCAGAGATGTTCAAAATAATCTTGCTACATTAGTGAAAATTGTAAGTGTACATTGTCCTAATTCTTCTGAATTCCAAGCATGTACATGTAAATATATTTTTCTCATTTTTTTTGTCTCTTACTCACATTACCTATCATCATGGTGCACAAATAAATGGAGAGAACAAGTGAATTTTTAGATTACTGTATTACTTTAACTTTTAAAAACTACAAACTCTCATGCAGCTTTTATCTTTTACTACCTATTAGATCTGCCCTATATGTCTACCCTGACATCAGTCAATGCTTCAAATACTTTTGATGTTGTCTGGTTATTTCTTACTAAACTAGGACATTCATTTAGAAAAAAAAAAAAAGACATGACTAGAAATAGCAGCAATAAGCATTCTAGCTATTAGGTCTGGTGCTTTTAACATATTACCCTATATTTAATTATATTACACTTTCTTAATGAACTGGGCTTATTTTGACAGTAGCGTATTTTTAGTCACTTTTAGTCATAATGGAACTCTAATCACCAGCCCCTTAAAGAGAAGCAATACAAAATTGAAATATATGATGCTTTATACTTAGAGTACCATGAATTAATAGTATCTACATATTAATAACCCCTTTCTAGTTGTCTTTTTAAAAAATTCATATGTACTATATTACCATGTTGATAGCTTTGGATTATTTTACATTAAAATTATAGGCATTTTCATAACAAAACATTCCTTTCAGGTACCCTCTCATTCACCTAAGCTCTCTTCATCTGTAAAGGCAGGTGGTTTCAGGCAGCTGGGATTTGTTGCCACAAAAGAATTTTAAATCGATTCCATTGCAGAGGGCTTAGCAAAAGACACAGTCAGACTCTGCCACAGGAATTTTGGAAAGCATTTTCATTTTTTACAAAAAAGCAAAGAAAAATAACCCTATTTATTTATTTTCTTTAAGTCACTTGATCTGCACTGTAGAATCCATGAAAAATAGAGTAACTTTAGGAAGCCCATGATACCACTCATTTTCTTTTGTGTAGATGATTAATAGACTAATATATAATAATATATTGAAATATAGTGCAAAATAATACCCATAATATGGCTTTACATTTTTTTCAGGGAGGTTCTTAAAGATTATTTCATTATCCTAGAGAGCCATAAAAAGACTCATCTCCAGTCACATAAATAGTTAGACTTTAAGGTGGCTTCTGGATTTTCTCCTCTGGGATTCTCTAATCAGGTGTATGTGTCTGAATAACTTTTTCTTGGGTATGAGGGCAAACTATAAATATAATGGAATAAAAGCTCCTCTGATTATTACATGATTATGTCAGAAAGACTGTCCATCACACCAGACTGGAGAGAGATACTCCTCCTGGTTGTAAAGAAGTAAACTGCCATGTTGTGAGAGTCAAGTAGCAAGGTTTAGGAGCTGAGAAGCCCACATCAGACACTTGGGGGGCGGGGGCGGGAAATGAAGACTTCATTCCTACAATTGCAAGGGAATTGCAACAACTAAATGCACTTGAGGAACACACACATTAAATGAGAACACAGCCCCAGTCAACTCTTTGACATATGTCTGGTAAGACTTAGAGCAAAAAACCCAGCGATAACCCATGCCCTATTTCCTTACCTTCAGAAATGGTAAGATAAATGTGTATTGATTTATGTACCTAGTTTGTAGGGCTATGGTATTCTGGAATAAAAAAAAAATAATATAGAAAAAATTAATATAGAATACAAGGGTTTAAAGTTGAACATCTATAGCTTATTATGTTTATACAAGAGGCCTGGTACACAAAATTCGTGCAATTGGAGGGGGGGTCCCTTAGCCCAGCCTGTGACCTCTGGCAGTCCAGGAGCCTTCAGAGGATGTCCAACTGACAGCTTAGGTCCCTTCCACATGGGGCAGGGGCTTAAGCCGGCAGTTGGACATCCTTAATGCTGCCGTGAAGGCGGGAGAGGCTCCCGCCACCACCACTGCGCTTGCCAGCTGTGAGCCTGGCTTCTGGCTGAGCGGTGCTCCCCCTGTAGGGGTGCACTGACCACCAGGGGGCAGCTCCTGCATTGAGTCTCTGCCCCCTGGTGGTCCATGCACGTCATAGCGACTGGTTGTTCCACCATCAGACTGAAACCAGCTCTCCAACATCCCCCAAGGGGTCCCAGATTGCGAGAGGGCACAGGCCAGGCCAAGGGTCCCCACTGGTGCACAATTGGGGCCAGGGAGGCATGCGGGTGGTTGGCCAGCTGGGGAGGGACAGCAGGAGGGCTCCAGAGCATGTCCAGCCCAACTCGCTCAGTCCCAATTGGCCGGACCCCAGCAGCAAGCTAACCTGCTGGTCAGAGCATCTGCCCCCTGGTGGTCAGTGCATGTCATAGCGACTGGTCAACCAGTTGACTGTCTGCCCCCTGGTGGTCAGTGCACATCATAATGAGCAGTTGAGCGGCCTTAGCATATCATTAGCACATTACACTTTGATTGGTTGAATGGACAACTGGACAACTGGACACTTAGCATATTAGGCTTTTATTATATAGGATTAGAGGCCTGGTACACAAAATTTATGCATGGGGGTATCCCCTTAGCCCAGCCTGCACCCTAGGATGTGTCCATCCCATCTTGCTCAGTCCTGATCAGCTGGACCCCAGCAGCAAGCTAACCTACCAGTAGGAGCATCTGCCCCCTGGTGGTCAATGCACATCATAGTGACTGATCAACCAATTGACTGTCTGCCCCCTGATGGTGAGTGCACATCATAGAGAGTGGTTGAGTGGCCTTAGCATATCATTAGCATATTACGCTTTGAATTGTTGAACAGCTGATCAGACAACCAGACACTTAGCATATTAGGCTTTTATTATATAGGATACATATATGTAAACAAATATATTTACATCAAGGTATAGACACATATATACTTACATAAAGATACATATATATCTTATACTCACACATGCACACATACATACACTCACATCACAAATATGTATCATTAAATAATATGGCCAGGCCCTAGCTGGTATTGCTAAATAGTTAGAGCATCAGCCTGGGCACCAAAGGGTTGCAGGTTTGATTCCAGGTCAGGGGCACTTACCTGGGTTGTGGGTTCTATCCCATCCCTGGTTGGGGTGCAAACAGGAGGTAATCAATCAATATGTCTCTCTCACATTGATGTCTCTTTCTTTCTCTCTCTCTTTCTCTCATTTCTTCTCCCTATCCCCTTTCCATTATCTCTAAAGATCAATGAAGGGAATATCCTCAAGCGAGGATTAACAACAAAATAATAATAATAATAATAATAATAATAATAATAATAATAATAGATATATATCCTAAATGAATTAGAAGTTGAAAATTGAATTTTATTTTTTTCAGAATTAGTGAAGGATGGCCCAGCCCCTGTGGCTCTGTGTTTGAGTGTTGACCTATGAGCCAGGAGGTCATGGTTTAATTCCAGGTCAGGGCACATGCTGGGATTGCAGGCTCAATCCCCATTAGGGGGCATGCAGGAGGCAGCCTATTGATGATTCTCTGTAATTGAAGTTTCTATCTCCTTCTCCCTTCCTCTCTGAAATCACTAAAAATATATTTTAAAATATTTTTAAAAATAGAAGAAAAAAGAAAAAAGAATCAGTGAAGAATGACTGCAAAAGAAAATAGAAAGGATTGTGTACATAAGGAGTTAATTAACATATTCCAATGCAGAAAATCAATATTGCTGCATATATATCTTTAAATTTCCATGACAATAAATGAGGTGTTTAATAAAATAAACTATAATTATGTCTTAGAAAAATGTAATTTTAAAATTTTGATTTAAAAATAATTCTTTTAAAATTTTAAATAATTTTAGTACATTACATTCTAAAATGTAAATAAATACATTTAAATAAAAACTATAGGGAGGAACGAAGATGGTGGCATAGGTAAACACCTGTACTCACTGCCCCCACAACCACATCAAAATTACAAATAAAATACAGAACAACCATCATGCAGAATCACCAGAAAGCTGGCTGAATGGAAGTACTACAAGTAGTGGTAGAGAAGTAAAGAAGAAAGCACACTGAGACTGGGAGGAGGTGCGGAGGCGAGTAACCAACTGATCTGATACCCACGTGTGCCACTTTTTTAATTGGGAGGGAGATCATCTCTGCAGAGTCCTCCCAAAAGAGCAAGGGGTCCCAGCCCCACCCTGGACCTCCAGCCCAGGGTCCTAAGCTGGGAAGAGAAGTCCCTGTAACTACAGGCTGTAAAAACCAGTGTGGATTGGGGCTCGGTGACACAGAGGCTGTTGGAGATCTAGCTGTTCCTCTTACAAGGCTAGCACCATGAACTAAACTTAAAAGGCCCGCTTCTTCTGAGCTCTAGAACCAGGGCGAGGCTTTGGGGGACAGAGACACATATGAGGAGGAATTAGATTTTCTGGCATCCGAGCAGGATCTTGGGGGAGACTTTCTCTCAAAGTTGCTCATAAGGATCATTGTTCCTATGCTGGGACCTCCCCAGTAGCAGGGCTGACTGGCAGCCATTTCTGTTTGCTACACCCTGGTAATTCCCTAAGACCTTACCTCTACCAATTTACAACCCCACCCAAGCTGTGTGCAGTGGCTTTTGCATATGAATGGCCTGTCCTTTCCCAGGCTAGAATCTCTCAGACAAGCTGCAGCTGGGTCAGGGAGCCCCAAACCTATCAATAAAAGGCCTGAGACCTGGCACCAGCACCAGCCAGTCTTTTTTCCTAGCTAGACCTCATCTGGGCACTTTCAAACCTAATATAAAAAGGAGGAATACGCAGATCTCTCTGTAGCTCCTGCTGGGTGGCCCCAGGCAGTGGTTGACTTTACACCTCCCTGGAGACCCAAGAGCCAGTGTACCCAGTGGTCAGTATCAGACCATACCAGAATACAATTCTACACATCCATAAGAGACGCACGCAAGGGGCAGACTCAGTGATCACCAAAGCCCCACTGAAGCAAGTTCTGCTCCATAGGGGTGTCTTCTGCATAGGAGCTCTACCACTGTAGTCTCAGCTGGACCTCACAGCCAATTGGCCTGGAAGTCAATTCCTCTCAGTGACATCAACAGCAATCAAGTCTCAACTACAACAAGACTGTCCACACAGCCCACCAAGGGGTGCACCTAGAGTTCTCAGCTCAGGTGACTGGGAAGGCTGAGCCACTGGGCCCTACAGGACACCTACTACACAAGGCCACTCTATCAACTCAAGGAGACATAGAGCTCTATCCAATAAATAAAAACAAACATAGGGAAGCAGCAAAAATGTGGAGACAAAAAAACATGACACAAATGAAAAAAAAAAAGGAAGAAAGCAAACTATTGGATATAGAGTTCAAAACCATGGTTATAAGGTTACTCAAGAATCTTCCAGAAATCTCCAAGGGACTTAGTGAGACTTTCAAGAACCTTAGTGAGAATGCCAAAAAAATAGAAAAGGACCAGTCAGAAATTAAGCATACACTGACTAAAATAAAGAATAATATACAAGGATTCAACAGTAGAGTAGAGAATTCTGAGAATCAAATCAACAATTTGAAATATGAGGAAGCAAAAAACACCCAACCAAAAGAGCACAAAAAGAAATAAGAATCCAAAAGAATGAAGATAGTGTAGGGAGCCTCTGGGACAACTTCAAGTGTAGCAACATTCGCATTATAGGGGTGCTAGAAGAAGAGCAATAACAAGATACTGAAAATCTATTTGAAGAAATAATGACATAAAACTTCCCCTACCTGGTGAAAGAAATAGACTTACAAGTCCAGGAAGCACATAGAGTCCCAAACAAGAGAAACCCAAAGAGGACCACACCAAGACACATTATAGTTAAAATGCCAAGGGCTAAAGACAAAGAGAGAATCTTAAAATCAGCAAGAGAAAAGCAGTTAGTTAGCTTCAAGGGAGCACCCATACAACTATCAGCTGATTTCTCAACAAAAACTATGCAGGCCAGAAGGAAGTGGCAAGAAATATTCAAAGTGATGAATAGCAAGGACCTACAAACAAGATTACTCTACCCAGCAAAGCTATCATTTTGAACTGAAGGTCTGTTAAAGAGTTTAACAGACAAGAAAAAGTTATAAAGGAGTTCATCATCACCAAACCAGTTTTAAATGAAATGTTGAAGGGTATTCTTTAAGAAGAGGAAGAAGAAGAAAAAGATAAAAAATATGAACAACAAAATGGCAACAAATACATACCTATCAACAACTGAATCTAAAAATCAAAATAAACAAATAAGAAATCCAATGAACAGAATAAAATAGAATCAGAGGTATGGAAATGGGACAGACTGACCAATTCTCAGAAGGAAGGGGTTGGGGGGAGATTAAACAAAGATCTTTTATTCATGTATGCATTACCTATGGACACAGACAATAGGGTGACCACAGACAGGGTGGGAACCAGGTGGATGGGGACTATGGGGGGAAAAAGAGGGACATCTTTAATAATCTCAACAATAAAGATTAAATAAATAAAAACTATAATTTTGGATCATTTATAAATTTAAAAGTAGTATATCAAAAATCTTTTAGTATCTATTATTTTATACAATTAGAGTTCTTTATTCTTTTTATAGTAATGTTTTTACATTTGTTAATGTAAGTAGGTGATTTTTAAGATAAATAAACCTATTGACATATAAAGGTCTCATTTTACATTTAACAATGCCAAACAATAATTAAGTGGCATTGATTGATGAAATAATTCTATTTATTTATTTATTTATTTATTTATTTATTTATTTATTTATTTTTATATATTTTTATTGCTTCTTTTTTGTCTCAAATGCTTGTCACTTCTAACTCTGGCTTTTTGTTTTTAGGTGAACACATATCTTCCTAAAGAACTGACTTAAATAGATCTTCCAATAGCCTCCAGCTTCTTTCTACCTCAAGACCTTCACATAAATATAGAATTCTTGTATCCTCTTTTTTCTTAGAACTCTTCTCCATCAAGTATTACAGCAAGGACCCAAGGAGAAATCTGCTGAAGAATCCCTGAGCATCATTCCCTCCTCCCCAGGATTGTCATGTTGTTATCCTTGGTAGATTTATAAAATATATTTTATTCATTTTTATTATAATAGACTTAATTTCTATATTTTCTACTGTAACTATAAGTCCCGTGATATAGAGACTTCTTTTATATTTTCTAGCTCTGCCACCTATCAACAAAGTAAATATTCATTAACTACCAGAGATTTTGGAAGGAATTATTTGAGCAAATGTTTGAACATAATCTGGTTTTGATAAATTATAAAAAACTTCTATTTCTAAATCATATTAATACACTTACAACTACATATGTTTAACAGAACATAACCATTTCAGCTATATTTAGTTTAATTGAATCAGATTTTATTGCCAAACAATTCAAGGACTATTAGAAATCTTCTCTGTACTTAGGTTTAAAATTTTGACTTCTCTTACATGATGAGGTTCTTATGCCATCAGGATTCAGCATGAATGAAATATACAGCAACTACGAATAGCTATTCAGTACTGATGAAGATTACCAAATTAGTTAAAATTCTAAAAGGACCTTTGGCAGCCATAAATTAGAGGGTCCCAAATTCAAATTCTTTTCTCCCAGCTTTCCTCACCACACTGCTTAGAAACATGGATTCTTCTAATACTTCCCCGAAACCACAGCCCCAGACCTGCCCCAGAGCTGATCACTCCCTCTTGTCCATCACACTCTGTTTATAGCCCTGTTATCCTCTTAGAAAAGTTATTACAAAATATTGTAACTTTTTTTTTTAGCATATCTGCCCTCTGTAGTACATACTGCTGTATTAAGAACAGTGATATTGTTTTGTTCAATTCTATATCCCTGGCAAATCTCTCATTTTGCTAAGTAAAGACTTTACTAGTATGTGTTTAGAGGTAATAAGAAAAAAGATTATATAGGTCAATTTTATGAGCCAAAACACAAATGTTATTACCATTTCATCAGTATGCTTTTGAATATTATGATTTACTATTAACGGTGGTAACAGCTTACAATTTAATTATAATTAGTGTAATACAATAAGTTTCCAATGTGTATACTCATACACCTGTTTGATAGTAATGAGAACCATATTTGAGAATTTTAATGTAATTTTTAACTATCATATTTCAATAGTTCTAATAGTAAACAACTAAATGGATGTCCCTTTGTACAGTAGAGTCACATAATGAAGAACTCCATTTAAGCTCAGGCAGCGTTCATGGCAGGGTGTCAGGTAATGAGTTCCATATTCCTGCTATTTCAAGATAGTACCTCACTTCCTGTTTACCATCTTCCTACTCACCTAAAAATAACAGGGCTTTGTCAACTGGAAGCTAACATACTAGCATAATAATTTTTAAAAAGGGAGATGAAAACAAAGGAACAATATGTAATTTTAAAAGAACATCTTCTAATTATGCTGGATGGCTGGACACTAAAACTGCATTTATCAACATTCTTCTCCTCATTATATGTAAAGGTTGAAACTTCTCACTTCATTAAACATGGCAACTCGCACAACAGGTTGTATTCATCCCTCTTTGTAGCTTACGTGCAGGTCTCTGCTGTCCTAACAGCAATAAACCCACAGAAGCCCCTTTTTAGGTAAAAATTAAAAGAATTCACTAATTTTGCTTATCTTCTATAGCATTTATTAGTGCTTTTTAAAATATATATATATATATATATATATATATATATATATATATATATATATATATATATATAAAATTGATTTTTACAGAGAGGAAGGGAGAAGGATACCTTGGCTGGAATGGAACCCCGGGGCCCTTCAGACCGAGGGCTGACGCTCAATCCACTGAGCCAAACCAGTTAGGGCTGTGCTTTTTGATTTGTATAATAATAAAATTTCTTTGAATGTCTTCATAACTTTACTTTTAATTAATGATACATTTAATTTAACTATATAAATGGATTTTATATAACATCAACTTATGATTTAAGTATGTGTTACCTATCAATTCTTATTTTGAAGTGAATTTTACCATTTTTTTCTCTTCCATCACTAATAAATTTAATAAGCTTATTGTTTATTCATATTTAAAATTTATATTAGTGATATATATTTAGTAATATAAGAAAACATTTGTATTTATTTGTAATATCCTTCACTTGTATTTATGGATTTGAGAAAATGACATAGCTTGCTTTTATTTTGTTTTCAAAAACTGGTTTTTAAACAATGTAATGAGAACTTTCTAATTGCATATGGCTTGATTGAGCAACTTGGAAAGTGAAAGTCTACATCATCGTTTCATTCATGACATTATCCAAGATGTTGACTGCCATTCACTGAAAATGTCACATATAAATCTGTTATCTACCACTGGCTTCAATTCAGGCTGTTATTGCTTACTCTCACATTCTGCAATCACTTATTATATAATTCAGTGAAGAGTATCCAACACATTTGAAAGATTTCCCTTTCCCCCCGCCTCTTGATTGGCAAATTCCTGGTTTCTATTAGGAGTGGGCTCATTTGTATGTAAAATAAGTTTCTGTAACACCTGATTGCTTGCATGAAAATTATAACGAACAAGAATCAATGCAACTTTGTCCTTGTTTAAACTGACATGTACTAAAGGTTGCACACATTGAGGGAATTCTCAGAGGATTTTTTGTATGACTATTTTTAAAATATTTGGAAATATGTGTCTTCAATAACAAAGAAGGAAATATTTGAAAAGAGGAAATATCAATAACAGTGGCACCCTGGATTATTTGATTTTGAGGCTTGAAGGTAAACATAAGTCAAGTGATGGACAGAGGAACCTGCTTCCAGCTGTCCCTCTGCATATTGAACGGCATGTTTTTTAACATGGAAACAAAAGGTTGGATGCCTACTGGTTATATAGTTAAGTAACACAATCCATATACACAGCTTGCAGCTAGGACAGTTAGACCACAGAAATCATTCACCTTCTAGTATTTTAATGTTTTGTTGTAACGGTCTTCTTACATTGTTACAATTCAGAAAATATGCTTCATTTTTCATTCTAGCAAATAAGAGGTTCATTGGTAATAACTGCAACCTAGGCTATACTACAGAAACAACAGAAGGCAACACTTAAATAATGTGTATTTTCACAATTTTGGTATGGTTGCAAAAATAACTAAAGATTATTACACAGCTCCTTGTGTTAAAATTATATTAACTGAAAAGGTCAGAATTGGACTCAATAGCAGTAAGGTAATATAGTCTTTAAAGTTCAAAAATGTAATGACTATGAGAATAAGCGGAAATTTTCTATGATTTGGGAAGAACAAGGTTGATAAAGTAGCATAATTACCTATGTGAAATGTGTTGAAATGTAGGATTTATTACACATTTAGCCATTTGGACAGCCTTCAAAAATCTGGTGATTCATTGGGGGAAGCAGCAATGACTAAGTTTAACAACTAATTAATTAAACTACAGAAACTGACTAAGGCTTAACTCCCAGAGTAATTCTCAAATGGGGTATGAGGTAACACAAAGAACACTTGGATATATGATAGAAATATTCAAGAAAATAAATGCAGAATGCTTTAAAATTTCAATTGTCGCCTTCTGAAATAGAATGCCTAATTTCAGATTACTGAATAGGTTTGTCTAATGTCCGTTAAGCCACAATCCATCTCTATCTGCATGTGTGTGTAAAACAATGAAGGGTCATGGTAATGAAGTCGTCACGGCCTTTAACTACTGATAACCCTCTGAAGGAAGAACTGAAACTGAGATTTCCCTTCTGTGGACGTGGAAAGGCATAATCAGCGATCACTACCCATGGCCATCCAGGTATTTATCAGCTGTATGATCACTACTAGTAGGTTACCCAGAAATGTTGGTGAAATTGCTGTCAATGTGTTATATGTTTTGCAGGCCTTCTAATTACCATGTTCATGGGAAAAAAAGTTCAGGATTTATAAGTCTACTAGCGTTCCCGTTGCAGGAAAAATCCTGCAATAGGGTTTCCTGCTGCATTCTACCCCGCCCTGCCTGCTCTCCTCCCTTGTCCCCCTGCCCTCCTTCTCCGCCAGCCCGCCTGCTTTTCCCTTCTCCCCCGGCCCCGCCTCTGCTCCTCCCTTCTCCCCCGCCCCGCCTTCTCTGCCAGCCCTCTCTCCTTCCTTCTCCCTCGGCCCCGCCTCCGCTCCTCCCTTCTCCCCCGGCCCCGACTGCTCAACTTCCTTCTCTCCCAGCCCCGCCTCCGCTCCTCCCTTCTCCTCCCCCTGGCTTGCTTGCTTCTGCGCAGCTTTGCTCTCTTCTGCAGCTCTTGGCTTCTTTCTACGCTGTCTTGATATGCAAATTAGCCGCCATCTTTGTTGGGGGTAATTTGCATATTCATCCTGATTGGTTGATGGGCGTGGCTTTGGCTGGTGGGCGTGGCTTGGGCGTAGCAAAGGTGCGGTCAATTTGCATATTTGTCTATTATTAGATAGGATTGAATTCCACAGATTAGGTAGAGCTAGGTTGTCATGTTCCAATTCCTTCATTCTTGGTTATCAAGTCAAAATGTATAAGCATTTTATTTTATTTTTTAAAGCATGACATCATAGTCAAAAGATTTGTATGTAATAATATGTGAAAACTAGAACTGAGAGTTCATAACTTTTATTGTTTTGGTAGTAGATCCTCCTTACCAATGAGGTTTTCTTTACCAGACACAGATTAATTGGAAATTAGCTTTTTCCTGTTTATTTATTCACCCTGAATTTTTAAAGACATGCATGATGATAAAATATGCAGATATTGTATTTAAGTAACATGCTGATTATGAAGCAAAGTGACTAAATATGCAATAGGTAATGTTAGAGAAAAGAAACTGTAACAGCGGCATGTAACTTCTCAATTTACACATAAATTCTCATTTAATTATAGGTAGATACAATTAAATTATTATGTAAAGTAAAACTTTGGGCAAACAAATAGTCCCTGTCATAGAATATTTTAGTTAGAGGATTTAATGTAATGCAACTATTTGGTTGCTACTGCGTGCACTGGGGACCTTGGGGACAAAAATCTCCTCATAAGCTCAGTGCTTCAAATGTCAAGATTAAAGGCTTGGGAAGAAAAAAAGAAAGTTTCTATGATTGTGCTAAACAATCGTGTTTCCTGTAGCTACAGGGCTGCTATTTCTGAATGCTAAACACAGAGTCTAAATCTGTGAGTGGCTGGATCATAACACAAATGTAATTTATAACTCGTCAGGGTTTATTATTATGAAGATAGGACATGAATTGGGGCGGGGTGGGGGGGGGGGAATGTGGCCCTGGAAATTGGAATGAGGCATATGGGCAAAATCTCATGAAGCTGGAGGCAATGAACTCCCAAATGCCTTCTGATTCCTTTTGCCTATAGAACCAGACTTTCTTCCCTTCTTTAAGGAATGTGGTCTCTCCTTGTCTGAAAAGTCATTAATTGCCTTCCCTGATAGTTGTCTTCTAGGAGACTCCCGACCATCTTCAGAACCCATTTCTGTAGCCTCTTCCTGCCTCTAGACCTATAACCAGACTCAAGTACTGCCATGTTCCAGAGGAAAAGGTAAAAAGTGTGACCAAATACACACCAAAAATAGCAAGGTTATGTCAAATTACATCAATAGAAATATGGAGCAAACGTTTTGGTGTTTTGGGATAGATACTAATAGTTTGTGTCAGAATGATAGAAACACAACATTGTATCAGGCTGAAGCCACTAATAGGGATATACTAAAAGGCATTCTAAGCTTAATATGTTAGCTAGGGTGAATGGAAATGGCTCTAACAGTTTGCTTGGTATGTTGAGCAAAACCTAGACTCAAAGGTAACCTATATTAAATGAAATTTAAAAAGCTATAACTTCCTTGATATATCATAAAGATGTTATCCATAGGATTAGAGGCATTTGAATGTTAGAGTAGATTTATCTTCTAATTCTCCCAAACTATGCTCCTTGTAGAAGGCCAGAGACTATTGCTTTATGAGGCTTTGGTAAACATATTTGTAAAGGGATTCCCAACATCCTCAAAACTCTATGTTGGCTCTTGTCTATAGGTCATAAATTATAGTGCAAAACTCTGCCATTGAATTTAACTCAGATGATCAGTCCCAGGGTGACAAGGGTCAGTGCAATACTTAGTTGTTAAAGATAAGTAGTTGTTATTACTGCAAGGGTAAGTAGGTACATGCAGTAGTGATGACTTGATCTATAGAATTAGCTAACTAATCATGGTGTCTCTAAAATTGAGATAGATGTCATCATACTGAAGCTTTTTTTTTGAATTTATATAAGTGGAAAAGCTTCAAGCTATTGAACTGGAGAAGTATGACTAAATCACAATAGTGAGTCACTGCCCATCAAACTATTTCCAGATTTAAGACAATTCACACCATAGAGATTCTATGGTCTTCTTGAGGAAGTAAACTGCTACACTGAAAAGAAAATTATAATGTAAATCTTTCCTTAGCCTTCCACTAAGTGACATTACTTACCAGGATGGTTGTGTACTGAAGAAGAGAAAAAATAAAAAAAATATTTGAGGATACCTGATAGTATTCTAAACTGAGATCCCAAATGCCACTGTAGTCCACCTGTCAGACTAGAGACTTATGGAAGTCAGATAATCAAAAGAGTTTGATTTGGGACTACCTAACCGTGAGACCAGTAGGACCTGAATGCAATCTGTGGCTATTTCCTACTTGTAATGCATAATTGGAATAAATATATCCAGCAACAGACAGAATTCCCTGATTCACAGAGTGGAAACTGTTATAGCAGTAAAGACCAAGTGACGGCCACTGTTGACCAGTCAATCAAAGGTAAGACCATGCTACTGGAGAGATTACAGGGACTGTGCGGCAATCAAGAGGCAGAGGAGGTGAATCCCTTCATATACTCATTCAACTCACCTCTTTGACTTGTGCAGAAGTCAGATGGATCTTGGAGAATGAAAGTGGATTATCAAAAATTCAATGGGTCATACCAATTGCAGCTGTTGTCATCAATGCAGTTTTAGTACCAGACCAAATTAGCAAAGCTCCTGATATCTGATGTGTAGATATTAAAGTGGTAAATATGTTGTTTTTTCCCCCATCCTGTTAGTAAAAACCATTAAAGGCAGTTTTCCCTCTTTTTAAAAAAATACATTTTTTATTGATTACAGAGAAGAAGGGAGAGGGAGAGAGAGAGAAAAACATCAATGGTGAGAAAGAATCATTGATCAGCTGTCTCCTGCCTCCTGCACTCCTTTACTTGAGTCTATAACCTAAGCATGTGCCCTGGCCGGGAGTCGAACCTAGATTTCCTGGTTCAACCACTGAGCCACGCCGGCCAGGCAGTTGTCCCTCTTCTAGTCTGACCAGAAATAATCTCCACTGTCCTACTCGGGGCTACATTAGTTCTCCAACCCTGTGCTGCAGGAATTGTAATTGCCTATTTACAAAAGATATCACTGGTCTATGACATTGGTGATACCATGCTGATTGGATGATATCATGCTGATTGGTAGCAAACAGGAAATGCTTATGGGAAATTAGGGTCTTTCTGTGCTCCCTTATGAACCGTGTTAGTGTTCTTAAGGGACAGAATCAAATTATAACACCTTTGCCTAATGATGTAAGTATCTTCTCTATTCCGTGTATTGGATTGTATAGCCTCTAAGATTTAATTTTTAGGCTTGGGATATGAGTGCATTTTCATAGAGTCAAACAGACACACAGACACACAAAAGTAAATGCAAGATTATGTTTGTGGGTTCTCTCAAGAATCACTGGAATGTGGTAGAAAAGACAAGGGAAGATATCATCATCATAAACTAATGGAGAATTCTTCAAGAAGACTACAGGTACTAGGTCAAGTGTGATGTGGGCTACTGAAAGTCAACTCCCTATGATTCTCAAGGTGATATTCTTACTTGTGTGCCCAAAAATATATGGTTCATTTTTAAGAGTTAAACAAAGGAAAATAGGTTAAAAACAGTTTCTCCTCAGAGATAAGGAAAGGAAGAGAGAAAGAGCAAAGAACATCTTGGCGAGGTAATGAAACAGTCGGAGCCCAGGGGAAAACCCAGCTTCCCCAAATGAGACAGCCAGAGAACCTGCCAGAGACACAGGGGAAATATGCCGAGACAACATATTTCCTTTGAAGAAAACAGTGTCTGTGAGGAAAAACAAACTGAAATTGGGAAAATGAATGAAAATAAAACCTGAAAGCAGTAAAGAGACAAAAGTAATGAGTGCAAGATAGAGAAAAGAGGAAAATAAAGTGAGATTCCAAATATTTATAGATGTTGGCTTTTATTTGAATATATATGATAATAATTTTTTTCTAAAATTATATTGTTAACAAAAAATTCCATTTATATATCTATGACTCTAGTATTATTATATAACTAGAGGCCTGGTGCATGAAATTCGTGCATGGCGGGGGGGGGGGGGTCCTCAGCCTGGCCTGCACCCTCTCCAATCCGGGACCCAGCTGGGGATGTCAGACTGCCGGTTTATGCCTGATCCCACAGGCCTAATTGCGCTTGCAATCCGGGACCACTGGCTCCTAACTGCTCACCTGCCACCTGCCTGATCCCTAACTGCTCTCCCCTGCCTGCCTGATTGCCCTTAACTGCCTCTGCCTCAGCCCCACCACCATGGCTTTGTCTGAAAGGACATCTGGAAGGTCGTCAGGAAGACATCCAGTCTAATTAGCATATTATCCTTTTATTAGTACAGATGTATAGTTGATGAAAATAACAAAATGTTTACTATTAATCACAAATCTGCATTAGAGTTATGATTCAGGGAGTAGCAGCATAAAGTCCCAGTAGAGAGTAGGATGCTACGATGTACTTTTTGTGTATGAAATATGGTCTTATTCTGGAATCACCTGTTTCTGTTTGTTTAACAAAGTCATCTCATTACTTCAAAGGTAAACTATAGAAACAAGATGAAAAAATTATAAATCAGGATAAAATATAGTGAGTTAACTTTATTTTTTTAAATATTTTATTGATTTTTTATAGAGAGGAAGGGAGAGGGATAGAGAGTTAGAAACATCGATGAGAGAGAAAATCGATCAGCTGCCTCCTGCACACCCCCTACTGGGGATGTGCCCGCAACCAAGGTACATGCCCTTGACCAGAATTGAACCTGGGACCCTTCAGTCCGCAGGCCGACGCTCTATCCACTGAGCCAAACCGGTTTCTGCTAGTGAGTTAACTTTAATACCCAGCATGTTTTTAAATGTAAAGTTGTATATAGAGTGCATTACTAAAATTGCAAAACTAAATTTATACAAAATACTGAAACTTTTCCTTAAAATATCTTAGAATAACCAAGCAAGATAGCAGAGATCACATTAGTTTCCCCAAAATAATCATTACCCTTATGAATACTTTATAACTGAGTAGATAATTTACCAAATATATTTCATTGGGACAGGCAATAATAATTTTACTACATCTTTATGAGAATTGGTGGAGTCCTTTTCAATCCATCAAAATATTTAAAATATCAGGTTTCTATAAAGACAATTTTACTAATGATTAATGCAGCATTTAAAAGGATAACCCAATAAACATTTTTAAAGATATGGAGAAGTGATTTTACTGACATTTAATATACTAGCTAATAATTACTATAATAAAAGCTGGCAATTATATATTTTCCTATTTACATAAAATTATATTGATCTAAGAATATTAAACTATAACATTATATTTTCTTATTTCTGGAATATGAGCAACTATTTCAGCTGAAATTCAAAAGTGTTCCCATAATTTTATGTTTATGAATAATCACAATAGTGGGGAAAACTGAAGCATTCAAGTATGAACTCATTTTAATAATGTTCAGTCTATTGATCAGATAAATACAGCATTACCACTGAAACATATCAAAAGGCTACCAACCTTTGAAAATTATACCTCTTTTCCAATATGTTATCTGAAATGACAAAGTGCTTTTGAAATACTAACATCCTCATGCATTATGATCTGGGTTAGGTCAAGCTGTGTGACAGGCAACAAAGGAATCTCTGTAATGCCATATTGAAAATGTTTGGGGGAAAAAAGATGATAAAAGTTATTCAGCAACTTCTTCCTCCCCCCCCCCCCCCCCCAGTTTCTGGGTCATTTGTTTGTTCTTTGAAAATATCAGTGGTAAGGCAAATATTCATCACTTCTTTTGTCTATTTGAAAAAAGATACATTGTTAAAATGCTTTCTTGTTTAACAGTTTAATTTATATCACAAGGAGTGGTGGAAAATTCCAAAGCTCTTATCATTTGCTACAGTCTTTACATTTCTGCCACTGAGATGAAGGTAATTAATGGTATACCAGCATTTTCAGGTTAAAAGTTTTGGAAAACAGGTCAATGCTACAAGCTTTTTATTTCTGGACTTTCTTCTTTCCTTCCTTACCTGCTGTATTTTTTAACATAAAAATATAAAATAAGGTTAACTTAGATTAAAAATAGCCTGGATATAATTAGCTACCTTATTGTAAATTTTATTTTTATTCAAGATATAATTGTTTTGCATATATATTATAAAGAACAATCTTAGTGGTTGATATGAATTGAATTATAATCCTAAAATTCATAGATTGAAACTCTAACCTCCCGTACCTTAGAATGTAACTGCATTTGGAATCAGGACTGTTAAAAAGTTAATTAAGTTAAAATGAGGTCCTTAGGGTGGGCTCTAATCCATTTGACTTAAGAAGAGGAAATTAGGACACACCGAAAGAGACACCAGGGATGCCCAAGCTCGGAGGAAAGGTCATGTGAAAACAGTGAGGAGGAGTTCCAACGGCGAGCCAAGGAGAGAGGCCACAGAGGAAACCAACCTGCTGACACCTCCCTCTCAGACTTTTAGCCTCAGAAACTGAGAAAATACATTCCTATTGTTTATGCCAACTAGATTGTGGTGTTTTATTATGCCAGCCCTATAGCAATAATACCCTCATGGAAAGCATTCTCTTTTACTTATCTACTTCCATTTGCTTTCCTCAGCCATAAAAAAAAAAAAAAAAGTTTTCCCTGTAATGAATTAGTTATGACCAAACTCGTGAAGGTGAACGTAACATCACATTTAATATGTGGAGTCTTATGTTTTGTAAACAAACTTGATGCTATAATATTGCATTAAACAGTGAAAAATAAGTCTTACATAGTTTTAATTAAGGGCAAAACAGAGTCTCTTGAGTGATTTCCAATGACTATCCTCTCCGAACAGTCCAGCTCTAAAGAAGCAGTAACTTAACAGGCTTTAGACTCTAAAGTTTAGAGATTGATGCGTATAATAAAGATACTCAGTTTCTGTTAGTTTAACTTAACCAGGTTATCTTTATTCCTTTTAATCTCTTTATGACAGAGAGAATAAGAACAAATATAATACAATTGAAATGCATACAGACTGTACATAATAGATATCCCCTATTATGCTCTACCATAATTTTTATATTAATAATTTGTTAGATAAATCTAGTTTATTTATGCTATGTTAGAGATGTTTGGGTGGTGTTTAATTGTAGGAAATGAAATGAGAACAATGCATGGCTTAGTGCTATAAAAGAGGTTTTATGTTAAAAGATTATTCATCAAAGATGAGATCTGGGTCAAAGAGCAGTTTCTAATGAGTTGTGTGACCTTGAGGAATTCACTTAATCTTATTGACCTTGAATCTATACAAATGAGGTAATTAGACAGAATTATTCTGAAATCCATACAGCTCTAAGATTCTATGATGGTCAGATAGACAATATTAAAATTGGACTAATTATTTATATGTATAGGTCTATAATTCTGAGAAGTATTTTTAATGTTGTTTTAATTGATTTCAGAGAGAGGAAAAGAGAGGGAGAGAAATAGAAACATCAATGACGAGAGAGGACCATTGATGGGCTGCTGCCTCCAGCACCCTGGGGATCAAGCCTGAAACCTGGGCTTGTGCCCTGACCAGGAATCGAACCCTGACCTCTTGGCTCACAGGTCGACGCTCAACCACTGAGCCATGCTGGCTGGGCTTGAGAAATGTTTTCTAAGTTAAAATTTGAAAGCTTTGTGTTTGTATTGTTCAAATTTTAAATAAAATCACTGGTTTCACTGATTGAATATCTACTTCTTAGGCCACATTTTTAAAAGGAGCATGTGAAGATTTTGGTCATCACTGTCTTCCAGTTTGAGGGAGATCATTGGGAGAGCAGCAGCCTCAGTAACTGATGGCCAGCCTCACTCAACACTTGAGATCAGTTAGAGAATGATGTTAATAGTTATTCACTTCCTACGGAGGTGTGCTGAGCAAGTTCTTTTATGACACATGTGTGCCTGTTACAGGTTAAATGGGATAACTTGATTTGTTTTTTAATATTTTATTTTTTTAAAATACATTTTATTGATTTTTTACAGAGAGGAAGGGAAAGGGATAGAGAGTTAGAAACATCGATCAGCTGCCTCCTGCACACCTCCCACTGGGGATGTGCCCACAACCAAGGTACATGCCCTTGACTGGAATCGAACCTGGGACCCTTCAGTCCACAGACCGACGCTCTATCCACTGAGCCAAACCGGTTTTGGCGGATAACTTGATTTTTATTAACCTACTATATAGCATGTTTTTAATTAGATGTTGCACATGTAGAAATAGGAACTCTATATCTGAATGGTGAGAGTGTAGCAGAGTGTTTATATATGTTATATACAGTATGTATATAGCTTATATACATATAAACATGGTATGTATATATTATATATAAATTTTGTATATTAGATATATTTAAATACATGGGTTCCTAATTGTGGCACTGAATACCCTGCATAATGGGTAAAACTCAAATGCTGTTCCTGGATATAGAACATAGTCTAATACTAACTGACATCTACCTTTGCCAATTGGTGAGT
The DNA here is from genome assembly GCF_951640355.1 of Cnephaeus nilssonii. Taxonomy (NCBI): domain Eukaryota; kingdom Metazoa; phylum Chordata; class Mammalia; order Chiroptera; family Vespertilionidae; genus Cnephaeus; species Cnephaeus nilssonii. The sequence continues at coordinate 62,863,941 of NC_137076.1, read as the reverse complement.
CAATAATAGTCAAATTCTAGGGTCACACATTTAGAACTGTATTACTAAAGACACATACATATATAATGAGATATAATGATTTTTGCTCAATTCAATCTTTGTGTTTCACATCTATATTCCAATATAAAGCAGCTATGTCTTAGGAAAAATAACTAGATGATCAAACATGTGCAGCTATCACCTCTAACCCCACGGAACTGAGCTCTAGCCCACCGTGATACCGAAACCACCACAAAGGACTGGGGTCTACATCAAGACAGTTTGTACTATCCATAGGGACCACTATCACTCACAAGGTGTTTGCTTTATGCCAACCATAGCTTTCTGGCAAAAGCCTTCATCCTGCACTTACAAGGTATATGCAGCCATACTTCCTCTTCCTCACCTGAGTATATAAGAACCAGAGTCAGAAGGACAGCAAGTATCTGAGAAGAAACAGTACACTTCCCTCCCTTTTCAAAACAAAATGCTCCTTTCAAGATGGAACACAAGTTCGTAGAGTGCCGGCTTTTGTCCTCAGGGACTGGAGGAAGCGACCAGCATTGCTCAAACCAAGGTACCTGGGCAGACATTAACTTGGACACTGACTGTGCCTCCGCCAGTTCTCTGGGTACTCTTCTCTGTCCCCAAAGATAAAGTACGATGTCAGCACAGTGACTCCTTGGTTTCTATGAAATGCATCATTCCAGGAAAAGGAGAAACATTTTGGCTCATTCTCCAGAGTGACTGACATATTTTCATTAGTTGGGTATGAATACACATGCCCTTTTCTGAAAGGTGAGTAATCATCTATTTTTTATTACACATGTGGAAAAAACAACAACAAATGACTGTTTTTAGCAATGTCTTATATGAATTTCTCACAACTTTGGATATTGAACTTCCCACATAACCCAGTGATGGGAGATCTCATTGCTGCCCCCGCTACATTCTGATGTCAATCAGAACTTAATGATGTCAATCAGAACTGACTGATTGACATCTTTTGATGATCACTCTATTTACATTTTATGATCCCTCAAAGGCAATGACATGGGAAGACCGAAGAGAGCCAAGTATGGACATCCCTAGAAGCTCATTTTTTTTTCGCTTGTAACAGCTTAGCCTAGCTGGATAGCTGGCATAGATTAACTGACTGCACCATTCCGGGCTATTCCCAGTGCTGTTGGTATGCAGAACTTGTTTATATTTACTTCCCCTAGTTTTTCTCCTAATACTTAAGACCCCTTTATATTTTATTTACTAGGGGCCCAGTGCATGAATTTGTGCACCTTGAAAGGAACTGTGGGATGTGAGGCTGTGGTGGGCACAGGGGCGGGTCTCAGCCCATCTTCTGCGCCCCCGCCTGGCCTCTCCCGCCACGGACCCCTGTCCACTGTCTGCCAGCAGCCCCACTCCCACCACTGCCACTCCCATGCGCTAATGGCACCGGCCCTGCTCGCACCTGCTGACGACATGGAGCAGTTGGGGCCTGCACCTTCAGTGGGTGTGAACAGCAGCTACTTCCTTGATTGCCCCTCAGGAGCAGGGGGAGGTGGAGAAGCCCTTAGGGGTGATCCAGGCCGGCAGCTGCCACTTGCACCTGCTGACAGTGCCACGCGATTGGGACAGGCGCTGGGTGCCTGCAGGGTGTATGAGCAAGGCCATCGCCGGCAGTGTATGCAAGAGGCAGCTGCCAGCTCCAATCACCCCTTAGGAGCAGGGGGAGTTGGAGAAGCCCTGAGGAGTGATTGGGGCTGGCAGCTGCCACTTGCACCCACTGATGGTGCCCAGTGATTGGGGCTGGCGCTGAGCGCCAGCAGCTGGTGCGAGCGGTGGCTCTGGCACTGGCAGTGGGTGTGAGCAGGGCTGGCACCAGCAGCAAGTGTGAGTGCCTGGCGGGACTGTGGCACACGGGAGCAAAGAATTTTCAGTAACCACCAGAGGTTAGCCCCAATGACTGCCCCACCTTGGTCTGTCACCCCTACTCACCTGCTCCAACATCCTGTCATGTCCGATGCCTGCCATGTTCCGTGTGCACCTCCTGGTGGTCAGCGCACATCATAGCGGCTGGTTGTTTGGTTGTTTGGTTGTTCAGTTGTTTGGTTGTTCGGCTGTTTGGTTGTTCTGCCATTCGGTCTATTTGCATATTAGGATTATATTACTAGAGAAGCTAGGTTTTCCTTAGTAAATATTACTCCAACCCTTATACATACCTGATGAGGTGTGTGGGCAGAACCCATTCTCTTTTAAAGCACTCTTAGTTCTGAAAAAAAATAAAACTCATATCCTATATCATAAAAGCCTAATATGCAAATCGACCGAATGGCGGAATGACTGGTGGAGCAACCGGTTGCTATGACATGCGCTGACAACCAGGGGGCAGATGCTCAACACAGGAGCTTCCCCCAGCCCACAGGCCCCCGGCCAGCCAAGGCAGGTGCCAGTGGGGGATCCCCGATCACCCCGCTGGTCGCCTCACAGAGGGAGGCAACTGGTGGTGGTGGTGGGGTGGGGCCGGTGAGTGGGCAACACCAGGCCGGCCAAGGTGGCTGCCAGTAGGGGCCCCCTGATCACCCTGCCAGTCACCCCAAAGATCGGCTCTGATCGCTGGCCAGGCTTAGGGCCCCTACCCATGCACGCATTTTGTGCACCAGGCCTCTAGTTAAAGTATAACATAGTTTTATTCATAGAGAAGCTCTTACTAGTATATGTAATGATTTAAATGATGTTTCATGAGTTAATTATAACAACATTTAATTTTATGTAGCCTATACAGTTTTCAGTTTGATGAGAAAAAAATAGCACATTACTCTCTACAATTTCTGCTAAAGTTCATTGCCATCCACAGGAGGAGGTTTATTAAAAGGTTATAATCAAAATATTTTAAAATATTTTGAAAGTGACTAATTTTATAGGTCAGGAAAAATAGTTTTTTGTCTCCAAAAAGATTTGTAAAGTGAAAATGTTGAGTGTTTGAATAAATGTAATTAAAACTACTGTGTTAAAATATAGGAACATGTCTGAAAAATTGTATGGATTCAGAGCAAAAATCAACTTTGAGTGAGTTTTAAAAAGCTCCAGTGTTATCATTTGAATGGTATTGTAATTTCATTTATAAAGATGAGTTATTAAAACTGGAATAACAGTATCTATGTACACTTAAAGAAAGAACTTTATTTCATTACCCAATTTTTGGTGGAAAATTACTTGTATTCATATTTTAATTTGTATTATCATAGTTAATTTCATCATTATGGTGTTCAATTAAAGAGATAAAAGGACTGATAGAACTATGGAAATTTTTCACCCTGAAAATATAATTTTAAGAACTTGAGATGGCAAAATTCCAATTGAGATAAAAACGCTTTACGTCAATTAGGGGAAAACTGATTAATATTCTTTTGTCATTAGTTATCACCTAGCTATATGTACAGTTTCTTATCAATTTAGTCTCTCAGAATGTGAACAATATTAAAAGCTTCAGTTGGGTGTAACCATTATAAGCACAAAACTTAATACTAAAATATTTTGTTTACAGAAGCAGGCTCAAATTTATCATCATAAGATTTGAAAGTATTTTTCTTTGAGGTATCTAAATACTTAATATTTAAAATCATCCCTGAAATGTGTATTTAATTAAACTGAATAGAATTATGAAAGGGTAAAATAATTTTTCTCCTTTTCTTACATTGATGTTTGGAAATCTTTATAGCTTAAATAAGGCTGCGATAAAGTTACTATATTTTATCTGTGTGCATTTCAGAAAAATAATTGGGAAATACTAGAAAAATTAAGAGCACTAGAGCTATGTGCTTATCTACCTACCCATCTATCTATCTATCTATATATAAAAAACCCTAATATGCAAATAGACTGAATGGCAGAATAACTGCACAACTGAACAACCGGTTGCTATGACATGCGCTGACCACCAGGGGGCACAGGCAGAACATGACAGGCATCGGCAGCGGCGGGATGGTTAGTGGGGGGCACCAGACAAAGGCAGGGTGCCAGTCGCTGTCATTGGGGTGAGCCTCTGGTGGTTACTGAAAATTCTTTGCTCCCGTGTGCCATGGTCCCATCTGGCACCTGCACCGGATGCTGGCACCAGCCCCGCTCGCACCCGCTGCCAGCGCCAGAGCTGCTGCTCACACCCACTCACACCCGTTGCTCCTGAGGGGCGATCAGGGTTGGCAGCCGCCGCTTGCACCCGCTGATGGAGCCAGCCTCGCTCACACCTGCTGCTGGCGCTGGCCTCAATCGCTCTGCGCAGACAGTGGGTGCGAGCAGGCCAGCATCATCAGCATGTAGGAGTGGGGCTGCCAGCAGAAAGGGGACTGGGGGCCATGGCAGGATGGGCCGGGTGAGGGTGCAGAGGATGGGCTGAGACCCGCCCCTGTGCCCACCACAGCTTCATGGCCCACAGTACCTTTCAAGGTGCATGAATTTGTGCACTGGGCCCCTAGTCATTAATATAATAGTAATAAAAGTATTATTATCATTATTACTGAACCTTAGTTTAACTATTGTAAGTTTATAAATACACAATCAAAAGGCAAGTTAAAATCAACAATGATGCTACTTCTGAAAATATATTTTGCATATTATCCTCCAGATTTTAAAAATAAATAGATAATAAAATTACACACAGAAACATCTTTTATACATATTATTTGTAACTTTTTATACATAATATATCATGTTGATATTTTATGCCAACAAATGTACTTTTACAAAGTAAGTTAATGTGATGGTAATCAAATATAAAGTATACATTGCATCATATAGATGTGCTAAAAGTCACATTTATTATAAACACTTTGCCTTTTTATAAATATTACTTTTATAAATGATACTATGAAATATCCTAGACCTGTATTTTTTTGCACATCCTTATTTGTTTCTAGGATCAGATAGTGTGCTCCTTTTTATGATTTTTGATATAGATTTTTTAATGGCCCCTGGGCTTTATAATGTTTAATTTACTAGAATAATCAGGTCCAACATATGGCTTCCTATTCACAGATGTATAATAAATGGCAACTGTAAGTTCTATTATATCTGAGAAGTCTTAAAGCATATGTAAGTTGTCATTATAAAGTTAGTATTTCTATGCATTTTTCATGTAACAGATTCTTTATAAATAAAATTTTTGCCTCTCCACAAAAAGCTTCTTTGCATAAGAAATTGCAAATTGATATTGTATTTCATTTAATATTTGCACTCAAGTTTGTGAAATGGCGATGTACTTTAACATATTCATTTCAGGTTTAAGGCTGTAATCAGGAGTTTAGAAAGCCAGATGTTCTTTCTGTTCAATAAGAATATAATTGACAATTCACTTGGAATCTTCCACTTATGCTAAATTGTTTTTCAAAATCTACAGTGATAATGAGGACAAGCACAACAATGCCAATTACCTGGTGTTTCCAGTATCACTAACAGCAAAAATAATGTACTAGGAATTTGAAAACTTGAAAAAAATATGGACTTACTGAAGAAACTCTTTGCTAAGTGGCCTTCACTTTAAAACGACCAGTGAGAATCTTGTGAGAGAGAGTGAAGAAAAGATCCTTGAACCATATCTTTAGGTCAGAATTAACATTATTTCTCTCTGTGCTGACAGAGATAATTGCAAGAAAAATATTCCAGCTAACAGACCCTTGAAGTTGTGTCATTTTCATTTTCTTTACAAGACACTCATAAGTCAGGTGCATCCACTGAAAAAAACCTACACATGCAAGAAGGGAGAAATAATTTACCAAAATGATAACTATCTGTAGTAATGACAGAACCTTATTATCAGGAAGGCATCACATAAACTAAGAATTCTCTTTTTTTAATCCTTATCCCATTAGAAAGGAAAATAATTTCATAGAGACATTTTCAAAGGACACTATAATTATGCAGACTGTAATCTTTCCGACATGTGCTATTGCTCATTTATACATGTATATTGTAAGTACCTCAAAAATAGTGTTTTGCACTTCTTTCAAGTAAAAACCAAAATAATACAAGTATGTTTTAGCAGGAAAACTACTCAAATCAGTAGGAGCCTGTTAAGATTAATTTTGAAGATAAATAAAATAAAAATGAAAGTAAAATCGTTAAAAATAAAGTTGCTTCCCCAGCAATATAAAAGCTATTTCGTGCATACCCAGTGACACTCCCTTAGGAAGGACTAACAGACGATCCTTCTGTATAAATCCCAAGTAGATCACTGATCCTAAGCCCTTTGATTACTCATGAACCCAATCTAGTTCAAAGGAAATAGCACAGTATTTATTCGTAGCAGAAGACAAGAGTTCAGTTTATTGGCCAATAAGCAGAGAAACCAGGCAAGGGTTTCTTTCTACAACTGAAATGCTCTCCTCAGTGAGGTCGTACTTACCACAGAGCTCTGGCAGCATTCACCGTGACGGTGATGAAGCCGCGTCCTCACTACTTTATGTCACCGTCACAATTAATGGAAAAACCTGCAAAGCCAATTTATTCAACAGAAAAAGTAAAAATAGAATTATTAAGGTTTAAAAAATTGTATGAGTCTCGTCCATACTGTAAAAAACAACAACACAAAGGCTAACTTGAATTTTTAAAATCTTTAGGTGACCAAAATAAAGGCTAATCTAAACTATGAATTAATCATTATGAAAATGACAATGTAAAGAAAAGGTCAAAAGATGTTTTATAGACGATTACGGTTATATCTGCTAAGATATCACAGGAGAGATATTAAAATCATTAAGATGACGGGCAGCTGCTAAATAGCATGTCCTCATTTTTCTGTGCCCGTACTTCGTGGCATAACTTCTTTATGTGCCAAAATTTGTGTGTTTTTTTACTTGTGCATATCTTATTATTCCATATATAACTGTCTCTGCCTAAAATATTCCTTATATCCTTTAATCTTATAAGAAGGTTTCTGTTTTTTAAAATTTCAGCTTAAGTCTCACCAACTCCATGAAACCCCACTTGACCAATTCAAGTCTCATTACCTATTTGCCAATGTTCATAAGATGTGTAATCTATCAGCAATATTTTTACTTAATATTTTCATCATGTATTATGCATCATATATGTTAGTATCCTAAAGTGGGTATTTTAACTGGCATGTTCCTTTAAGAAAGTTTAGAGGATATAAAGAAATTGCACCAGGCTAGGGGCTGCAGAAGCAAGACCAAGTTAGTATTTGGGTTACAAGTTACTTATTGGAGTTCAACACTATCCACTCCAAAGGTGAGAAGCCTATCTTTCCTAGAATGAGGCTATCTCTATAAGTAGAGCACAGAAATGTATATGAATCATCTTAAATAATAAAAGACTAATATGCAAATAGACCGAATGGAGGAACAACCGGAATAACCGAACAACTGAACAACTGGTCACTATGATGTGCGCTGACCACCAGAGAATGTGTGTGGAACATGGCGGGTGTTGGCCATGGCAAGATGGTGGAGCAGGTGAGCAGGGGCACTCGACCAAGGCGGGGTACCAGTCACTGTCATTGGGGCAAGCCTCTGGAGATTACTGAAAATTCTTTGCTCCCCTGCATCGCGGTCCTACCCGGCGCTCACACCTGCTGCCGGTGCCAGCCCCACTCGCACCCACTGCTAGTGCTGGCCCCACTTGCACCCACAGCCGGTGCCCGGCACTGGTCCTGATCACTCGGCGCCATCAGCAGGTGCAAGTGGCAGCTGCCGGTCCTGATCGCCTGTGAGGGCTTCACCTTCCCCTGCTCCTGAGAGGCGATTGGCACAGCAGCTGCCACTCACACCCACTGACGCTGCCGGCCCTGCTTGCACCCGCTGCTGGCACAGGCCCCAACCGCATCACGCTGTCAGCAGGTGCAAGTGGGGCCGGCGCCGTTAGCTTGTGGGAGCGGCAGCAGCGGGAGCGGGGCTGCAGGCAGGCAGGGAACTGGGGACCATGATGGGAGGGGCCAGGTGGGGGCGCAGAGGATGGGCTGAGACCTGCCCTTGTGCCTACCGCAGCCTTGTGGCCCACAGTTCCTTTCAAGGTGCATGAATTCGTGTACTGGGTCCCTAGTAAGTATATATATATGCTGAATTACTTCAAGACAAGCGTACCATTCCTGTATTTTATTGGATTGTTCTAGTTGGTCTTGGATTAAACAATATTCAGCTACAAGGAATTTCAATGCACAACCCCATGTATTGGACAAGAGATTGCTGAATGTAGATTACACATTTCCTAAGGAAAATTTCCAGTTTAAGTGGGTTGCTAGTTTTAGGATTATGTAAATAAAGTGCTGAGGGATAAAAGGTGTTCTCACCTAGTTGGAAAAGTTAATCAAATGAACCCAGGCAATACAAATCGGGTCATATATATTCTGTCTTATTTTTTTCAAATTGTATCTGCCAATTAAATCAAGTGGCAGGGCTTAAAACTAAAGTCAAGTCAGATACTGAGAGCAATTAATTAGTTGGTACTACTCTAAAGTGTCCAAACAGCTCAGCAAGCTCTCCAGCTAATCCTCAAGGAAGCTGACTCGTGTTTATTACATATGTTAAGCAATACCAGTGATGAGAGATGTAAGATCCAGATTAAAGCATGTAAATGATGAAAGAATCAGGGCAAAAATGGTCCCAAGTCTTAACTAAATTTTCCTTTAGCAGTAAAATGATTGGAAGACATTTATTTTTATAAATTTATAATGTGAAGAATTGAATAAATTATACTAATCATAAGCATACAGCTTGATGCATTTTCACAAACTGAACACACTTCTATAACCAAGACTAATACCAACATCACCAGCACCCCCAAAGCTCTCCTCATGCTCTTTTTTAGTCCTTATCTCCCTAAGGATAACAATTCTGAGATCTTATACTAACTGTTAATTTTGTTTTGTTAAAAAATAATTTAGTTTGAAGTAATTTCAAATTTTTAGAATAGTTACAAGTACAGTAAAAATGAATGTCATATACTCCTCACTGGGATTCACCATTTTGGCATATTTGCCCTTTTTACTGTTGCTGCTTTTTTCTCCCTCTCCCTCTCCCTCTCCCACTTCCTCTTCCTCTCTCTCTCCCTCTCTCCCTCTCCCTCTTCCCCTCCCCCTCTCCTCTCTGTCTCCCCCCCTCCCCTTCCCCTTCCTCTCTCCCTCTCCCTCTCCAGACACTCTGAGAACAAGCCACAAACATGCAGACATGATTCCCCATCCAGTGATTTCCAATAGCAGTGTGTGGTTTCCAGAAACAGATATAATTTCCTGGAAATCAACTATATAATTCCCTGGAATACAACGACATTGCCCTGCCCTTCTTTCCAAATCCTCCTCATTCAAATATCCAACAATGCCTTCTTTTTTTGTTTTTAATTTTTGCCAGAAGATCCTATCCTATCTAATAAAAGAGTAATATGCAAATTAACCATCACTTCGCAATAAAGATGGCAGCGCCCACAGCCAATAAAGAGAGAATATGCAAATTGACGTGACAAAGATGGTGGCGCTGGCCGGAGCCACAGAGCTGGCCGGAGCGGGAAAGAGGCTTGGCTTTCTTGTTTGCCACAGCTGACTCCGTGGCCGCCACCCAGACAAAGCCATAGTGGCAGAGCCAAGGCAGAGGTGGTTAGGGGCAATCAGGCCAGGACGGGAGGGCCATTGGGAGTGATCAGGCCAGTGGTGAGGAAAGTTGGGGGTAAGCAGGCTGGCAGGGGGGGCTATTTGGGGGTGAGCAGGCCAGTAGGGGGGGCAGTTGGGCATGATCAGGCCAGTGGGAGGGGCACATTGGGGCAAGCATGCCAGCAGTGGGGGCAGTTGGGGCAATCAGGCTGGTAAGGGGGGGAAGTTCGGGCCGAGCAGGCTGGTGGGGGGTGCAGTTGGGGGTGATCAGGCCAGCAGGGGGTGCAGTTGGGGGCAATCAGGCCAGAAGGGGGGTGCAGTTGGGGATGAGCAGGCTGGCAAGGGGGCAGTTGGGGGTGATCAGGCTGGCGGGGGGGAAGTTGGGGGCAATCAGGCCAGCAAGGGGGGAGCAGTTGGGGGCGAGCAGGCTGGCAGGCAGAATGGTTAGGGGCGATCAGGCAGGCAGGCAGGTGAGTGGTTAGGAACTAGTGGTCCCAGATTGTGAGAGGGTGCAGGCCAGGTTGAGGGACACCCGCCCCCATGCACGAATTTTGTGCACCAGGCCACTAGTCTATATAATAAAAGCCTAAGTGACTGTTACAGCAGAATGACGAGAACAACCAGTCGCTATGATGCACACTGACCACTAGGGGGCAGATGATCAATGCAGGAGCTGCCCCTGGTGGTCAGTGTGCTCCCACTGGGCTCATGGCTGGTGAGTGCATCAGCGGAGCAGCAAGCCGAGTGGTAAGGAGCAGCAAGCAGGCAGGTGGTAAGGAGCATGGGGTCCTGGACTGCAAGAGGATGTTGGCTGGGCTGAGGGGACCCCCCCCTCAGTGCAGGAACTTCATGCACCGGGCCTCTAGTCTAGAAATAATATATTTGTCACAATGTGCTTTGTGATTTTTAAATTGTGTGCTCATATTTGGCTCATCATTCTTTTTGGGAATCCTCATGAACCTTAGCTCAGGGAATTTTCCTTAGAGAGGTCCTGCGATGCTTTGGCTTTATTCTTAGGAAGACTAGCATCTCAGAGCCTCTCTTATATTAATCCTATGACTGTAGGACACTGGTTATGCATTTTTAGTTAAATTTTCTCCCACCTGATGCTGGGGTTCAGGAAAAAAAGTTTTCTTCTTATTCCCTTTGCTAGGTAAGAGATTTTTCCTAAATCAGTCTTCCCCTTAAGATGTATAATTTTTAGAGATTGGCCTCATGCAGGGATATCATAATTCCCCATCAACAGACCAAGGTCTTTTGTATTGTTTCCTCTCTGGCTGTACAAACCCCAAATTAAACGAACCAAACTCTTATATTTTTTGACATTTAAAAAAAATCTTCATTGTTGAAAGTATTACATATATCTCCTTTTTCTCCCATTAACCTCTCCCCACTCACTCCCATCCAACAGCACAAGCCCTCATCCCCTACTATCTGTGTCCATTGGTTATGCTTATATGCATGCATACAAGTCCTTTGGTTTACCTCTTACTTCAACTCCTTCCACCCTCCCCTGCCTTCCCTCTGAGGATTGACGGTCTGATCAATGCTTCTAATAAACTGATGAACCTATTTTTGTTCATCAGTTTATTATGATCCTATATAATAAAAGCATAATATGCTAAGTTTCCGACTGATCGGTTGACCATTTGGTCTACCACTCGACCAGTGGCTATGATGCGCACTGACCACCTGGGGGCAACGCTCTGACCGGTAGGTTAGCTTGCTGCTGGGGTCCGGCCAATTGGAACTGGGTTAGAGGGCTAGAGCCCTCCTGCAGTCCTTCCCCGGCTGGCCAGCCAGCCCAATTGGCCCTGATTGACCCCGATTGCCAGCCAGGCCGAGGACTCTACCCATGCATGAATTTGTGCACCAGGCCTCTAGTATTTATCATAAGTGAGATTATGTGACATTTATCTTTCTCTGACTAACTTATTTAGCTTAGCATAATGCTCTCCAGGTCCATACATGCTGTTGTGAATGGTAAGAGTTCTTTATTTTTTATAGTAGCACAGTATTCCATTGTGTAGATGAACCATAGCTTTTTAATCCACTCATCTGCTGATGGACATTTAGGCTTTTCCAAATCTTAGCTATGGTAAATTGTGCTGCAATGAACGTAGGGGTACATATATCCTTTCTGATTGGGGTTTTTGGTTTATTGGAATATATTCCGAGAAGTGGAATTACTGGGTCAAATGGAAATTCCATTTTTAATTTTTTGAGGAAACTCCATACTGTGACTGCATCAGTCTGCATTCCCACCAGCAGTGCAGGAGGGTTCCTTTTGCTCCCCATCCTCACCAGCACTTATCATTTGTTGATTTATTGATGATGGCCATTCTGACAGGTGTGAGATGGTACCTCATTGTCGTTTTGATTTGCATCTCTGGGATGATTAGTGACTTTGAGTATGTTTTCATATGTCTCTTGGCCTTCTGTATGTCTACTTTCAAAAAGTGTCTATTTAGGTCCTTTGCCCATTTTTTGATTGGATTGTTTATCTTCCTTTTGTTAAATTGTATAAGTATCCTATAAATGTTGGAGATTAAACCCTTATCAGAGATAACATTGGCAAATATGTTCTCCCATGCAATGGGCTCTCTTGTTGTTTTGTTGATGGTCTCTTTTGCTGTGCAGAAACTTTTTATTTTGATGTAGTCCCATTTGTTTATTTTCTCCTTAGTTTCCATTGTTCTAGGAGCTGTATCAGTAAAGATATTGCTACAACATATGTCTGATATTTTGCTGCCTATGGATTCTTCTAAGATTTTTATGGTTTTTGTTTCTTCTTTATAACTGGCTCCTGTGGTTTTCCTCTCAACTGTTTCTTTTCTTTCTTTCTTTCTTCTTCTTCTTCTTCTTCTTCTTCTTCTTCTTCTTCTTCTTCTTCTTCTTCTTTTTTTTTTAGCGTAAACATCCATTTAACAGCATATGTTTTTCATCATCTTATTTAGAATTACAGATATTTTATGGGAGGATACTTTTCATACAATACACACCTTCTTTTCCTCTGATGCATTTCTTGTTAAATGCAAACTTCCTATTTTAAAACATTTTTTAAAAAGCCTATCATGTTATTGCTCCCTCTAAATCATTTGTTCAAAAGCCACTGGCTGCTGTTCACTAAGCAAGTCCATGTCTTTACTTTTGTTTAAGAAGTTCCTGGCAACAGCATGAGGTTTAAATTAAGTTTCAGTGAATCCTCTTATTATGAAAATTTCACCAGTAATTCAATCCTTTTTAATATGTTTGAAACTTCCATTTTAGCACAGAAAACATAAAATCAAAATAACACAGATGTTTCTTCATCTTGCAAAAGTAGTATTTGCCACATAGAAAAAAAGTCATTTAGATCACAAAGATAAAAGTATAAGAATTTTCATAGATAATTTATATTTCACTAACCAACTCATTCAGAAAGGTATTACAGAAATAATTTATGGACATAAATTCTTTTCTCTGTATTACTAGAAAGAAAGATGCCTGCAGGATATTCTAAATTAATTTCCATATCTGATAAATGTAAGATGAATTGCTATAAAAATGCAAGGCATGTGGGTAAGATTTTATATAAATACTAGAGGCCTGGTGCATGAAACTCCTGCATGGATGCAGTCCCTAGGCCTGGCCAGTAATTGAAGCGCGAGCGTCTGGTGTGGAAGGGCAGGTTCCAGCTGACCTCTGGGCCCTGGGCAGCACCTGGGCCCCCAGACGCTCGTGTGCCCGCCTCCGCCTAAGTCATCGGGACCCTGCACGGCTCCCTCAGCACCTGGGAGCTGGGCGTTGGCCCTGCCCCCTGCCGCTGCCGCTGGTCACCCTTTGCAGGGTGATTGGGCCATAGTCGCACTGCCTTGGCCTGGTGCCGCCCGCTCACCTGTTCCACCATCCTGCCGCAGTCCCACTCTCATCGGGGCCCATTGGGGCCAGCAGCACCTCCACTGATGCCTGCTGCCAGCGCCACATTGCTGACACCTGCCCTGTTCCATGCCGCCCCCTGGTGGTCAGCGCATATCATAGCAAGTGGTCAAACTCCCGGTTGAGGGGACAATTTGCATATTAGGCTTTTATTATATAGGATACCAATGATGGATTAAACAAATCTAGTATGAAGATAAGAAGATCCCCCCAGGCTTAGAATATGTTGTATTAGATTATCCAAGGAACTGATAGAAATTTAATGAAAAATAAGAAGTATATCTCAAAGGAACTACTAAATTGGAAAGTATTTTAAAATTTCCTAAATATTATAAATATATTCATTTTATAGAAATAGTGAAAAAATATTACACAAAACTAGTAAAAAATATTAATTAATATACTGAACTTTGAATAATGAGCTTCAAAGAGAAATGACTATTGTTGGAGGTGAGAAACAAATAAATAAAATCAAAGCAATACCCAGGCTTCCTGCACTTTTCTATCATAATCCAAAAGGTTGAGGATACACATTCTTCTCCCATTAATTATATATATACTAGGGGCCCAGTGCATGAATTCGTGCACTTTGAAAGGAACTGTGGGCTGCGAGGCTGCGGCGGGCACAGGGACAGGTCTCGGCCCATACTCCATGCCCCCGCCCAACCCCTCCCATGGCGGCCCCCAGCCCCCTGTCTGCCAGCAGCCTTGCTCCTGCCATTGCTGCTCCCATGCGCTGACAGTGCCGGTGCTACTCACACCTGCTGATGGCATGGAGCGATTGGGGCCAGCACTGTCCGTGGGTTTGAGCAGTGGCTGCTGCCCTGATCACCCCTCAGGAGCAGGGGGAGGTGGAGAAGCTCTCAGGGGTGATCAGAGCTAGCAGCCATCACTCGCACCAGCTGATGGTGCTGAATGATTGGGGCCAGTGCCAGGCGCCGGCAGCAAGTGTGACTGGCAGCTCTGGCACTGGCAGCAGGTGCAAGCACTGGGCAGGACCATAGCGTGCGAAGCAAAGAATTTTCAGTAACCACCAGAGGTTTACCCTGATGACAGTGACCCGCACCCCACCTTGGTCTAGCGCCCCCGCTCACATGTTCCACTATCCTGCCGGGGCCAATGCCTGCCGTGTTCCACGTGCGCCCCCTGTTGGTTAGCACATGTCATAGTGACTGGTTGTTCAATTGTTTGGTTGTTCCACTGTTCGGTCTATTTGCATATTAGCCTTTTATTATATAGGATATATATATATATATATATATATATATATATATATATATACACACATATATATAACATTTATATTTCTAAATTTATAAATAGTTCATATAGCGTTTATTGCATGCATAAATGTAAACCATTTCTAAATTATTTTTACCTCAGTCCTAAAAATGAATATATATAAAAGGCTAATATGCAAAGTGTCCCCTCAGGAGTTCGACCGGGAGACCGAGAGTTTGATTGCTCACTATGATGTGTGCTGACCACCAGGGGGTGATGTGGAAAGAAGGAAGGCCCCAACCAGCATCTGGCAGCCAGGGAAGGAAGGCCCCGGCAGGCAGCCAGCAGCCTACAGCCAGGAAAGGAAGGCCATGCCCGGCAGCTGGAAGGCCCCGATCGGCCCTGATCGCCGGCCAGGCCTAGGGACCCTACCCAGGGATGAATTTCATGCACCAGGCCCCTAGTATCAACATAATAGATTTAAACGGTAATGTTGCATCTCTTTTAGTTAGTCTGATGTCTGTAAAAGCCAGTTCTATTAAAAAAAGTTAGTTTTAAAAGACAAAAAATAGATGCCCTAGCCAGTTTTGCTGAGAGGGTAGAGAGTTGGACTGTGGATTCAAGGGTCCCAGCTTTGATTCCTGTCAAGGGCACATGCCCAGGTTGCTGGCTCTATCCCCAGTAGGGGGCGTGCATGAGGCAGCCAATCGATTCTCTCTCATCATTGATGTTTCTATCTCTCCCTCTCCCTTCCTCTCTGAAATCAATAAAATATATTTTAAAAAATAAAATAAAAGATAAAAAATAGAACAGAGAGGTACAAGGAAAACAAATGGAAACAATTCAATTTCTCTATGTGGAATAATTCCTCTTCTGAGATTCTTACATTCCTACTTCACATCATTCAAAGTTCTCATTACACTTCATAATATTCTCTACAATTCTGCATAAAATAAATGGTATTAAATGGTTTCTGAAGTTAGGTCGTATCACTTCCACTTTCTTCTTTCTGTAGTGTCATCTCAGGTCTAAGGCAGCATCAGTGGAAGGTTTCATGCCTGGTATCTGCTTAGCATCTGGTTGCGTCATGAGCTTGCCCTGCATGTTTATGGGGTGGAATGCTGACCTACCCCCTGCAGAGACCAGCAGGCCCTGCCTTGACCTATGGTTGTGAGGTGCACAAGCTTCTCTCTCCAATTCCAAGGCCAGGTTCTTTCTCTGTTGTTAAAGAGCAAACCACAGGCCCAAAATGCCATCACTTGTGCAAAAGCCCACAATACCAAACCCAGACTTAACATCTGACCTAACTGCAGTTTTAACCTTCACAGAAATGTAATTTAATGAACTCATCTAGAATTTTCTGGTCAACACCAATGAGTCACTTGGGTGCTCTCCCCCATAGAAAAAAGAAGCAATCTACATGATAAAACCTTGTCCTTTACCACTTCTCTCCCCCCACAAAAAAATGTATTGTTGCTTTTGCTGCTGGCCCATGGGCCACACAGAAATCATCTGAAAAACTTAATTCACTGCCTGACTTTCTTACCTCTTCCATCAATTGTATGGAACAGCAGAAGGAACCACAGCACTATAAGGAAAATCCAATTTTCCCTACACTAAAATATTCCATGTTGCCTTACTGCTTGAACTTTTATCATTTTTTAAATTTTCACTAGGGTAACTCCTTTACCCTAAGACAGTGATGGCGAACCTATGACACGCATGTCAGCACTGACACGCGTAGCCATTTCTGATGACACGCGGCCGCATGCCGAGGATGAAACATTTGCTGCTCCTGAGGATGAAACATTTGCGACTAGAGTCTAGGAGTTAGTTTTTTCCTCAAAGTGACACACGACCCGAGTTATGCTCAGTTTTTTGGCGAAGTTTGACACACCAAGCTCAAAAGGTTGCCCATCACTGCTCTAAGACAATCACTTCTTGGTGTTTTTAATATAACTCTGTTAGCAATTATTGATTTACATACTCTTAATTCAACCTTCTTTATTATGAGAAAGGAGGCAATTTTTAATAATGATGTTTAAATTTTTAGTAAATGCCTAAATTAATAGTAAATATATTTTTCAGCATAGACTAAGTATTAGTAGAAATTAATAGTATATATTTAGTTCTGAACTATTATCACTATTAAGGTATCTTTCCATCTCTATTTCAAAAAAAATAAGGTTTCTGTAAAAGTAATTATTTGACTTAGTTAACATTTGCACTAGATACTAGAATAAATACTTCTTAACACATATATGTAAATGAAGTGCTATAATATATTAAAAGTATGCTATTTTAAATAAATATATATGGGAATTTAAAGAAAATTCAGCATTGTATATTTTTGCATTTCTATTAAATATATAGATGGATAAATAAAATACATATAGAGGCATATATATGCCAGATTGTTAAATAATGTCAAATGTCAGTACATTTTTTTGTTTTTTTTTTTAATTTATTTTAGAGAGGAAGGGAGAGGGAGAGAGAGATAGAAACATCAATGATGGGAGAGAATCATTGATTGGCTGCCGCCTGCACACCCACATTGGGGATCGAGCCCACAACCCGGGCATGTGCCCTAACCAGGAATCAAACCTGCAACCTCCTATTTCATAGGTTGATGATCAACCACTGAGCCACACCAGCTGGGCAGTAAATGTTTTTGTTTAACATATTTGTAATTTCATTTTTATTTTGGTTTGTCTTAAAAAGACCATTATCAGCTATATATTTTAAATAAAATACTAGTATTTAATGGAATTTTCAACAGAAGATACCAATGTGGCAGGGAGTTATAAATAATATTTTGGCACAACTTCTAATTATCAAATTTGATCTGAGATATATTCAATCTAGTTGCCAAGAAAGTAATTATTGCCTTTAAAAACAGGGAACACAATTAAGATGGTCCATAAATCCACCAGAGAAAAATGGATTTAGATTTTACCTTCTTATGCCTTGATTGGTTAAAATGTTTTCATTTCTTTACCCTATACAAATTCATTAAAATGTTTATGCAACAGGAATATCAACATAAATCTACATGAGAAATTATATGAAACAATAACAATTTATCTTCTCCATGAGTCATGTCAATATATATCAGGCTGAACATCAAATGCTCAAAACAGGAAAAAGTAATTGGCAACATAATTAAATGTATTATCATATTGGCTACCTTTCTAAGTTAACTAAAGGCCTGGTGCACGGATTTGTGCACCAGTGGGGTCCCTTGGCCTGGCCTGGGGGATCGAGCTGAAACCGGCTCTACGACCCCCTGAGGGGTCCCGGATTGTGAGAGGGCAGTTTTCAGGTGATGCACCCCAGAATCGGGCTCCCTCCTCTCTGGTTCTGGGTGCGTCACCCGAGAACTGCCGCTGCCAAGTGACCACAGCTTGGCAGCTCCTTCATTGAACGTCTGCCCCTGGTGGTCAGTGTGCATCATATCTAATGGCTGGTCGGCCAGCCCTTAGGCTTTTATATATATAGATAGTAACTTTATACATTTAAGAAGATTAAACTTAAACATTTTTATTGATCATTATGATTTCATGTCATATATACCTTCATATATGCATGTTAATATTCTTATGTATTTTTGAATTGCTTATATATATTCATTATCTCTGCACACAATTTATAACTTTGTATAAAACTGACTGATTAAATTAAGATCCTTCTGATAGGATATAAATTTTCAATTGCTTTATTTTTAAACTTATAAATACATATTCCAGAGTTCTATTTTTCAGATTAAGAGTTTAGAAGACTGTAGTTTGTGACAATTGTGGGAGATAATGCAGAGAAGGAAATAAACTTGAGCAGACTTTGTTGGATTTTATTAAGCCTTTGACAAAAAATGGAAACAAGTGGGATTTTGACTTTTCATAAGCTATGGGAAAAACAACATAACTCCATGCTAGTATATTTTGTAATAGCCTGGAGTGATTTTTCTATTTGTATTTTATTATCTACTTGTATTACTAGAAAGAATGTCCCTTTGATCTCTAAAAGGCAATGTTAAATGTAGCTTCCTTGGAGAAAAGTGCTTCTCTTGTTCTTTGGGAGTACTCTGAATATCTCATTTGAGAGGAAAAATGAATTTGTCCAAGTTGCTTTTATTTGTTCAAAAAAGATGTACTATAATTTCCAGTTTATAAGCCTCTCCAAATAAGTCAGGCTGGCCATAGTCAGAGTATGTAATGTCAACATCAAATATAAAATAGCCAGTTATTTTAGTAGCAAAGTCAGTTTATTCAAGATTAGCAGAGAATTACAATCGGGGACAAGCAAGGTATTGCACACCAGCGTCAAGTTCAAAGAGACAAGGAGAAAGGTTACCTTTCATTAGGTTTCAGGATACAATTGTGGAGGGTTGTTTTGAACAAAAGTTCAGTGGAGAATAAGAGTTTGAGGTTGTGGTAGTTTCTCGTTTGTTGTGAAAGGTGCTTGGTGCACTGTTGAGGCAGGGAGGGATATTCCTTCTTTGCTTAAAAGCAAGAGGTGAAATTCCTATGGGAAACATGTTCTCCTTTGTCAAAATAATTCTTTTCTTCCTTCTTCCATATTGGTAGGTAGAGGTAGCAAGGAATAGCTAGTGGGTGAGAGCTCCCCCTTCAGGGCTTCTAAATTCAATTTTAAATGAGGTTTCTTTTGTTTTTACAGGAAATATGTTAGAAATTACATCTCCAAACACACACACACAAAAACAAAACAAAACAAAACAAAACAAAACAAAAACAACCCACATAAAAGCTTTTACAATTCTATGCACCATTAAAAAACAAAATTCAACTGAATGGATTTAAAGATCTAATTGGCTTTTTGCAACAACTCAGGAATCAAGCAGCATCCCATCAAGTGAACAGAGAGGGGCTCCAAGGAATTGGACAAAACCAGGGAAGGTTTTTATAGGAAACTGGGAAGAGCAAGAAAATTATTAGCAAGAGAAAATAAACAATTATTCCAGGTAAGATCACTTATCTTTTCGGGAAGGGCTGCAGAGGTCTTAGCAGGCAGATTACTTCACTAAAGTTGATCAGAAAATCTCAACTTTAAATTCCACTCCTGGTAGGGACTGAAACTGTAATTGTCTTGGTTTTTTGTTTTGGAAGCAAATGATCCCACCTTGGGCAGGTTTCTTTTTTAACAGTACTAAAGATTTATTTTGTTGGTAAAGTATTTTAAATAAAGTATTTTAATAATTTTATTTTTATCAAAATATTTCTATATTTTAAAGCTTTAATCTGTATTTAAAATTATTTTCCAGACATATTTTCCAGACATATTTTCCGGAGGCTTCTGAAAGGCCTGGTGCACCAGCGGACAGGCACCCAGCTCCACCGCGATTGAAAACGAAAGTGTGTAGGGGACCCTACACATGCATGATTCAATCATACACTGGGCCTCTAGTCATAAAATAATATACGCATATGAAGATTACATTTCTAAACATTAAGATCAAGTTGTAGATTATATAATACTTTCATGTTACCCTTTACTCCTAAATTCCTCAATGTGTTCATTCTAAGAGGACATTCTCATAAGTAATCACAGAACAATTAATACCAGGAGACTAATATTGATACAACATTATTATCTAATCTGTAGTCCATCAAATGAGGTGGAATTCAGGATTTAAAAAAGGATCAGGAAAATGGAAATCAAACTATGAGACATTAGAATTGAAATTTCAAAACTTTAAAAAGTTTCTTACATTAAAATATCATTAAGAATAAATTTAAGTCTTTTCATTAAAATAAAAATGAGAATAAGCAGCTTCTTAATTTTTAAATAATTTTTCAAGAACTATATTTTGGTATAATATCAGATACTTTGTAGCTTCCTCATATTTCCACTCAAGAAAAAAGCATATCTAAATCTGTAATGTCTCAATTTTCCCATCTGTGACTCTTCCTGTCTCATGAGTGTGCATAAATCAATAGATTATATTTTTTCATAGATGGAAATTTACTGAGCCTTTGATAGCTACCCAGCAACTAAAAAAGAGAGAGGACTTGACTGTTAACTCAGTTATATCTTCAATCAAATGGTCTGTCTGTAGTCCTTAAAGTATTCTTTATGACTTCACTGCTATAGTTATTTCACCAAAGGAAATTAATCTCAGAATAACTCCAATGTGCTTTATAGCTATAGAAAGAACTGTGATTTTTATGCTAACTGAACATAATTCATGAGTATAAAACATGTTTACTTTTTATCAATAATGATTATACTGCTTAAGTATAATCATTATTGATAAAGCATATTGATAAAGCTTAAGCATAAAATTAAACAACTCAATTACCACTTATTCAAACTAATTTAAAAATCAAGTAATTCCTCAAAATTTTACATTTTAAGGATTTTGTAAATATGAAGTAATGCTCTATCCACAATTTAGATATTCTTTTCACTTACATTTTTAAAAACTACCTTCTTAGAAGCCATAACAAAACAAAACTCAAAAACTCATAATCACTCCTATGTTTGTACAGTCAATAAAAAAAAATACTTTTCCCCTGACTTTCATAAACATATTTTTCTTTCTCAAGATGGCTTATCCTATGGAAATCTTTATTTCTTCCTTTGAGTAAGTTAGAAAGCAAGATCCCTAAGTTAGACACCATACAAGCAGTAACTGAAGAATCATATTGCTAACCTTTTAAGGAATATCTTGCTGCTTATAGGGGGAAAAAAGAAATTTTGAGAATAAATGGGAATTAGAACACTAATATATCAGTAAGTAATATTTTTAAAAAGTTACATAAAAAGCCAAACAAATAAACATCCTACTTGTTTTGGAATATATATCTAATTTCCCCAGTTATAACATTAAACTATTAGATAAATTTCATGTTCTGATATGCAAGCTAATCAGGACTGGCCTAGAATTAGAAACATTTTATCTTATGAAATTGGGAAATTCTACTTTAAAGGGTATGATATTAAAAGCATTTAAAAATTGTTTTTCACTATCACGAACATGTGCAATAATAATGAAAAGAACTGACAAAATTCTGGACAAACCAAGAATATGCAAATGAATTAGCAAAAGGTTTTTTAAAGCCAGATTGACAGGAACATGCTAATGACTATGTTCTTACTACTAGAGATTCCATTATAATTTACATCCTCAACTTGGGTGCTTGCAAGCCAAGAGAGCTGAAACATTTCAGTTGAACAGTGCAAGCTCTGTGAGCAGTCTTTTCAAGTGTGTGCTCCACATCTTTCACATGTTAATTGTGTACATACATACAAGTTACCTAAATGTCTACACCTCAAAAAGGACAAATAAAATTGGTCCTATGTATGGAGTAATTTAAAATTCAATCCTAAAACAAATCAAGCACATTTTATTTGAATTATATTTTTTCCATAAAAGTTTTTTTTTGCTAATTATAGAGGATGATATATTATTGATAAATATAGGCAAATTAGGAACAATAAAAGAAAAAATATATATTTAAGAAAAATGAGCTATACTTTAAATGAAACATTTAATTTGTGCTTTCAGAAAGACTATGAGATATTCACAATAATTTAAATATTAAAATAATACATCTCAGTTACTACTTACTAAGGTCTTACAGTGTTTACTAAGTATTTGTGTGTTATTGTAAGAAATCCTTATAACAAAACTATTAGGTAGATATTATTATTCACATTTTAAAGGTAAGAAAACTGTACAGCAGAGAGTTTATATTGTTTGTCAAATCCAATTTAGCTCATAGGGCATGGATCAAAGATTCTAAGCCCTTTCTGTTTGGATCCAAACTATTTGAAAATGTTTCTTTTTTTTTTCCTTGTAAATTATTGTTTTCATTTAAAAGGATTTTATGTCTTATGAAATTGTTCTATCTTCAGCAGAATACATTTTGCGTAGTCTTAATTTACCATCTCTGGATTTAGAATAAGTAGTCTCTTTCTTACTAGTGTTTCTCCAAATAATTTTGTAGAAAAAGTCTTTTTCTTCCACGTGCTTCTCCAAAGTTTAAACATGTTAAACAGCAAGTAGCTTGAAGACTAAACTTTTAAAATGTGTCCTCTTTTTAATTTTACCCTTATAATAACTGTAATAGACAAAAAAGGCTTCTAACAAAACCTTCACTGAATTTATTTCAACATTAAAATAAATTACTTGATTTCACTTCAATACTAATATCTTGCGTACAAATACATAAGCACACATTCTAACTACTAAACAGCCTATACTATAAGAGAAAAATGATCAGGAATTCTCATGCAGTTATACTAAGATACTCTGGACAATCCTGGGAAGGAAGAAAAGGAATTTTTTTTTTTTTACCAGTTCCAATGCTTCCTTAATCTATAAACTTATGTCCTCGCTAAACTGTCAGTAGCAGAGCATATGAAACAAAGATAATATTGTTCCTTTCTCGTGGAATCACTTACGTGAGTTAGAAAGAGAAAAATGAACTAACCATGAAATCTTCCATGGTGTTAAATCTAATACTGTGTTATGAGAAGTTCTTCAGGCTTTATATTTTGCAATATCTTATAAAATAAGCACAGGAGGGCCATCTATATCAATAATATGAGAGTTAGGAGCTTTGAAATTACCCTTTCTTTGATAATGACTAACATTTTTAAGTAAGATATATTTTTAAATGGTAAACTGGCAAAATATCAAGTAATGTTCAGACAAAAGGAATAAAATAAGCAAAACCATGAAGCTAAGAATTAAGAAAGATAAGCAGCAGCCTTTGCTCTGAGGGCATTTCCAAAATGAGTGAAATTGAAATTTAGTGTTTAAGTCCCACACCATGTGAAGAAAAGGAGACAAAACTCTGGGCTTAGGTGGGAAATCTGACGGAAGTCCTACCTCTGTGAATCTGTGATCCCAAACAACCTGCTCTCACTGTGCAATAAAACAGAACTGCGCCTTCTAAGAGGAGGCTAAGACAAATCACTTATAAACTCTGGTGCTGGGTCGTAAAAAAAGGTACTTTGCTGAGACTTTAGGGCTATAAAGACACACAAAACCAAGGTGGTCTGACAGAGGTCAGGCTGAGAATTTATTCACCAAATTAAAATACAAAAATATTTTTAAAAATATATTTTTATTGCCGAAACCGGTTTGGCTCAGTGGATAGAACGTCGTCCTGCGGACTGAAAGGTCCCAGGTTCGATTCCGGTCAAGGGCATGTACCTTGGTTGCAGGCACATCCCCAGTGGGGGTTGTGCAGGAGGCAGCTGATCGATGTTTCTCTATCATCGATGTTTCTGACTCTCTATCCCTCTCTCTTCCTCTCTGAAAAATCAATAAAATATATTTAAAAAAATATATATATATTGATTTCAGAGAGAGAGAGAGAGAAGAGAGAAACATCAGTGAGAGAGAATCATTGACCGGCTGCCTCCTACATGCCCCACACTTGGGATCGAGTACCTGGGCATGTACCCTGACTGGGAATGGAACCTTGACCTCTTAGTTCGTAGGTCAATGCTCAACCACTGAGCCATGGCAGCTGGGCAAAAATACAAAGTCTTTTAAAAGCAAAGCCTCTTTGGATTTTAAGCAAATTCAAAAACTTTTTGAAGGACACATTTCAGAAACATATTTATAAATCAAACAAATAGTACATTGAAAGATATAGAGCTTTGGGAGAGGTACTCTGCCAAGGCCATGAGCATCTCTGCACATCTTTTGAGGGTGCCAGAGTGCACGGTTACACGACTCCTTCTGCCGAGTAGTTTCTGCAGCTACATAGGCAACAGGTATGTCAAGGCTGTTCTGTATGTGCTTACTCCCTGGAGGCAAGAGTGACGAGGGACTGGGCCTGATTGTTTGATATTTGTAGGATATTGACTGCTAAAAAAGTACTAAGCCTTGGATACCGTATTTTTTTTAATTTTTATTTTTTTGCTTTTTAAAAACTAGTTAGATAATTGCATATTCACATGGAGCTATAAGAAACAATACGAAGAGATTTCATATATCTCTAACACAGTGTCCCCTAAAGGTAGCATCTTCCTAACCTATATCACTATCACAACCTGTATATTGACAGTGATATAGTCAAGATAGAGAACATTTCCAAAGACACTGGTAAAATCTTGTCAGATCACGGCTGAAACATCAGTCATCCTCATGACAAGTGCTACAGATTCTCACACAGGAGTCTGAATGCAATGGCCTGCCTGTCTCCTCAGAAATGCTCAGTCTCATGAGTCCCAGAGGAGGAGGGATGCAGACCTGGAATGCAATCTTCTGAACAATTAAGTTTATGCATGATTTTTTAAAAACATATTTTATTGATTTCAGAGAAGAAGGGAGAGGGAGAGAGAGAGAGAGAGAAACATCAATGATGAGAGAGACTCACTGGTCACCTGCCTCCTGCATGTCCACACTGGGCATCGAGCCCACAACCCAGGCATGTGCCTTGACCAGGAATCGAACTGTGACCTCCTGGTTCATAGGTCAATGCTCAACCACTGAATCATGCCTTTCTTATGAGAGTTTAAGTGTATCCCATAGCACACTAACTTCCTTTACTTGCCATTGCTGCTTGCTCCTCTCCCAGTATCAGGGAGAGAGCTCTATGGACTTCCACACACTATCAGCTAGTGCCATAAGTAAGACATGCTTTTCAGGAAATTTGTCTCTGTGGGGATGGTGCCAGTTATGTCATCAACAGATGCTTTACCCTTAGAAAGGAAACCAACTACAATATTAAATTTTAGATTATACATTCAGATATTTTCCTTGACAAACAGGATTTCCTTTTCCCACTTTGAGAAAAAATTACTCACAGCAGCCCATACAACCAAAACGAGTCAACACCCATCCAGCTTTTCAGGGGGAGCAAATTCCAAGATCCAGGTTCACTGCTTTTCCTGCCTCGAAGCCCATTGCTTATCTCCAGGAAAATTTCTGTCTTCGGCCTTACATCAGAATTTTTGCAAACAGTGCTCCCATATTACCAATTTTGTACAGATATCCTTCTGGGAGGGAAAACCTTGAGGCCAGAGCTCTGGTAAGTATTTAACTTCACATGAGCACTAATCTGTCCATTCCCTAAAAGTTAATTTTAAAGTATAATGACATAGGAATAGATACATCTTAAATATACACTAATAAAAGAGAAACATGCAAATTAACCACCACTCTGCTACACCCACAAGCCACACCCACCAGACAATCAGGAGCAAGTATGCAAATTAACCTAACCAAGATGGCAGCCGGCCATGGAGCTGGAGCAAGCAGGAGGCTTGGGTTGCCCCAGCAATGGAGGAAGCCAAGCTTCCCGCCCTGGCCGGCCCTGGCCTCCACTCAAGGCTACAAAGTTTCAATTACAGAAGATAAATAAATCCTAGATACTTGCTTCCAGCCGGCCCTGGCCTCCGCTCAAGGAGGTGCTGGAAAAAAAAAAAAAAGAAAAAGAAAAAGTGGAGGGGCTGGGGACCTTGGGTCGCCTGGGGGGTGGTCAGGCCAGGATGGGAAGGCAGGGGCTGTTGGGGGTAAGCAGACCAGCATGGGGGCCAGTTGGGGGTGAGCAGACCGTCAGTGGGGGTCAGTTGGAGGTAATCAGGACAGCAGGGGGGGCAGTTTGGAGTGAGCAGGACAGCAGGGGGGCAGATGGGGGCGAGCAGGCTGGCAGGCAGAGTGGTTAGGGGCAATCAGGCAGGCAGGCAGGTGAGCGGCTGGAGCCAGCAGTTCCGGATTGTGAGAGGGATGTCTGATTGCCAGTTTAGGCCCGATCCCTGTAAACCAGCACTAGGACATCCTTCGAGGGGTCCCAGATTGGAGAGGGTGCAGGCTGGGCTGAGGAACAAACCCCACCTACCCCCCCGCCCCGTGCACAAATTTCGTGCACTGGGTCACTAGTAGTTATATATTTTTCTTGGAACTAGGAAGTAATTATCAATAGATTCAATGGATTAATAGATTCTGTGATTTGTTTTTACCTTTAGATTATTAAAAGACAAAATCTTACTTTATACAGTGTTCACCTCATACTATGTACTGTATGAAATATTTCTTAGTAAAAGTTGGTCATCTATGCATATAATGCATATTAATAGCTACACACAGAAAAGAGTCTATTGGTACATTGAACCATTAATTAATCATTAATTGATAATTTTATAACTGAAAGTAATTTATTTCCAAAAAATATGAAAACAATTTTTGTTCAAAAGGAAATAATTTTTAATATAATATTCATTTTTAATTTTTTTCTTTCATTAACTTGCTCTACCTTCAATATCTTTTGAACCAATAAACAATAATTTATCCTATGATTTATTATTTCAATATAAAACCAAGTATAGAAAATAGATTGTTTCATTTGTACTCATTAAGGCAATTTTAACACTATACTGATGCTGCTAGATAGCAATTTCATACCACTACTAATGAAATCCTAAAATTAAGTAGCAGAATAATTTTAATTCACAATTAGTAGGTAAATGAGCAAAAGTTTACAAGTCATTAAAGTTTCTAATTGTTTTTAAAATTTATCTCAGTTTCAGTTTTTGGACTTTAGTAAGTTTCAATTTAATGTGCTATCTATTGAAATAATATGATTATAGAAGCTATGTGTTATCATCTTTAATAGTAATACTGAAATATATTGTGGTATGAGACTGAATCCAGCTAAGCATTAAAACAGTGAACTAAAGAAACTTTTTGGTACTCAGAGTAAATAACAGTTCATAGATAATTCACTACAATTTCAGAGTGACAAACATAAATTAAAATGAATTCAAACTAAGCAATAATTTGAAAGACTTGGAAGAGGTTATTAGCAATATATATTAGAAGAGAAGCAGAAAACATAGTAAATTTAATATAATTTTATAAGTATAATTTCCATAAGCTAGAAGAGTTTTATGAAAAAGTATTTACTGATTAGCCTTTCTATTTTATCACTGAGTATGATATTTAGCATTACATCATTAATTTAAATGAAACCAATAGAAATATGACAAATGGTATATTCTCTCCCATTTAAAAAAATATGCCTGTATTTCTCTCTTTTGTTTAGAGCCTGAAACCACTGAAATAATGGCTTGTCCATGAATCACCCAATGGGCACTCTGCAAAATTTAGAAGCTCTTTCTCACAATAATATTCCTGGGAAAATATTCCTCTTTTACCTTCCCTCATAATTGTCATTCTGCCACTTACGTCCACCATTTGATGTATAGCAACTGCTATATTACAAAAACAGCATTAAATACATGAAAGCACTAATTTCTGTTGTAATCTCTGCCTATTCATAAAGCATGATTAGTGGAGAAATGAAAATATCCACTATATAGTAAAACTATGGGAATTTAGAACTAAGTAAGGCTGGTGATCTCTAGCCATTCCTCCTACCCATTTCCCATTTCCCCTCACCCCCTCGATTCCCGGCAAAGCTTTCTCCTTGAGAAGCTACATTTCTCAGACCAGGACTATTGCAGGAGTCTTATTGGTGCCTACCTATAATATTTTCTTTTTAGAAGTTTCAGACTGCATAATATATTTTCAAAGCCAAATATGTTGAGTAGTAAATAGATTTTCTGATAAAAATATGCTAGTATTTTCAAAAGATGAATCCATTATTTCCCTTGAGTATAGGTAGTTCATTATGAATTACCCACATTTTCAATCCTTACAAATGCTCAATTTAATCTTGACTAGAGTTCAGGGTTCCTCCTGATTTGTATTGGAAATACTCTATTCTTCCACGCATCCTTTTCCTTAAGTTTTAATAAGTTAGTTCATCAAGCTATAGTCATCTTCTACTTTGTATCCAAACTGGCTAACCAAGGACAATATCTCTTGATATGTAACTCCTATACTATTCTGACTCCAAAATTCTTTAACTATCTTTTTTTTATATTAACATGTACATTCACATTCCATTTTGACTTAATATTTATGCAAAATTAAAAAGATTCTTGCCTACAGTATAATAATTGTATAAGTTAATCATAACTGTCAACAATTATATAAACAGAAGTTATAACTTCACTTTTAAAAAAAGATTTCTATTGTGTATTACTTTGGGAATTTAATATAAACTATTCTCTCTAAATTTCTAAGTTCACATGGTATAGTTTCAATATTTACTGATGTATGAATTTATGAATCTCTGCTTAATTCCATTTGCTTGTTCCAATATTACATCAGTTGTCAAGATCAATAAACTAGTAATTTTATAGTATCATTAACCAATTTCCTTTCCCCAAACTATTTAGTACAATGTAGGTTTAAATAATATTTCTAAAGCATTGCTTTCATTAGATCAATTAAGTCCATTAAATCCATGTTGCTTATCTAGTCAATACTATCTGTATATATGCTTTATACATGCTGATCCTCTATATGCATTCTCCTCCACCTAATAACATTTAAGGTTCAGAGTAACATCTATCTGTTCCATTAGATTTTTATGAGCATTGTTAAAGGATGCCAGTATATTGTTCTTATTATAAGAACATTGAAATGTAATCATACTTGCATATCAGTATTCTGCTTTCTTGTTTACTTATGTGCATTGTTATTTTTCCTTTGTTCATTTTCTCTATCATGTTCTCTGCCCATTCCTGCTCATGCCTAAATCTTGCTCATCATTCTAGACAAAGCTTATGTGTTACCTTCCATTCCCCAAAAGATTAGATTAAATATCTCCTCTTTATACTTCCATATCATTCTCTGGATGTTTCCCTCCTTATTTTTATAGTGTTTCCTAATAGTTTACTCACTGGCTTATCTTTCCTGCTAGAATTAATCTTCTAATTACTGGTACATAGTATCAGTTGTTGTAGTATTTAGCCTGCTACTCCATATGAATTAAATGTTTGTTGAATAAAGTAACCGGTGGACATTTCTTAGTATCTCCATAGCATTTTAAGATCGTAAAAGAAAGAAGACTAGATTCCTGATGTTCTAAGATATTATAAATATGTAAGCTCTGAAATAAGAAAGCTTGTAGTAGAACCTGGTTTTTCTAGTTATAAACTGTGTTACCTTTGGCAAGTTATAGCATAC
Organism: Cnephaeus nilssonii; assembly: GCF_951640355.1. Taxonomy (NCBI): domain Eukaryota; kingdom Metazoa; phylum Chordata; class Mammalia; order Chiroptera; family Vespertilionidae; genus Cnephaeus; species Cnephaeus nilssonii. The sequence goes on along the minus strand of NC_137076.1, from coordinate 62,834,218 downwards.
TTTGTTATCTTCATTATGCTCATCTTCAACATGAAAACTATTCTATTTACACAAATTGCTATGAGCATGAGATATAATACAGGTAAAACGCCTAGTATAGTGAAACAAATTTTGTAATAACTATTAGTTACAGTAGCTAATAGTAGCAATAATTCCCCCCTCCAACATAATGCCTTAAAAAGTAAAAAATAGTATAAAAATTAGAAGTTTGAAATTGGGTTGGGCTAATTCAGTGGTCGGCAAACTCATTAGTCAACAGAGCCAAATATCAACAGTACAACGATTGAAATTTCTTTTGAGAGCCAAATCTTTTAAACTTAAACTTCTTCTAACGCCACTTCTTCAAAATAGACTTGCCCAGGCCGTGGTATTTTGTGGAAGAGCCACACTCAAGGGGCCAAAGAGCTGCATGTGGCTCGCGAGTCACAGTTTGCCGACCACAGGGCTAAATGAACAAAAAAATTCTACATATTTAGACCCAATCAAAGTTGAAATAGTACAGATAGGACAAAGAAGTATGTAGCATTTTTCAATATAGAGGAGGGTACAACTTCATAAATATGTGTTATATATGCACCATGTAACAGGCTCTGAGCTACATGCTGGAGAATGTAGTGGGGATGGGTGTAGGGAGGACAGAGTTACCTCATTACGGTTACAACCCGTTGGAAAAGATAGGCATCAAATAATTGCACACTGTTAGTTTATAACAGAAAAGAAAGGGGGAAATTGATTCCAGTCAGCAAAGAACCCTTTCCTTGTGGAACATAAGCTGAAACGTGAGGTTTGATGGGAGCTAGCCGGGTAAATGAGTACCACCGCATCCATGTGGTTGAAACAGCATAAGGAGGTAGCACCACCTTTAGAAAAGCAATCACTCAAGGTTTAAAGTGCACTCCTAAAAATTGTATATAAGTTCTTGGGGGGGCTGCAGGGTCGCCAGGGTGGGGACCAACACAGGCTTTTTGTCTCTTCCCATGGGATACTCTCTGACTTTCTTGGACATGGGTTGCCCAGATGTCCCAAAGTACTATGGATCTCCTGCCTGATATTGGTCCAGTGGCCTGTGACTGATCCAGATACTACGAAGCTGTCTGTCAGTCAACTACTCTGTTGGCCTGGGCAAAATTTCTTTCACAGAATGATGGTGTGACAATGTGTGCCAAAATAGTGCTGAATGGCTAGTTTGGGGTGGCTTAAATTTTTATGAGAGTCCCATGAAAAAATATTCTCTTGAGCCCAGGCTGATTCTAGGAACAACCTTGTGGACAGGTCTATAGGTGGGAGATGGTTTGGTGCATTGGAGGAACTCAACTGTAGCTGGGACACGAGATTAAAAGGATCAATGATATATAAATGAATTGGGGATTGAGAATATTTATACCAGTTAATGTTTTGTGTGTTTTTTTCTGGTAAAATATGAATTGTCCTTTAATTGATTCAGGGCTTAAATGATTGTCACAAAAAGTTAATCATAACCATTTACATCAATAGGTTTTAAAATAGATGCTGAAATACCTAAATTTATTCTTTAACACTTTAAAAATATTTAGAATATTATAAACAGCTAAGTCTTTATTACAATGTACTGAGATCATTTTAATTAAATACACTGAGTGGCCAGATTATTATGCGTTCAGAGATCATAATAATCTGGCCACTCAGTGTAAAAAGACGTTGGGAAAAAATACTGAAATACTCTGAAATGACCAAGAAGGCTTTAATGGTACCCTAATTTTGATTAAAATAAGCAAGCCTTTTCCTTACTCTAGATTCAGACCACTCTTTTTTTTTTTTTTTAGATTATTTACTTCAGATAGCTTGTATTATAATTTCTTTCTCTGCTCCTTAGATATGCAAATGTGGAGAGCAGCTACAGCGTTTGGACAGGTTCAAGCCTCAGACTGACGAGAGGGCACGGTCCTCTGGTGGCAAAGCCACATACAAGTTCCAGCTTGGAGGCCAAAGCCTTCCCAGCACAATTATAGCCAAAGGCTATGGTTGTAAGCTTGACCTTATGGTCCGACCTTGTGGTCCCAGGTGGCTGAGGGATGTGGGCTCGGGGAGGTGCAGCAAGTGCTGCCAAAACAAAGCTTGATAGAGATCTCAGGTGCATGTAATTAAGTAGATTTGAAACTTGCAAGAACATTGTAAACATCTTGACCACTCCCTTGTTTTGCTGACTATAAAAAAAGACTCTGCTTATAGGCTGTGTCACTGTCTCTCCATCTGAGAACAGTGTCCCACCTGGCCCCAGCTATATTCTCTTGTTTATTTTCTTTAATCTTTCACCGCCGCCCCCAACCCCCCCAACTTCTTAGGTTCACCACTGGCCATGCTGGATGCAGTTCATGCAAGTCTTCTCCCACTCTCTTGCCAGCTTTATGTCCCAAGACTATCTTTCTCAAAGACCTGGGAGCCATTCCTTTGAAATGTCATCATCAATGAAGATAGTGCCCCAGTCTCCTAGTTTGTGTAGGAGGGTAGAGGCCTAACATCAGCAAGAACTTTGTTCCAAGTCACAAAAATATCTCTCCTGTCAGGAAGATATGAGAAATTTTACTTTCCTGTTGGGTAAAGTAAATTAGAAAACACAGATAGCCTATGACTTCCTTCTCACTCCAACCTCACTATGAAAATCAGTATGGAGGCTCCTCAAGAAATTAAAAATGGAACTATCATATGATTCAGCAATTTCTATCAGCTTTTGTGTCAGCAGAGTTGAGCCTGAGATCTGGCTTCCTTTCCTGACTGCAATAATCTTAAATTAATAAATAATTGCCCTTGCCTGTTTAACATTTTTCAATGTAACAGTATCTAAATGGCATTTTTTAAATATACTTTTCAAGAGTGTTCTATTATTAAAAGACCAAATTGAGTCATTTCAATCCTATGTAATAAAAGGGTAACATGCAAATAGACCAAACGGCAGAACAACCAATAAAAGCATAATATGCTAATGCTATGCTAAGGCTGCTCAACCGCTTGCTATGACGTGCACTGACCACCAGGGGGCACACAGTCAACTGGTTGACCAGTCGCTATGATGTGAACTGACCACCAAGGGAAAGATGCTCTGACTGGTAGGTTAGCTTGCTGCTGGGGTCTGGCCAATCAGGGCTGAACGAGATGGGTCGGACATGCCTTGGAGCCCTCCCGCAGTCCCTCCCTGGCTCGATAGTGCACCAATGGGGTCCCTCAGCTTGGCCTGTGCCCTCTCACAATCTGGGACCTCTCAGGGGATCTCAGAGAGCCAGTTTCAGCCTGATTCCGCAGGCCACTCCCCTAGGGAGGGCGCCAGACACAGGGGTCATGGCTGGTGAGCACTGCTGCAGGAGCTTGAGCCTCTCCCGATTGGGACTGATTGGGCGCGAGCCCGCAGCAGGCACAGTGGGGCCGGGATGAGCGGGAGTGGCAGGTAGGGGCTGCAGGTGGCGTTGGACTGAGGGTTTTGGCCCGATCCCTGCAGGCCACCCTGAGGAACCCCACCCATGCACGAATTCGTGACCAGGCCTCTAGTCTCTAATAAACATGTGATGGTATTTAATTTAGCCTAGTTGCACTTAACAGATTTCAATTTTTTAATGGTTTCAAATAACATTTTAATACCTAATTTTATATCCCATTTATCTTGTCTGGTTATCAAAGTAAAGATAGAGATAGAAAGAGAAGTAGAGGCATAGAAGTAGAAAAAGAGAGAGAAGCAATAAATGCAATCCATCATTTGTATGAATGTACAGCACCAAGTGTGTGACATTGTGCTCTTTACAATATTAACTTAAAAATGTCATTTCCTCCAATTAAACAAATGTGAATATACTTCTAATAAACATAAAACCCATACTGTCTTTATTTTTGGGTGACAATTTACCCTTCCTACAACATACCCTTTGATGAATTTATGAAGTGTTACTGCTTCCAATTTTAAATTTTGACAGAAAGTGCTGTGAGTTGAACCTGAATATATCTAAAATCAGGGTGTGAACAGTCAGTCGCCAATTATAAGTTGACCTCAATTTAGGAGGCACATTATTTTTAACTTTAAATTTTCCATGGTGAGTGATAGATCATTTACATGAGTAATTTTATTTGTAAAGCTTGAACACCAATTATAATTTTTGGTTTTTGATAACATACAGTATGAGATACAAGAGCTTTGTGGAACATTTTCCCATATTTAAATATTTTTTTAAAAACTTATGGTTGTGTATTTATACAGAATAATAAAAAAAGTTAAAAATAAAACTAACTCATTCTTACCACTTTCATATTCCATGAATTCAGTTTTTCCCCTATTATTCACATCTTCATTAGCAAAAATTCCAAGAAAAGGGGGAGCTTATGGAGCTCATCATGTGCAATCATATTTGCATAATTAAGTAGAAAATATCAGGTAGTGTCATGTAAATAAACACGTTTAGTCTATTGAAGGAATTAACTTGCTTCCTTAAGAATGATATCTGAGAAGATAATCAATTTGGTCTCAATTTATTTTTATATATTAAAATTTTAATTTCTCAAATAGTGATTATTTTATTACAAAATATGTGACATAAATCATTTCATAGTAATTTTGGCAAATCTTTAAACTTGAAATTATATTTTAACAAGATTTAAAAGGTACAATACATCTTTGAGTCTGATTGTGTATATTTTCTTTTAAACATTAAAAATGGCCCACTATCAGGTTTTTTTATTATCTTGATTTAAATTTAGATGAAATGACCACTTACAGCAATCCATAATTGACCAGTACATGTTGCCAGAAATCATGCTGCTTTCATTAGGATTGCATTGCTGGGGCCAGCTGTTTTCAATAACGTAAAGAAAAATTCATCGAAAGTTCCCCGTCATACATTCCTAAGAAAGCAGTGAAAACATTTTCATTTGGCTCTAGAGTAAACTTTATCGACCATAACTAAAGCAAGGTCAGATTAATGCATTGGCTCTGCCTTCAGGTAGCAGGGTCTCTTATGACTTCTCATTGCCAGCTTCCGTCATTTCACACCAGGTGATTCAAATGGCCATATGACAACTGCTCCCCAGAGCATTTCCAACTTGGGAGACAAACTGTGGAGAAATCACGAGACCCATCACTTTCAAAAGGAAAGAAAAAAATTACAGGTTTACAAATTGTGAGGTGTTTATTTTTGATTCATGCAATTTTCTATTCTGGGTAGTATTTAGATGAAAGTGGGTTTTTATTTTAAAAGCACTACTTTGCAAAATTGAGAGAGTCAGTACATACTGATTAAAGTTTCAACTTACCAAGGATTTATAATAATGTATACCTATATTTGCCTAGTAATCCAAACTGTAAAGCGAATTGTCAACTTTCTTAGAAACTAGTAATCAGAACATATATTTCCATAAAGAGTTTTAACATATCTCTTAGAAATAGATAAATTATCTTCCAATTAAACCAAACAAAAACAGTCATATAAAAAGCTTTGAACAATTAATTTGATCTAGAATACTGCTCTCAACAATGTCTGGTTGTTTTCACCAAGTCATCCTAGGGAATATATATATATATATATATATATATATATATATATATATATAATAACATATATCCAACCATCAAATATCAACAAAGTTTGCAGAACCAGTATTAGATGGCTGGTCAGAATGTAAATAACTAAGATAGAAATAGAAACAAAACACTTCAAAATTTAAAAAATATACATCTCAATATTCATAAGTCAAGTAAGTCATAATAAAACCAAAATGTTGTATTTGTGTCCGAGTTTGTTGCCTCGCAAAACTGAAGAATGGATTTGTGGACACAAATGGTAGGTGGAAGCAAAGATTACTGAGAGAAGCCAGTCCTGGAAAAGGTGCAGCTGGGGTTCCAGGAGCAGACCAGTGTCCTGAGCTTCCGTTCCATATTGCAGCCAGGTGTAGTTCAGCATCCAAGCTAAGTAAAGTCCATTGGTCCACGTGAGGAGTCCCACATGCCCATAAGCCACTTGGGCCCAGGGGAGCACATCCCCCAGAACCCAGTGTATTCCAGAGAGAGGCGGAGAGAGAAGCAGAGAGGAGGTGCTTTTGTCTAAGGGTAGACACCTGCTTTGCTAGCTCCTGGTGGGTCCTTCCAAAGAATTCTGCCTTTGTAACATCCTTGGGACTGGTTATAAGTCTCATAGCCTCATGATTAGTTACCTGAAAGCTGCCTGTTTTAGTAACATTTATACATTTTAAAGCTTATGTCTCCCTTGTGTACCCTTCTTTCCCTGCCCAGCTGTGTTGCCTTAGTAATTTCTGCCTTGTTGGGTCTAGTTCTAGATGATTTTGTCTGTCTCTGTGTTTTTTTTGTCAGAACAGGCCTCTATCAGGAAGTTGTACTGTGCCAGCATCAAAGGGTGTGCGATACATATGAAGTAGAGATTAGAGGAAACTTTACCTTAAATTCTTATATGAGAAAGTAGTAACACCGAGAATTCATAAGACATACATTTAAGAACTTATAAAAAAGAGGAAGGAATCAATTACTATAGGTAAGCATAAAAATACAGGAAGTAAAAAAATGTAATATAAATTGTTATCAAAACCAAAGTGGTTTTTTTTTGCAAACATTAATTATATTACTAATGTTATTGATTTAAAAAGAGGAGGAGGGAGAGATGGTACAAATAGATGACATTAAGAATCAAAAGGATATCATAAATTATGAAACTAGACAATGGAACAAGTCATATAAACTAATTTGAAACATTAAAGTGTGGTTAAAGATCTATCAAATAAACTTGAAAATAAAACATAAAATAAAATCAGATTGATTAAACATCAGAAAATTAGCGAAAAGATAGATTCCAGAATTGCTGTAGAATTTGAAAATTATAGAAAGGTTTTTTCACACCTATGTTGAGCACAGTGAAGTAATCATGAGCAAGATAATACACATCAACAAAGAAATAAAATGAAATCTAGAACTAGTTATGTTGTAGAGAACTTGAAAAGATAAAAAAACAAATAAAAATAAACATGTAAATGTAACCAATGCTACAGCTAAATTATCATTGAAGAATGTGCAAATATATGATTTCAGCAAACACTGAATTTGACACTCCCAGAACTTTGCTGAAAAAGTAATAAAGCAGGAATCTAACCCCATGAAACTAGGATGTGACACATAATGCTGAGATGGAGAATTAATCTAAATGTTTGGATAAATCTAAATAACAATCAAGTTTTTTTTTAACAAATACTACTAACTGTATAGTTATGAGAGTATTACCTTAAATATAATAACTAATATATTAGAAAAGTAACATGACATTGAAAGAGAATATAGGAATTAGAAATTAACATTCTGTTGTATCTTGGTCATGTACTGTTTGGGAGGAAGATAGAGAGGTTGATTGATTTTTCAGTCAGGAATACATGCTAATATATAAGAAGAGATATAAAATACATTCAAATATTTAACTTCTAAAAATGTAGAAAACAGAAAATATTTCTTGACATATTAAAAACAAAACAAAAAAACCCTCAAAACAGTTAAAAGCAGGAAAAAGATAATGAGAACCAATCCCCTTTGTATGCCCCGACACATAAGACACAAAAATGACATGGCAAATAAAAAATCCACTTCTGGAATAAATCCCAAGAAACTAGAAACACAGATCAGAAAGGATATATGCACCCCTATGTTCATAGCAGTGCAATCTACCATAGCTAAGATTTGGAAACAGCCTAAGTGCCCATCAGCAGATGAGTGGATTAAAAAACTGTGGTACATCTACACAATGGAATACTATGCTGCGGTAAAAAAGAAGGAATTCTTACCATTTGCAAAAGCATAGATGGAATGGGAGAGCATTATGTTAAGAGAAATAAGCCAGACAATGAAAGAAAAATACCACGTGATCTTACTCATTTATGGAATATAATGAACAACATAAACTGATGAACAAAAATAGATGCAGAGACAGAGAAGCATCGATGAGACCGTCAAACCTCAGAGGGAAGGTAGGGGATGATGGGATAATGGGGAGAGATCAACCAAAGGACTTGTATGCATGCATAGAAGCCTAACCAATGGACACAGACAACAGGGTGGTGAGGGCATGAGTGGGGGTATGTGGGGCCATGGGGCAATAAGGACACATATGTAATACCTTAATCAATAAAGAAAAAAATGTTTACAATTTTAAATGTAAATTGAATTATCTGTTTTAATTCAGAAAACTATATTATGATCTTAATCTTGGGCATGCAAAAAGGAGGTTATAATTTGATATGAAAATGGCTAAGTGCTTAGAAAAGGTGGAAGAAAATAAAATGGATGCGATATTTTGGGGTAAAGATTGATAAATGAGTACTGCATAATAAGAATTTCCTCCAGAGAAATGGAGAGACTAGCTAAATGGTATAGGTGAGAATAGTTGATAGTGAGCTTATTACATAATAATATCTGAAGAGCTCATACCATGTGCCAAGGACTTTCTTAACCAAGTTTTATTTATTAATTCATACAGACCATAAAATCCTATAGGTGGGCTTGTCTCCACTCATCAGGAGGAAACAAACATAGAAAGAGCACAAGTAACAGAAGTTAACCACCCTGATGGGATACAGCTAGTAAAGAGCAGACTATTTGAAGACTGGCATTTAGATTATTACCTGGACTCAGAGTAAGAAACTGACCATTGTCCAAAAGTGAAATGTATTATAGAGGATAATTCAGGAAAATGAAGAAGCTAAATTTTATTGTGAGTGAGTCAGGATTACATGAAGATTATCTTTTGTACCTTTTTTTTTTTTTTTTTTTTTTTTTGTAAATTTTACTTTTGAAACATCAAGAGCTGGATTTTCCCAGGAATAATAGAAATCTATACTAAATAAGAATTTATCTCTATGTCAGAGTATGTATTCCTAAATCAAGGTAGGTACCCTTTTAGTAGATACAGAAAACTTAAAAGTACTATGGATTTGAAGTATGTATCTTTCACTAAATCTAATGGGAGTTACTAGCATAGTGCTTTTATGAACATTACAGCCCATGACTAAGCAGAACATCATTTTTAAACACAGAGGAAGAAACTATAGGTGAAAAAAATGAGAATATGTGGGCATGAGCCTAGGAAGATGAGAACCAATGATATATTTGTCCTATCAGTGGCTTGAAAGTTTAAATTTTCATGGGAAAAAGAAGCTAAAGCCAAGTCTGAAGTGGATATGAATGGAGAAATTAAGAATGCCAGCACCCTCACTCTAGCTATTTGAAACACTAATGAATTTAGGTTTTTACAAATTTGCTGAAAGGGCTAGAAAATGGATCATTTGGGAATTTTATTTTTTAAAAATGAAGAAGAGAATGGTGATGAAAGAGCCAGTATGTGTAAGTTTCACTATAATGTTCAACATTCAGACTCTATCATTTAAAAAATGTAGCTTTCCAAGACCCAAGCCCATATACTCTGATTTTATCAGGTGTCAAGCAGTGCCCAGAATACTCTATTCTTGTTTAGCAACGATTGCTCTATTTATCCTTGGGCTGGCAACATCCATAGAAACTGTTTAAGACAGTGATCGGCAAACTCATTAGTCAACAGAGCCAAATATCAACAGTACAACGATTGAAATTTATTTTGAGAGCCGAAAACCGACTTCTGCGCGTGGGCCACGAAGTTTCAATCGCACTGTACTTGCGCGCCCGCACGTGGTATTTTGTGGAAGAGCCACACTCAAGGGGCCAAAGAGCCGCATGTGGCTAGCGAGCTGCAGTTTGCCGACCACTGGTTTAAGAGAATAACAGTGCTCTAAGATGATGTCACCAGATGGTCATTTATTCTTTCACTTAACTAATATCTGAGTTCCTACGTTGTACTACACTATCTTTTAATTCTAGATATACAAAGGTGAGTCAGAGGAGGAAAAAACATCTCCCTGAGAAAATTCACTTTCTGTTATGGACTGAATGTTTGTGTCCCCCCAAATTCACATGTAAACATCCTACCCCACAATGTCATGGTGTTAGGAGATGAGGTGTTTGGTAAGTAATTAGGATTAGATGAAGTCATGAGGGTGGAGTCCTCATTTATTTATATATATGTATATATAAATTTTATGGATCTTTATATCCACAAGTCTTGCTTGTCAGAATTAGATTAAGAAATTTGGCATATATATTTACTTCAAATATATGCCAACTGCTTTATAAATACCACAGAAGCTCCGAATCATGTTCCATGAATAATGAATTTCCTGAATGAAGAAAATTGAAATGATATTCCTAAAATATAATTTATCCTATTCTTACTATGTTCTTTGTTAGAAGTATGCTAATGACTACACATCAAGATTAAAATATAATTTTCTTAAACCACACAGTGTGAAGTCTATGTCCTTGTTCCCAATAACAATTATGGTTAGACTATCATTATCAAAATAAAAGCTTAGCTATATCTTTTTTCTCACTTCTACCTATACAGATTTTTATGTATTTTAACATTTATACCTATTGGTGTCCCTAGGCTACCCTTTTCCATGGTTTGTAATGCTAAAATTAATCTTCAAGTTGCTTTTAAAAAATACATTATATGAAAAATTAGAAAATTCAAATTAATACTTAGGCTTATTAACTAGTGACTTTTTCTTTTTAAAAAAATTTCCATTAATTTTTATTAATTTAATTTAATCTTTATTTAACTTAATTTAATGTTAAAGTATTATATTTAACACATGCATAAAATACTTTTATTGGTATTCATATTATTTATTTTTGTTGCTGAATATCTTATTCACATATTGGCATTATTGAAAAGATTTAGAAATATTTGAAATAAAGATTAAAATAAAATATTTAAAATGCAAACCTGAATAAAATAAACAAGTAGAAAAGTAATAAGGTCAACAACAAAAATACAACTTAAAAAAAACACACACGCAACATGAGATATCACTCACACCTGGAAGAATGGCTACCATTCATAAATCAAACAACTGCTGATGAGGATGTGGAAAAAAGGGAACCCTTGTGCACTATTAATAGGAATGCAAATTAGTGCAGCCATTATGGAAAAGAATATGGAATTTCCACTTCTGTAGCAAATGGTAAGAATTCCTTCTCTTCTACAGCAGTGTAGTATTCCACTGTGTAGATATACCAGTTTTCTAATCCACTCATCTGCTGATGGGCACTTAGGCTGTTTCCAAATCTTAGTTATGGTGAATTGTGCTGCTAAGAACACAGAGGTGCATATATCCCTTCTGATTGGTGTTTCTGTTTTCTTGGGATATATTCCTAGAAGTGGGATTACTGGGTCAAATGGAAGTTCCATTTTTAATTTTTTGAGAAAATACATACTGTTTTCCACAGTGGCTGTACCAGTCTGCATTTTTACCAGCAGTGGAGTCTCCACTTCTGGGTATATAGCTGAAGAAACTCAAAATAAATTAAAAAGAATATATGCACCCCTATTTTCATTGCAGTTTTATTTATAATAGTCAAGCTATGAAAAGAACCCAAATGTCCATCAGTAGACAAGTGGATAAAAAGTGGTGGTACGTATATACAATGGAAAATTACTTGGCCATAAAAAGAATGGAATCACCCAGCTGGCATGGCTCAGTGGTTGAGTGCCCACCTATGAACCAGTCAGTTAAGGTTTAATTTTCGGTCAGGGTACATTCTTGGGTTATGGGCTTGATCCCCAGTGTGGGGCATGCAAGAAGCAGCCAATCAATGATTCTCTCTCATTATTGATGTTTCTATCTCTCTCCTCCCTTCCTTTCTGAAATCAATAAAATTATATATATTTTTTAAAATAAGAATGGAATCTTACCATTTGCGAAAGCATGGATGGACCTAGAGGGTATTATGCTAAGTGAAATAAGTCAGTCAGAGAAAGACAAATACTATTCAATTTCACATATATGTGGAATCTAAAGAGCAATATAAATGAACAAACAAAACAGAAACAGACTCATAGATACAGAGAACAGACTGAAGGTTGCCAGAGGAGAGGAGAGTTGGGGGACTGGGTGAAAAGGGTGAAATGGAAAAGCTACATTTTTTAAATATCTATCACAACCTATTTTACCTAGGTTTTATAATTGTTGAAACCAATTGAACAGTGTGCATCTAATAGCTATAATTGTATTGTATGAAAATTATATTTCATTTTTTTCATTGAAATATATTTGACATATAATCTATAAATTTTAGGCAGATTATATATCAGGTAAGGGATTAATACCTAAAATATATTAAGAACTCATACAGCTTAACAATAACCACAAAACTAAAACAAGATTAAAAAATGGGCAGAAAAACTAAATAAATTTTTTTCCAAAGAGACATTCAATAGTCAACAGGTACATGAAAAGATGTTCAACATCACTAATCATCAGAGAAATGCAAATCAGAACCACAATAAGATATGACCTCACACCTGTTAGAATGACTATCATAAAAAAGACAAGAGATAACATGTTGACAAGGATGTGGAGGACCCTTCTACACTGTTGGAGGAAATGCAAATTGGTTCAGCCACTATGTAAGGCAGTATGGATGTTCCTCTAAATATTAAAAATATAAGTACCTAATGATCCAAGAATTCCACTTCTGAGTATACACTGAGTGGCCAGATTATTATGATCTCTGAATGCATAACAATCTGGCCACTCAGTGTATATCCTATATAATAAAAGGCTAATATGCAAATTGTCCCCTCGACCAGGAGTTCGACCATCAGACAGGCCAGCCAACCACCCATGTCCCCTCCCCATGGCCAGGCTGGCCAGACCCCACCCATGCACAAATTCATGCACCGGGCTTCTAATACACACACACACACACACACACACACACACACACACACACACACACACTGAGTGGACAGATTATTATGTGTTCAGAAATCATAATAATAATCTGGCCACTCAGTGTATATGCAAAGGAAATAAAAAACAATTTTTAATTTTTTAAAGTTATAAGAAGCTTATTTTTTAATGTACATAGATTATTGTTTTTTGGTAAACATTGAAAACAACTTTTTATAAAATGTAAGCTCCTCAATTGTTTTAGAGTCAAATATTTTTAATATAGGTGAAAAACATGTAGAAAAAATTATTAAGTATTGCATAGGAATGTTAAAAGGCTATCCTAATTTGTGTGTGTAGGAAAGCAGTTCTTGGGAGCATAAGAGAGGTTTTCTACACATACACTGAGTGGCCAGATTATTATGATCTCTGAACGCATAATAATCTGGCCACTCAGAATATATATATATATGTATATGTATATGTATGTTGGAGGCCCAATGCATGAATTCGTGCATGGGTGGGGTCTGGCCAGCCTGGCCAGGGGGAGGGGACATAGGTGGTTGGCTGGCCTGCCTGATGGTCGAACTCCTGGTCGAGGGGACAATTTGCATATTAGCCTTTTATTATATAGGATATACACTGAATGGCCAGATTGTTATGCATTCAGAGATCATAATAATCTGGCCACTCAGTGTATTAGCCCAATAGGACTTATTTTCTTTCTTTATGGAGTAGAAGAACATTATCAGACAGATTCAAGATGTCTTCAAATGTATGGTGTTTTTTTTTTTGGCAAACTCATAATATGTGACAAATGAACAGCTTTTCTGTTTATGGCAAACCCATCATATGTGACAAAGGAACAGCAAACAAAATAAATAATATAAATGCTTATGTACTGTCTTGTCCAAGATTAATTTGTTCTTGGGGAAAAGATTAAAAATCAGGCTAGGAGAAGGGAATAGAGCATTAAAAATTTTAAGTGGTAAATACACTGGTGTAAAGAACATCCTAAATAGGTAGGTAAACATAAGAGCATGCATGATAGTAAAATTCAGTGATACAGAAAACTTTGGAAGAGAGCCAATGTTGGCTGGGGAGAGAATAATAAACAAGAGGATTGTAAAATAATCTAGTAGTGTGATTAAAAAGATATATTTATACAACTAATCTCAGAAGCCAAGTCTAGATTAGAGATAAAAAATATTAGCAATTTGATATTGCTAAGTAGTGAAGTTCCAGCATATTTTACATTTTCTTTAGGGAACACATGAGTAAGTAAGAAGAGAAAAAGACCTAGAACCAATCATTGTGTTGCTCCTCTATGTAATAGCTAGGGAAATGAGAGAAAGAATACAAAGTAGATTGTGAAGGTAGGAGAGAAAGCAGTAAAATGTGGTAAAACAAAATTCAAAAACAGTATTTTCAAAAATAGTAGTTGACAATAGTTTTAAATGTACTTTGTGAATTAAAGTAAATTTAGGAATGTAATCATATCTTGGCTTTAGTGATATTGATGTGTGTGTGTGTGTGTGTGTGTGTGTGTGTGTGTGTGTGTTCAAATTTGATTGTAGAGCAAGGATGGTACACAGCAAATTTCTTAGGGAAGCAACAATTCCTCTTTTCTAACAGAAGGGGGAAAGGACAGGATAGGGATATATGATACAGATCTCATTATCTAGCAGCTAAAAGTAGGAGGATAATCCTACATGATGTGATGGTTTCTATTTACTCTTTTATATAAATAACTAGAGACCCCGTGCACAAATTCAGGGCCAATTGAGCGAGGCTGGCCAGGAGGAGGTGCCACGGGCGGTTGGCAGGCTGGCCCCGCCCCCAATGAGGAGAGGGGGGTGATCAGGGGTGGGGCAGGCCAGGAGGGGGGGCCATGGGTGGTTGGCAGGCCAGCCTTGCCCCCAGAGGGGGCGATCAGGGGTGGGGAAGGACAGGGGGAGGGGCCTCGGGCAGTTGGCCATCTGGCCTCACCCCCTGGTGGAACTCCTGGTCGAACACTTGGCAGAGGAGACAATTTGCATATTAGCCTTTTATTATATAAGACTAGAGGCCCGGTGCACGAAATTCGTGCACAGAAGGGGGGGTGTCCCTCAGCCCAGCCTGTACCCTCTCCAATCTGGGACATCCCTCTCACAATCCAGGACTGCTGGCTCCCAACTGCTTGCCTGCCTGCCTTCCTGATTGCCCCTAACTGCTTCTGCCTGCCAGACTGATCACCCCCTACCACTCCCCTGACAGCCTGATTGATGCCTAACTGCTCCCCTGCCAGACTGTTTGCCCCCAACTGCCCTTCCCTGCAGGCCTGGTCACTCCCAACTTCCCTCCTCTGCCGGCCTGGTCACCCCTAACTGCCCTACCCTGCAGGCTTGATTGCCCCCAACTGCTCTCCCTTGCAGGCCTGGTCCCTCCCAACTGCCCTCCCCTGCTGGCCATCTTGTGGTGGCTATCTTGTGTCCACATGGGGGCAGTCATCTTTGACCACAAGGGGGCAGCCATTTTGTGTGTTGGAGTGATGGTCAATCTGCATATTACTCTTTTATTAGATAGGATAGAGGCCTGCTGCATGGGTGGGGACCAGCTGGTTTTCCCTGAAGGGTGTCCCGGATCAGGGTGGGGGTTTCCTTGGGGTGTGGGGCGGCCTGGGCGAGGGGCCTGTGGTGGTTTGCAGGCCAGCCACGCCCCCCGGCAACCCAAGCAGAGGCCCTGGTATCTGGGATTTGTTTATCTTCTACAATTGAAACTTTGTAGCCTGGAGTGAAGCCAAACCTCCTGCTTGCTCGTGGCGGCAGCCATTTTTGTTGGGATTTATGTATCTTCTATAATTGAAACTTTGTAGCCTTAAGCGGAGGCCTGGGCTGGCCAGGATGTGCAGAAAGCTTGGCTTCCTCCATCGCCAGGGGCAACCCTAGCCTCCTGCTCTTTCCAGCTCCGTGGATGCTGCCATTTCTGTTTGGATTTATGTATTTTCTATCATTGAAACTTTGTAGCCTTGAGTGGAGGCCTGGGCCGGCAAGGGCAGGAGGAAAGCTTGGCTTCCTCCATTGCGGGGGAAACCCAAGCCTCCCTCCTGCTCTCTGTGGCTGCAGCCATCTTGGTTGGGTTTATTTGCATATTTGCTCCTGATTGACTGGTGGGCGTGGCTGGTGGGCGTGGCTGGTGGTCTAGTGGAGGTATGGTCAATTTGCATGTTACTCTTTTATTTAGATAGGATATAGTTAACTTACTGAGATCAGGAAGTTTCTTTGAGAATTTGATCATGAGAGCAGGGAAATGAGGTGTCATTAAAAAGAGAAATTCAACAAAGAGGTCATAGTTTGGGA
The DNA here is from genome assembly GCF_951640355.1 of Cnephaeus nilssonii. Classification (NCBI taxonomy): domain Eukaryota; kingdom Metazoa; phylum Chordata; class Mammalia; order Chiroptera; family Vespertilionidae; genus Cnephaeus; species Cnephaeus nilssonii. The sequence goes on along the minus strand of NC_137076.1, from coordinate 62,818,109 downwards.
TGGATAAGCCATAGAGTATTACTCATATCACATACACTGGTGCCAAACCATAACATGAATAGGAAAACTTCAGACCAATTATCAAAAAATTTGTTTAAATTTGGGATAATAACTAGAAGTTCAACAATTGACAACAATTAGGAGGGGAGGAGATGGCATGCAAATAGCATGGATCATGAAAGAAAAGGCTCCTCATCATAACGTTGAACAAAGTTCTCGATGTGCCAGTGGAGGTGAGCAGTGTGGTTAGGAGAATGTTAACTTAATTTTACTATGTCCACTGTAATGGTGCTGTTTCCTACATTATTCCTCAAAATACTGCATGTAAATATCAGAGCTGTTGAGTTTGTTAGGCATGGAGTCCAATATATGGGAACTCTGAATAGATCAAATTCCCTGTTGAGGTTGGGGCAACCAGTACATCTTTCAATTTGACACTAGGCATAGGTAAAATTGTACAATTATATGGCTCTTCCATGAAATCTTATATGTTTTATGTGCCTATGTTAAAGTTGAGAGGCATCCATGTTTGTAATAAGGAAATTAAGCAAATACCAGAATGATGTCTATAGAGGACATATAAATATGACATAAAATTAGCACATGCAGCTAGTTTCAATAAAATTAATGATTAGCTGACTATGTTTCTATGAGAACTGCATTTTCAAAATATACACAGAGTGGAGAAAAAGAGACTATGAATTTTTGAGACTTAAAAATACCCTTGTGCCAAAACAGCAATAGACAAGAGGTAAACTGAAAAAACTGCTCAGCTCCCAAGATGGTCATCTTCCCTGATCTTCTCACTGAAGTTTTCAAGGAAGATGAGAGAAAAAATATCTCCAAGAGGCAGGAGACATGGGGAGCAAAGAATAGGACAGCCACATTTAGGGGAACAAACTGAATATATTTAAAAAAAAACAACACTCAGCCTCTTTGGCAAGAACTTCTCTTATATATCAAGCATGCTCTGGGTTACTCTTTATCTGCACTCTCTATGACTGAGGGATCTGATTAAAAGGAATATAAAAACACCTTGCAAATAGAAGAAAAATCAAGAAAGTTGAGGGGGTAAGGTTTGAATGCAGGAGTGGGGAGCTGGGCCCTGTTGTCCTGAACTCAGTGCTGTGGTTAGAAGTCAGCCTACATTCACTTGAGGACATGATTGCCCTCCTTAGGTTCTAATTACCATCACCTGGTGAATCCCCTGTCTTCTCCTACCTTCTCTGAATTAGTTAGAGCAGGTGTTGTTCCCTTAATAGCACAGAGCCAGAGCAATCACCATGATGTGCCCATCTATAGTGATGATTCTGATAATTTAAACTAAGGCTGTGCCTTGATTATAGTTGAGTCTAGACAGAATTAAGTCAGATTGAATATATAGGTATATGCATCTATGTATATACATATTTAGATGCACACATGTGATATTTTGTAAATGCATCTAAAATACTCCATTGGTTTCAGTATATCTGGCTATATTTAAAAATTTTGAATTGACGGAAGATGGTCACAGACAATGTTGGTGGGCTTGGGACCAAAAGGAAGATAAAACTCTTGACAGAGAGTAAGTGCTTTAGACTTCAGACCAGTGTGGTAAAATCAGTGGACACGCATAGGTTTAAGTTCTGACTTAGAAAATCAGGAAGCCTGTTAAGCATAAGCTACCTGAACCTCTGGGCCTCATTCTTAAGTACTGAAAGCGTAATACATTTTGGATAAACATATTAAAGCATCTAGTATAATCCCCATCATGTTAGATATTCAGTAAAAGTTAATTTCATTCTTTCAATAGAAATTTTAAATTTGAAAATATTTCTGTATCTTTTTATGTGTGTGTGTTTACTCTTGATTGTGGTGAACAGTACGTTTAAGAACAGATTCTAAATTGTCTCATTACGTGTTCTAGGTTAGTGGCTTTGCTTTCTACTGTATTTTTCTACTGGCCACATTGAGGACATATTTTATATTATGGCCCAGAATTCACAAAAGTATACTTACCTTGGGTGATGCCTTCTAATATGGAATTCTGAATTTAACTATTTTTTTTAAAATATAGTTTTCTTTTTTATTTGAATTAAAAGATAATTATGATTTCTACATTCTATAAATCCTTGCTACATTAATTAACCATTAATGAATTTCAAGGAATACTTCGGAAGTACTCTCCTAGAAGGACCTATGTTACTTTTTCATTCCCTACTTTTGTGTAATGAGAAAAATAAAATATTCTGGGAAAAGTGAGAGCAGTATGCCTTTCAGAGTTAAAGATAGGCTTCAAGAGGCCTTTCTGAATTAAAAATAATGGTTGTGCTATACCCTATGATGATAAAAGATGTTGGCTAATAGATATGTGTCTCCTTATATCTCTACTCTTCTGTGTAAAGTCTCAGAAAGTAATTACCACACAGAGAAGTAATGGAACCTGAGTTTCATGGAGCGGCACTGAGGATGAAACTTCCTTTCAACTATTAGTTGAAAAGGGGCTTTCTTTCAGGTTGTCCTGAAAAAATATACAGAGATTCCAAAGATATTTGCAATTTTAAAAATGTGATCAAGATCTTAACCAACAAGTGATAGTGCTTTAGAATAGTTGAAATATTGGTGGCAATGTTGGATCTGGGTTCTTGGGTTTGGCAAAGAAAGAATTCAGAGCCAAGAACTCCAGCATAAGAGGAAGTTTACTTAGCAGGCAAATCAAAAGTACAGTAGAAAGGAAGAATCGTGCAGGGTCCTCCGAGAGCTGCGTTGGCGTTTTAGAAAGAAAGCCAGAAGAAGTGAGCCAGCTGGGCTGCATGGACTCAGGAAACAAGTTACAGAGGCAAAAGAAGGTTCTATGTAGACGGGTTCAGGGAGTTAGCATGGGAGGCACTGATGCTCCCCAACACTCCCCTGGTTGCAAGTCTCTTGGGATACTTAGAGCTTAGGAAAAGAAAGCAAAGATACAGGCCTGAAGACAGAAGGCATGAGCATGCTTGAGGGAGAAGTGGGGAAATGGGTCCTTTGTCTTCAGGGGTTTAATCTGTTTTCTTGAAGCAGAAATTTTACAGGAGGTCTCAGGGGAGGATCTCAATAAAATATTCATCAGCTTTCCAGGTGCATCCTTAAATATGGTGATTCATTAAAATGAGCATATTAGAGTTAGGGTTGTGGTCTGTAGCAATTGGTCATTGGTCATGGCATCTGGTCATGGCATCACCATTTGTTTTTGTTGTTGTTAATCCTCATATGAGGATATTTTTTCCATTGCTTTCCAGAGACAGTGGAAGGGTGGGAGGGAGGCAGGAGAGAGAGAGAGAAAGAGAAAGAGATTGATGTGAGAGACATACATTGATCATTGATTTGTTGCCTTCCACGCCTGCCTCAACCAGGGGACAGGGAGCAAACCCACAACCCAGGTACAAGCTTTTGATCAGGAATTGAACCCACGACCCTTTGGTGTGCTGGTCAATGATTTAACCACAGAGAAATACCAGCCAGGGATGCATTGTTTGGTTTGGCTGCTTTTCTGGGCCTAGAACTGAAACAACTGAGTCCCAGTTGTCATCTCTAGTTTGACCATAACTCTGTCTCTGGGGTCAATAGACTTGAGGTTTTGTTCCTAAGATTATTTGATGCTGATCAGAACCTCATTATCCTCGGGGCTTAATGATAAAGGAAATGGACATGCCAGGGAGAAGGAGGCAGGTGAGTCAGGGTGCTAGATGAGGCCAGTTGTATCAACCATCTGTCTTAGTTTCCCATTGCACTTGGCAAGGAATTTTCTTGGCTTCTTACTATACTGCCTCAGAAAGAGTTTGTGGATTGTTGGTATATAACACACATCTTTCCTGAAGAATCTACTATTAAATATTATTCATTATAAAATACTAGAGGCCTGGTGCATGAGATTCCTGCACTGGTGGGGGGTGAAGCCTGTGGGATCGGCCAGCTGTGAGAGTGCTGCTCATCCTGGTCTGCGGAGCAGCTGTGGACCCGCCCTCTGAATGGCTGTTCCCTGGTCTGGCACCTTCCGTGGAACTGGAGCACTCGCCTCTCCAGGGGACCCGGTTGGGGCAGGACCCAGGGACAATAGAACTGAGAGGCAGCAGAGTAGGCCTCAGTCCCCCAGGGGCCATGAACCCGCCTCCCAGCCTCTGGGGCTGGCTCTGCGAGCCCAGCAGCAGTTGTGCTGTGCGGCCTGCAGGCGTCCGGAGGAGGCAGCAGGGAGCGAGGAGAAGGAGACTGGGGTAAGGAGGCAAAGATCACAGCCCAGGTTCCTGCAGCAGCTCATGGCAGTCAGCCGAGCAGCCCTCCCACTATGTTAGCACACTGACCACCAGGGGGTAGCTCCTACATTGTGCGTCTGCCCCCTGGTGGTCAGTGCACTTCATAGTGACTGGTCAACTGGTCGTTCGGTTGCTGGACTTTTATTATATAGGATTGAGTTCACCATTTAGAAACATTAAAATGAGGCTCTTCTTGAAATGTGTATATCTCAGGTATTCTAAGGCAGACTCTAGAATTTATTTGTAATATTTGATTTATCATAAAATTGAGAATATGAGGTAAAAATTTTAACCATTTGAAGAATCATGGATTTATATTTAACATCATATACATGATTTGTAATTATGGTGTTGAAGGAAGCAGAATGTGAAATTTCATGCTTGATAAACTAATCGTGATCAGACATAACCTGATAACTAGACACTGACAGCACCAAGAATGTGCTCTATTTCAACTTCTTGATAGATCCTTTGTGACTTTCTTTGACCTTAGCTATTGACTTAAGTGAAAAGCACATAGAGAGAATTTTAATGTTCATCTGACACTAGTTTTTAAATTTAAGACTTAGTAAAAATTAAAATTAAAATATATCTGTGAAGCCTTTGGAAATAACATGTGTTTAAAGACAATCGCCTCTGGGCAAAGAAAAATAATCCTTTGCCTGCTTGCCAAATCATATTACTGTCAAAACTTGAATAGAGTAAGCAGCCCAATTATTCACTTGTGATAGCTTACAGATAGAATGCAGAAAATTACTTATTTTTTTACCTCAATTCATTACATTTAAAGATTCTCATATGACAAGATAAAGAAGCTTTACTGCCTACCTTCTATGTCCACCTATTTTCTAAACAAATTTATTTGCTTCATTAACTAGTGGGGTCTAGCTTTATTTTTAAGCAATCATATTCTTAGTTGTTAAAACTATATAATATCTTCCTTATAGTTATTAAAATAGTATTTTACATAGTTTTATAAATTAAGAGCACATTTCACATATAATAGGAGGAAATATTTAGAAAGTTTTATTTTAATTTGAGCAAAAATATATGACATACTATTCAAATTAGAGAATCAAGGCACCAACTCCTTCCTCATCAGAGAGTGCCCTTATTATAGGATTATAGGCTCTATCTTTAGTGAAGGAAATAATAGTGATAATAATCATCATTATTTTCATCCAATCTTTTCCGCCTGGCTGAGCCTTGATGATTTTCCTTTTGATGGAGGAGGTGGTCTCCCTGGAAATACTCTGATAATGCCTCTTCTTTTTGCCCAATAAAAACGCCAGCAAGGTCATTGCTATAGGCATACAGGGCATACTATGCATATTTATTTCTGCATAGCTCTCTAATTATAAAGGTACACTGTTAAACTACAAATGTACTTTTGATGGGTACATTTCTACTTTATTCTTAGTTAATATTTATGATGGGTAAAAATTGCCAGTAATGTATGGATTTGTGTATTTGCATGTGAACCACATATTTGCTGCAGCATAAACATACTGGGTTTGTATGTTTTCCCTGCCCTCTCTCTTTCCACCACCAATCAATTCACTCAGTTCATATTCTATCAAAGATATTTTGGATATTTTTAGTCTGATATTAGTAGTATAGAGGAGAAGAATGGTTTTGTTTTCTTCATGTTAATAAAAATGTGCCTGTTGTCATGCTTATGGAAATACATTTTGCTCTGTTATTTTGAGTTTCCATAAATGATTTTCTTATTTTACTCACATACTGGATTCTCTCACTGACTTTTCTTGTAAGCTGCCTCCCCATTTCATAGATTTTTTAGAACATTTCTGAGGACGCCCAAGTTATTGTTTTATAAAATATAAGAAGTCTCCTTATGAGAATAACAAAATGCCAGTTACTCTCTCTTTTAAGATTCTTTTATATTTTAAACTTAATTTTAAAGGAATTTGACAATGTCTCAAAGCCTACAAGTTGGTATAGGAGAATATATAGGCTTCAAAGTCATTGCATAGCAAAAAGGCATTGGAATTCTCAATTCCTAATGGGACAATGTCTCAAGGATATACCGCAGCCTTTGCTTTAAGTATGGTCAAATATGGATAGACTGTCATATAGAATGGAAACCAGTTTCTTCCATGGAAAAAGGAAATTCTTAGTAGTTAATGGCAATGCAAACTTAGATTCAGGCAAAGGATGAACAAGAATAACTACAGATGTCTCAAGCTTTAATCTACTGATTCTAAAACTAGTAACTCTTCCAATAAGGTGGCCACGCACTTTGGACAACTAACTAAATGGCATATTTTCTCCAAGAGACAGTTGCGAGAGATAAAAAGCAGATCCTCTATGAAACTTAGATTTTGGAGCTAAGGATTCCTGGTGCAAGCTTTCTATCTGACACACTTTAAAAGAAAAAAGAAGGAACTAAAATACAAGATACAACTTGAGGTATGAGGGTATGGAAAGCAGAAGGTGATTTTCAAGGAATTACATTCATGATTACTGAGCTGAGGACTATATACCATCATACCACAGTGCAAGTTTCTTCTTTCAATCTAAAATATCACATATTTATTGTCTACTTGGCAATCATGGAGCTGAGGGAAGCCATTGCCATGTGTTATATTTTAAGTGGAATCCTTCTACCACTGCTTTGGGCCTTTCTTCATGCTCCACACTACAAGGCCCACAGCAATGCCCTGCTGTAGAAGGATGCACAAATAACCCAGATCATCCCAGAATCAGCTGAAATGTCTGGTGGTTCACAATATATTCACATTTGTAATATACTGATTTCACCTTTTGGGTTATAATTTTAAAAATCATCTCCAGTGATACTACTTTTTGATTGATCAAAAATAATTCTTACATGAGTAACTCTTGACTTACTTTACCTTGCACACAAAGTATAAAAGTAATACTTTGCTCACTTTCTCTTTTCTCCCCTGACTTTGAAATACTTTGCTACCAAATAAACTCAAGGAGTTGATGCACCATATCAGAGAGGCTCCGGTATCTGCAGAAAAAGGCTGTTGTTCCTTGAGTGCACATCAGAATGGAGAACCCACAGATTTTCCGTAGCAAATAGCTTATCACTTTTGCAACTCAAGTTATTAAAACATGCAACTAAACCTTTGCTTAAAAAAATCTGATCTTGACATGTCCCTGAATCCTAGCACATTGAAAATAGAGTCATATTCTAAGCTGGGTATTAAGTCAGGAAACCAGGAAATGACAAGGAAATGGTGAATTATATTCCAGGAAGAAGCAAATGGCTTCACCTGTATAGCTAATATAAACCCAGAATATATGTGTTAATAACAACAGACAAATTGAATGCGGAAGTAGCACAAATTTAAATCTGTCAGCATATTGAGTCAATGCTGGTATACTGCCTCAAGGTTTTTGTTTTGTATTTCCCCCCCCTGAGTTTCCAGAGGAGCAAACTGATTTTAATGTTCCATTGCCAATTTTCTCTCAATATAAGAGAGAATGAAGAAATCAACTTTATACTGAAGACAGAAATTAAAAATACTTCTTAGAAACTGCTCTAATTTAATTGTGCCCACTGGCTAGCCATCTACAGTGACCATATGGAGTAAGGGTGAATGTTTTTAGAAAATAATCTTCTTCTCTTGTTAGTTAAATTGATTACTAAAAGAAGAACAAACAAAGCTGCCTTTATTATAATATTTCTTTCAATACACATAAAATTTGAGTGCCTCTTTCTGGGAAAAAAACAACAACACACCAGCATTCTCTTAATGCACACATATTAGGTAACACTTATTTGTAGTCATCAAAAACTGTGCTATAAATGAGTCTTGCCTAATATTCTCTCATTGTTTAAAGTATTGCCATATTGTATTGAAGTCCTAACCAGAATAATAAAGAAGGGTTGTAATACTGGGTCGGAACCAAAGTAATCTGTCTTCTGACAGGTTCTTCAGTCAGAAGGGCTATGATACCAAATGTATATCTGAATCTACATAAAGGAATGAAAAGTTCCCCGAAGTGGTTAAAAGCTGGGTAAATATATCATGAATCTCTTTCCATCAATCTCTTTCTCCTTCTTTTTTCTAAATAACTGTCTAAAATAAAATTTATAATTAATAATGTTATGGTTAGAGTAGTAATAACAATGCATTATTGGGTTTATAGCAGATGTAGAAGTAAAACGTATGCTGTTTTATTCGGGGGGGGGGGGGATGTTTATTTGAAGAAACGTGATTGTCTATGTACATCACGGCAATATCTGGAGACATTTTTAGTTGAATTCGTTCTTACAACTGGGGGATGTTTATTAACATCCAGTAGGTACAGGCCAGCCATGCTGCTAAGCATCCCCCAATGCACAGGACAGTTCCTCCCAACAAAGACTTATCCCACTCTAAATATCAACAGTGCCACTATGAAGAAGCCTGTGTCTAGATAGGAAGTCCTTAGCAATTTACAGAAATCCACTAAAACTATTAAGCAGTTTTTGCAAGTTTCAAGATATATAAAATCAATTATATATCTATATACTATCAACAACAGATGGAAACTAAAAATGATAAAGGCTATTAAAATAGCATCAAAAATTTGAAATATCCAGAGACAAATTTATCAGAATAAATCCAAGACCTATATAACAAACTATTACTTTTCCCTGCTGGAATTCAAGGAATATCTGAATCACAGTTTTTAAAAATATTTTTTTTATTTATTTCAGAGAGGAAGGGAGAGGGAGAGATAGAAACATTGATGAGAGAGAATCATTGATTGACTGCCTCTTGCACACCCCACTCAACCTGGGCATGTGCCCTGACCAAGAATCGAACAGTGACCTCTTGGCTCATAGTCGACATTCAACCACTGAGACACACCGGCTGGGCCACAGGTTTTTTTTAAAATGTTGTTAAAATGTAAATTCTTGCCAATATTTTATAGATTCAATGTGACATCAATCAAAATCTTAGTAGGACTTTTAGAAAATCACAAACTAATTCTAAAATGTATATGAATGACAAAGAACTTAATTAGCAATTAATGTTGACTAAGAAGGACAAAGTTTTCAAGGATTTCAAGGATTACTATAATTCCACAGAAAACAAAAACCATGGCATTGGTGTAAAGCTATCCATATACATCAATGGAGCAGAACTGAGAGTCAAGAAATAGATCCACATACATATATGGTCAATTGATTTTGACAAGGTGCTTAGCTTAAAACAAGTCCATAGTGTTCAAGACCAAATAAATGGCCTTAAAATATATTTTAAAATTATGTTGCTGATATATTCATTCACGAGACAAAATATGCAATATTTCTCAATAATGGAATACTTGCTTCTAAAATTGGCCAACACTTTCCTCATATAAATAAGAATTGTAGCTATTTTAATTTGAGCATGGATAAGATTTCATACCATGAGTTATTTTGATTATAGTTATTGGCCTCAATAATGGAGATATAATGAATATTTTCCTCAGTTTTTCTCCCTGTTGAAGCAACTCCAAATATACATTTTATATTCACGATTAGTAAAATTATCATTCATCTAGAATACTTGAAAAAATACAGGTTATAAAAGAAACACAATGTGTCTTTGAACATGTAATTCAAAGATAAGCACTATTAATATAAAAGTTAATGCACTTCCAATCTTTTAAGATTATATAAAATTTAATTTTCCATGGGTCAGAAATTAACCACATTCTTAAAAACTAGAAAATTACTTGGGATAATTTCCCCTCTCACTTTGGAATCTGAATGATGTAGAATTAAATTCTATCTCTGACACTATTGTATGGCTATGGTAAAGTCACTTTCTCTAAGATTTATATTTTACCTGTAAATTGTTATTACTGTTAATTAATTCTGTGTAGTCATTATAAATTTTTATATATTTAAATACTTCTGTATCTTCTATAAACAATTGTTTGTGAGCCCCCAAGGTTCACATCAACCATATCAGTTGGCTAGAATACTCATTCGAGACCTCCCAGACATTCCCATACTCCTACCATCAAAGGATTATTGTCTCAGTACATACAGATATGCACACACACAAATAACTGGCAAGTTCAAAGAGTGGGTACACATGAGGCTATGGGTTCAGTAAGAATTCCCATCAGATAGAAGGGAGACATATGTAATACTAGAGGCCTGGTTCACGAAATTTGTACACTCAGGGGGGGGGGGGTGTGTCCCTCAGCTTGGCCTGCACCCTCTTGCAGTTCAGGACCCTTTGGGGGAAGTCTGCCTGCTGGTGGTCAGACATCCCTCTCGCAGTCCGGGGCTCTTGCAGTCAGGGACCCCTCGCTCCTTACTGCCTGCAGTGGAGGCAGAAGTTCCTGCCACCACCACTGTGCTTGCCAGCCGTGAGCCCGGCTTCTGGCTGAGCAACGCTCCCCCTGTGGCAGCGCTCTGACCACCAGGGGGCAGCTCCTGTTTGAGCCTCTGCCCCCTATTGGTCAGTGCACATCATAGTGACTGGTTGTTCCACTGTTCGGTTGATTTCCATATTAGCCTTTTATTATATAGGATTATCAATAATAAAAAATAAATTTAAGAAAAGAAAACCAGGGATTGAAATCTAGATATTAACTTTGAATTCCATTTATTTTATCAACAAAATTACTTCATTTTCTAAACATAAGATGATGTATTAAAAAATATGTTTTGTTAATCAAACAACTTACCCTTAGTGTAAAGATTTTAACCAGAATCACTAAAATAATTCTAAGATTTATATTATTTTTAATAATTATTATTAAACAGCATTAAATTGAAATTATTTCTGATCACATTTTGTCTTAAAGAAATTCCTCATTCAATCATAAATTTGTATGGTAAATAATTATTGATTGAGAACTTACTATATATAAAGAAGTCTATGCTAAGTATTGTGCTTGCAATGACAGAAAAAAACACACCATAATCTTTCTTACAGTCTGGTGGAGACACACACATATGTATACACACAGAGAAAGAGACATGTATATTATACAAAACATGAAATACATATATAAATACACTTAAGTATGTATATATAGGTAAATTTAGGTGGAATGCCCTTTGGAAATGAAGAAAGGCCACTTTGAAGAAGTAATTTTTAAGCTGAAAATCAAGGAATGAATAGAACTCAGCCAGACACATTTAGAAGTCTGGGAGTGAGCTAGTTGACTTGTTATCTCAAAAAGTAAAATTATAATACTCACAAGTTTCAAGTGATGGAAACCATTTCAGGCAACTATACTGATCTCTTTCCAAATGAATCAAGGAATTAAAAGAAAATAGTGCTCATAAATGCTGTCACAATAATATTAGAAACCTTAGCTTTATGTCAAGTATAAATCAATCCTTTCAACACTTATGTCTTCCAGAAATCTCCAAGGCAACACAAATCCATCAAAAGTCATAGTGCCAGGGAACGCCTGGAGGGCAGCCATATTATTTTGTAGCTCCAAAGAGGCAACTGCAAGTGTGTAATCGAAGTCTGGCTTACTCCGCACTGACAAAATGAGACCAATAAAAGTTGTGCATCTTCATGCTCTATTTCAGATGACTAAATTTCCCTGCCTTCAAGCTCTTAGTAGGTTTAACCAGATGTGTCCCTGCTCTCATCGCCTGCTGTTTCTGGCAGACATTTTATTGCTGCTCCAGATGTTCAGTTTTGCTTGCTGTGTCCATCATAAACATCATGTGTCTCACAACTCTGAGTAATATCAATTGAATGACTGTCAGTTATTTGTTCCTTTGAATTTCAGGCACTTAATTCATTGGTCTATGTAGTGTCTAAACTTTATTCATGAGTGGCAGTTTAAGGGGAGGCAAGTGGCAAATTATAAAAATAAATAAATATTAGTTCACAATCATAAAATGACAGTGGTAGAAAATTTAGAGACATTCTAATAGAAATATTTCTATTTATAATAATAAAAGTGTAATATGCTAATTAAACCAGACAGCCGAATGACCTTCCAGACATCATTCCAGATGCAGCCACAGTAGTGGGGCTGAGGCAGAGGTGGTTAGGTGTGATCAGGAAGGCAGGGGAGCAGTTAGGGGCAATCAGGCAGACATGCTGAGTGGTTAGGAGCGATCAGGTAGGCAGGCAAGTGGTTAGGGGCAATTAGGCAGGCAGGAGAGTGGTTAGGAGTGATTAGGCAGGCAGGCAAGTGGTTAGGGGTGATGAGGCAGGCAAGAGAGTGGTTAGGGGCAATTAGGCAGGAGAGTGGTTAGGGGTGATCAGGCAGGCAGGCAAGTGGTTAGGGGCGATTAGGCAGAGGGGTTTGGGGCGATCAGGCAGGCAGGAAAAGTAGTTAGGGGCAATGAGGCAGGCAGGCAGAGTGGTTAGGGGCAATCAGGCAGGCAGGCAGGACAGTGGTTAGGAGCCAGTGGTCTCAGATTGCGAGAGGGATGTCCGACTGCCAGTTTAGGCCCAATCCACGGAATCGAGCCTAACCTGGCAGTCAGACATCCCCCAAGGGGTTCCGGATTGCGAGAGGGTGCCGGCCAAGCTGAGGGACGCCCGCACAAATTTCATGCACAGGCCTCTAGTTTAAACATAAAGAAGTATCTCATGCCAGAGTAACTAAGATGTTAGAAGGTAGATACAAGATTAAACAAAGATTTCTTTAAGTGGTCAGTTTTGGGGATTTGCACAATACTTCAACAATTGTCTGACTCTAACAAACTATGGCTAATGGACCAAACCTACTCAGCTACCTATGTTTGTGTCTGCAGTTTCATTGGGATAAAACATGCCTATTTATGCCCATTTTTACCTATATTTTAAGGTTCCTTTCCAGTTTGAGTCATGTGACAGAGACTGTAAGGCCTGCAAAGCCTAAAATATTTACTAATAGTTCATTACAGAAAAAGTTTGCTAACCCTGATCTAATTCATAATTTTTAAGTTAATAATTGTGCTCAATTTCAGCTTTTCCAAAGATAATTTGAAATATGTTGTGGTCAGAGTAATTATTTTGGATTTCGATGATCATCATAAAAATGGACAATATTATGGTTGGAAAGGCCGGCACAGGACATTTTTAGTTCAACTCCCATTCAATGAAAAAAAAAAGTCTTTTATTCCATTTCTGAGAGGTACTCCTTCAGGCTTGCTTGAATAACTCCACTGAAGGGAATTAGAGTACCTCCTGGAGCAGTGCACTACTTGGATGGGCAACACTGTTAGTTGGAGTAAACTTCCACATTTTCAATCAGATCTGATATTTGTAAACTCTACTGATTATAATCCAGTCTGCACAATATCAGAGAACAAACACATAGGCTCTACATGCCAGCCTTTTAATTTTCTTACATGGCAAATCACATTGATTTTATTCCCTGGGAAAATATTTTTCATTCATTCTCACTGTCAGACTACTCAACATCCTGGCCATGGTCCCTGGATGCAATCTTAATTGGTGAGGTTTGTATTTTAAATGTAGCACCTGGAATTGGAAAAATCCCAACCCTGTATCATGTATACCCTTTCAGTTATATTGGACAGATTTCTTCGTATCTCAGTATTATGGTGATGACAACATGTGTCACATGGTAGTAATGTAAAAATAAAGTGAGTTAGTACACATCTATGCTCCATACACTGGCATAAAAACATATTAGGCATTCAGCCAGTGTTAGTTCTTTATGGAGCCTTTCTCCTTCTATTTCGGAGTTAGTTTGCATATGAAAAAAATAATTAGGGAATTTGCCTTGTTCCAAAGTAGTTCATATTCTAATAGGAAAGATTAGTACCTAACCAAATAATTACAATGCAACAAAATAAATTCTCTAATATAAGGTAACACATAGGAAATACATTTTAAATGTATGAAGATGAGTTTTATAGAACGGCTTAGTTTTAATAATCTATGATCTTTTATTTAAGTTCCTAAACTAGGTAGCTTAAAACATTTATTGTGTAAAACATTTCAGAGGAAAGAATCAGGATTTTATGTCTTGTTCAATAAATATTGGGTTGCCCCTGGGGTCTAATAAAAATTGTATATTATAATTATTTGTTTGATGACAGCATAAGCACAGCTTAAGACATAGAATGGCTTTTTGATGTGGCTTCCAGCAGTTTGTGAACTCATTCTTGCAATAATTAAATATCTTTTAAAGTGATAATAGCTCTTTCAGATTACAGTTATTCTTTAGACAAATGAGTTATTTGCTTAGGATCCAGTATCTTCAAGAAGCTAATGAATTTTTCAAATATATTAAACATATTCTAAGAGTTATGTTCTACAGTGAAAAAGATGGCCCAGTGGCAAATCACTTTCTTATCATTTACTTACAAAGGCACAATGCTATAAGATTACCTGAATGCTTTTATTTGCACATGTTGTGCTCTAGGAATGGGAGCAAGTACTTAGGAGACAAGGAGAGGGGGATCATAGTAGGGGAAATTACCAATTTTACTTAAAAAATGGTTGATTATTTTGTATATTTTATAATACTCAACAAAGTGTTGTAGGCAGTGGGAATGGCACCAGTTACTTGACTGGTGGGTTAAGACCAAACCTGGGTTCAGCAACCTGGGTTCTTGGAAATGGGCCTGGAGGGCTGGAGGGGTGGAGGGAAGGGAAGGAATAGGCACTGGCATGATCCCAAGAGGGAGAGCGCACTGGGTCCTCCATCCTAAGGGTTTTAAGGGCGGAGATTTTATGGAAGATCCCAGGGAAAGATTTTAATAGGACCAGCAGTTTTCTAGGTGTGTCCTTTCAGAGTTGTGGTCTCCACTGACTAATTGGCTGGCACTAGGGTAGGGGCCATTATTCAATGCAGCTGGACCTGAGGCTGGTTTTGTTACTTATCTGGGCCTGGAGCTGAAATAAAACTGAGACCTCGATGTTATCTCTAGGAAGGAAAGGTCAGGGGGACCAGCAATACGCTAGGGGAGGAAAAGTCACCCTGGGGGCAAGATCCCACCCTACAACTGATTGTCCATTGCTAGGCCCCTGGGGCTTTCCATCCTGGTGACCTTCTGTACCTGGCCCATTGTCCTTGCTCTGATCATGTCTGTCTAACTGCATACAGCAAAAGCACTGAATATTTTTTATTTATCTTTATAATTTTTGAAAATTTTCATTGTGGCATTAAAAACTTCTCCAAATTAAACAGTAATACTGGCTTTGTAAAGAAAGATGTAAATCACTATAAGTTATTATCCTATATAATAAAAGACTAATATGCAAATCGACCAAACGGCGGAACGACTGGTTGCTATGATGCGCACTGACCACCAGGGGGTGGATGCTCAATGCAGGAGATACACTGCTCAGCCAGAAGCCAGGCTCATGGCTGGCAAGTGCAGTGGTGGCAGTGCTAAGGATGTCTGACTGCAGGCTTAGGCCCGATAAGCCATCAGTCAGACATCCCCCAAGGGCTCCTGGACTGTGAGACGGTGCAGGCCAGGCTGAGGGACCCTCCCGAGTGCACAAATTTTGTGCACCGGGCCTCTAGTGTCATAAAAAAGAAAGTATCCACTCAAAAATAATCAATTGTGTAATTATTTGTTTTACTGCAAAAATCTTATTATTATTTCAATAATTATATCAAGTTATATATTCTTCACAGAAAGAGATTAAACTGAAAAGACTGGAGGAACTTTAGATTTTATTAATGTTATGTCAAGCAAGACACCATAGGAGTGAGACTATGGTGTCTTCCATTGGGCACAGAAATGTGCATTCTAATGAGTACTTATTTAAAACTAGAGGCCTGGTGCACAGATTTGTGCACCAGTGGGGTCCCTCAGCCTGACTTGTGGGGACTGGGCCAAAAACAGCTCTCTGAGGGGTCCTGGATTGTGAGAGGGCGGTTCTCAGGTGATGCACCCTGGAATCAGGCTCCCTCCTCTCTGGTTCTGGGTGCGTCAGCTGAGAACCGCAGCTGCCAAGTCACTGCAGCTAGGCAGCTCCTGTGTTGAGCGTCTGCCCCCTCGCGGTTAGTGCACATCATAGCTACTGGTCAGAGCATCTGCCCCCTGGTGGTCATTGTGCATCATAGCTACCGGTTGCACAGTCAGATGGTTGCTTAGGCTTTTATATATAGAGATTGGGGCATTTTGCATATTTAACTTTTCTCAAAATGATTCCACTTTGATTTTCCTCAAATTATCATAAAAATGAGGAATTATAAGCAAAGATCTAATCTGTCACAGTTTTCTTTGTCTTTAATATACAACTGTCAATAAAGTCTTTTCCTGCCTATCAATTTTAAACTGATGTCTTGTAATCTCTTACTAGACAAGTTGGCTTTAACTGAATCCCCTAGTTTCTCTATCATGTCCAGCACCAATACAGCAGATGAATAATCCAAGGGCATTGAGTCTATATATCAACATATAATACTCACTGAGAAGTTAATCACTGTTCTCCTTACTTTTATATAAAAATACATAAAGCAGTTGATATGACCTTTTAAGACTTTTATTCATTCTATGAGCATTTATTGAGTTCCTAATTTAAGCTAGGCATTTTGCTAGGTTGTGAAAATCACCGTAAAAACAAGATATGGTCTTAGAGCTTGAGGAGTTCACAGTTTGAGAAAGAAAACAAAAGTACATATTTCAAGATATAATATATATAATACATGTAGGTAGATATATATTGGTATTTCTAAATGTTTATAAACAACATATTTTATATATTTACATAGTTATATGAAATTTTTTTATATTGTATATTTTTATATACTAACATAAGAAAGCATGTAGGTAACATGAATACCTTGTATGTATATACACATATATAACAGTATTATAATAATTAGGCATATGATATAAATATACATATAATGTAAATAAATGCTATATATATATATACACTGTAATTCAAGAATTTTCAATAAACCTAAAGATTTGCACTACATAGACAAACTATGAATAAACATAGAGTACATTTTCTAACATACTGATTGTATAACTTTGAAAAGTAAAGTCAAATCAGTGCCAAAAATGAGTACTTTCTAAAGGTTAAATAAATTGTACTGCCACTGAATTAAAGATGTTGAAAAGCTCTTAAAGGTCATCCTTTCATTTGGTTTTACCTGTTTACTAACTATATCACTGAGAACTATATGATATGCTTCACAGATTGGTAAGAACATTAAGATCTATATGCAAATGATAATCTGCATTAATATTAAGATTTAATATTACTAACTTCTAATTTGTGTATTAGTGAATAATCAAAGAGAACTGGCATCAATAAAATTTATATTTATTAATATGTATTAATATCTATATATATATAGACATATCCTATATAATAAAGATGTAATATGCAAATGGTCGTTATGCCGTGAAGTGTAACAACCGACCGCATAACGACCAGATCACGTATCAGCAGGAGGGTGATTAAACCAGCGAGCTACAAGCAGACAGTGGAGAGCTACAGGAGGGGGCAGGGCAGCAAGCTATGGGGGGGTGTGGGGGGTGCAGGGAGCTACAGGAGGGCGGGGCAGGAGGTGGAGAGCTACAGGAGCGTGACAGCAAGCTACTGGCTATAAGCAGGTGGCAGAGAGCTACAGGAGGGGGCAGAGAAGCAAGCTATGAAGGGGGGTGGGGGGAGGGGGGAGCTACAGGAGGGTGAGGCAGCGGGCAGAGAGCTACTGGAGGGCAGCAGCAAGCTACTGGCAAGCTACTGGTGCACGGATTTGTGCGCAGGGCTACACACACTAGAGGCCTGTTGCACGATGATTCGTGAAATAGGCCTTCCTTCTTCTAGCTTCCAGCACCCAGGACACAGGCCTTCGCTTTGGCCACTGCTTTCCATCTTCGCTCCGGCTGGAGTCTTTGCTCTGGCTGGAGCCTTCAGTCTTCTTTGCTCTGGCTGGAGCGCCACTCCTATAGCTCCCTCTGCCCCCCGCCCTCCCCCTCATAGCAGGCGTCCGGCCCTGCCCTGCCTGTGTATGCAAATGAAACCACCATATTTGTTGGGTTAATTTGCATACTTACTCCTGATTGGCTTGTGGGCGTTGCAGAGGTACTGTCAATTTGCATATTTCTCTTTTATTAGTGTATAAATATGCACACACTTTTAGTTAGATATGAATAAAGTTTCCTTACTCTATACATACACATACAGAAATACACCTTGAAAAATAAAGGGCTGCTCACAGGTCAAATGGCAAATTGACCAGTTTACTTGTGGTATCTACTACTGCCCTTTTAATCCTACTTATCTCCTGGTAACCCTTTTTACCTTCTAGTCCCAAATAAGTACTGCATAATACTGACTGATATATGTTCTGCATTTTATCTCTTAAAGATGCATGTATTTTAACTCCAAAAAGCCTGGGAAAACTTGAGCCAAGGGAATAAAAAGTATTATAATTAGTTTTTATTATGGATTAAAAATAAAACTTTGGTAATTAGGGAGTATGTATGGCCCTTAATAATCATACTGTTTTTTTTTAACATCTTCTTTTTACTCCTCAATATTCAGAAGAATTATTAATTATCTATCAGAGGAGTTTCTGGAACATATTGAATGTTTAATAAAAGTTGTTAAATAAGTTATTGAGTGACAATGTTACATTATAGTCCTACATATCACTGGAATTGATTGCAAAAGCTAAACAAAACATTTAAGGCCTGAAATAGCTCTTAGTTCATGAATTAAACCAGTTTCATAGATCCTAGACTAAATTATAAGATTAAAGTAGAGAAAAAGAGAGGAATGATCTATGACCTCATGTTGCCATATATATATAGAGATAGATACAAATATATCTTTTATCGATATCTCTATATAGACATACTGGCAGAATAATTAAAATATTTCAAAATATTTTATCCTAAAAATGATTTATGAAAAGTCTTTACATGACCACATTGCATATTTCCAGCTCTTTTGAGTTAGAAAAATATGGAGATTCTCACATATAAAACTAGAGATTATTGGTGACTTAAAATATATACATGCCCTTCATGTGATCTCTCAATTCTTCTTTTTTTCTTCTTCTTTAAAATATGGATGTACACCAATAAAAAAACACACACTCAATAGTGACTAATACTTGATAGGAGAAAAATAAGAAAAAGACATATGTTATGTAAAGGTGGCAAGACATCTCACTTTTAGTGTTCTAAAATGACATATGAGAACAACAAAATATACTTAAAATTGAATATAGGTCACTTATGTGTTCATAATATGAATTTCTGAGAAATATTTTGATTTTTTTGGCTGATATCCAGTTGCTAAGGGCTAGGGTTTCTCAAAGTTGAGCCACCTAAAATTATTGAAAAAGTCTCCAGAGTCAAGTAATTCTATTTCACAAGTGACATGAATCCTTTCCCACACAAGTGCCTTCTGTTGGTTCTGAAGCACTTACAAATTCCTGAATTTACAAGAAAGGGCCTGATGTTTAGTCTATAGTGGGCATTAGTGGTGTGTTTATGGTCCAGGCATGCTGGGCGACATAACTTGCTGGACCCAGTGCAAATGCAAGTGTGGACACCTTTGTTTAAGAAGCAAGAAACTATACTGCTAAAGTACTAAAATATAGCACATGATTTTTTTTTCCACTTTTTTCCACCATATATTTCTACTTGTTGTGTTGGTGGGTTTTTTGTTTTTAATTTTTTATTTAGTGTCCTAAGGGCAAAACATTAAAAATTGTATCATCAACTTTACTGTTCATCTTTAAATGCAAATAAACATTTAACTCCTAAGCAGAATTCCTGAAACTACACAATTCATATTTTGCAGGCAGTACATGCATATTAATTTTGTTCTTATCAGAAGAATAGAAACACAAAATGAACTGGAATACTCGTCACTTCTTGATACAAACATATTCTGTCTACACTCTTTATACCCTGCTACTGAAGAAAAAAGGAAGACTAAAAGTTGAAGGAACAAGGAATCTGAGTAGACCTATCTTTCTTTTTCACTTAATTTCAATTTAAGAGGTTAGTTAATAGAGGAAAGTTACACAACTGAAAAAACACACCACATAATAAGGTTTCTAGGTTGTTTCATACAACACCATTGACTTATTTCTGTGTTTAAACAAGTTTCTGGTTCAAACAAAATGTGTAGTATCTAGGGCCCATCAGTGTCCTGTTCACTCAGCCATCGACATAACTTGCTCACCTTATACTTGCTCTGAGATTTGCCAAAGCTCCCACACACTATGGGCCCAAAGGAAGTCTGTGCTCAGGAGGCCTCGCTAATGCTGTATGTGAATAGAATGGCAGGAAATACGCTCCATTGTCCCATCAGACCTCAATTACCCAGCCCAAGTGCAAAATAAAATTATTAAGAATTCAAGATGGCTTTCCTTCCTGTGTTATTTTGCCAGTCCCTGACACTGAAGCCACACCAAACTTTCTGCCATTCACCAAGCAGGCCCCATATTCTCCACCTTTCCTTTGTTGCGCACTCTATTCCTCTAGCTGTAATGTTCTGCACTTATTCTTTACAATTACAACTTGCCAAAAACAAATGGGTCAAGAAATTAGATATGAGCTGGATGAACTCGCCAGTCTGGTAAAAACAACAACAACAACAAAAACAAATGAGAAATTTTGCACTGAAACCAGGCATGTGAATATGGTGGACAAAAATTCAGTATCTTCTGAGATGATAATGGCGATAGCATTGCTGCTCAGGACTACTGTGGTCATTGCAGTATGGTTAACTAAAGTAAACCTACTGTTCTTCAACATAAAAATAAAAGCCAACACACATACCAATGATGAAGAAAAGCTCAGTACCTTTCTGGTAAAGGAAAGCTGCTCTCAACAATTCCCTCAAAGCTCTGAAAAACAAAAAAAATTCAAGATGGCAGCATCATAGTATTGAACCAAGCATGGTGCCCATCGAAGAGCCCCATTGATGGTGGATGCTTTTGAATTTAACACCAGACTTACGTGTAAGAATACTGGTCCAAGTTGAAGAACTTGACATATTGTCTGCCTCCTCTATGTGCACATAATAGCCATTATCCAATGGTGATCCTGCCAAGTATTGGATTCTCCTATAAGTTTGAAAGGGTATGGTCTATTTACTTGCATGATCTATAAAATTCTATTTATTTCACAATCATACAGGAAATTCTCCAAACTTTTTCCTTTCCAGATTAACTTTCCTCTTCACATTTAAGCTGCTTCATAAATATGTCACCATTTATAGATCCTTAGGTCATCATGCATCTTAAATCACCTCAGCTTTCCACATCAAGAATAAGAGATAATTAAGGACCTGGGCCTTTAGTTTCTAGGAAATGCTGTCTCTGGCCCTGCATTCAGATAAATGATCACAATAGTTATATTCAACTATACAAATCCTTTATGACTGAAGAGTACCTTTATAGAATCAAGAACATAACCTACTTTGATCAATAGGAATTGAAATCATTAAAAAATGTGATAATATAACCATACATGTTTCAAAGATTGTTTAACTTCTATATAAAGTATGGGTTAAATATTTCAAGTATTGCTTAAAGTTGGGACATACCATGGTACAGGTTTCCCCAGGACAGTCTAAGATTAATCCTGTCACTACAGGTATAATATTAACTTTCTACTTCCCAAAAGTGTACTGGTTGTTGGTAAATTATAAAGTCCCCCTACTTACTTGCAAATATAAGTGTATGAAACAAACAAACAAAAAAGAAGTGCTTACACCAGAGGATAAAATGTAAAACACCTAACTGCTGTTATACATCTAACTCAAATCAAATATACAATACGTATGAACAATAACATTAGCAAAAATGTAACTATAATGGAGCTTAAATCTAGTTATTATTTGACCCAGCGGCATGAAAGAAACAGAAAAAATATATGACTTTCAGAATGATTCAATTCTTGCTATTGTGCTGATGCACCAAGGCTACAAAGCACAATGCAAACCTTGAACAAATGCTTTTTTAACAAAGCAAGGAACTTAAATACTCTAGCATGTTAATGGTAGAAAGAAAAAAGAAAATGTCTGTAAGTCATCAATTAATACAAAAAGAAAATTAAGCTGGGCTAATGCATGTTTACCAGGCGCGCGCGCGCACACACACGCACAGAGGCAGCTTATGCAATAGCTGATTGGTATATTAAAACTGCTTTTTTACCTTTTCTTTTTGTTTAACAAAGCTGATATTCGTTTTCTCTGTTAAAAATGTTATTTGCCAAGGTTTTTTAAAAGCTACTGCTTCTCAAAAAGCAGACTTCACCTGGCTACTTATACTCGAGTATTCAGCACTCGAGTGTATTGCTCCAAATATCCTGCCCACAACCTATTTCCTACATTACCCTCATCATAGCTTTTATCTCATTGACATATAATTGCCAGTTTATTTATCTTGTATGTTCTAAATAATAAGCCCACCAGAAAAGACTATATTTATCATGGAAGAACCATGCAATTCATGCATGTTTGTTTGTTTGTTTATTTTATTGATTTCAGAGAAGAGGGGTGAGGGAGAGAGAGATAGAAACATCAAAGATGAGAGAATCATTGATCTGCGGCCTCCTGCATACAAACACTGGGGATTGAGCCTGCAACCTGGGCATGTGCCCTGACCAGGAATCAAACCGTGACCTCCTGGGTCATAGGTTGACACTCAACTACTGAGCCATGCCAGCCTGGCTGGTATAATGCATGTTTAACAGGCGCACGCGCACGCGCGAGCACACACACACACACACACACAGGCAGCTTAATTTGGCTGATGACAAGTGATAGACATTTGTATGTTAGATTACATATTACTACACAGTATTATTGATTTACAGAATATGATATAGCTTAAACTATATCAAAATCCATATAAAATTTAGCTATCCAGATACGAGTTGACAGCATTCAGAGATGCATATAAACAAAACTGGGTTTAAACTGTCTAGTTAATTTTTTAAGTCCAGGTCAATAAATATTTGTCATATATCTTTAATGGCTAAAGTTTTTTTTTATCCTTTCTGTCCATGATAAGCTAACAATCCAGTAAATAAAGATAAGTGCAAGGAAATTCACCACTCTTTTAAAATGCATAAACAGAAGATTCCCTAGAAAATCTAATCCACTTGGAAATCTCTAAATTAATAGATGAAATGACATTAATTTTTTTAAATTAAAAGTAATTTCATCATGTTTAGTATTCCCCTGTCATCAAAACCGACATATTTTATCCTAAAATTGAATTAACTTTCTGCAAGCTGCATTTCCTTGGCATTGGTAAAGATCAAAGGACGACGGCCTAAGGACCCATACGTAGCCGGATTTAAGACTAGTTGTCCCCAGAGTCAGCCCTCATATCATTACAGATATTTCACTAGGTTCATTCTACTCATGATCTAAGCTAGTCTGAGGGTAGACAATATCAGTATATAAATTATAAGGAAATCAAAAATATTTGCAGCTTTAGGACATATGCAAAAAATAATCTGTATAGTTCTCAAGAGCTAGTCATCAGTTATCCCTAAAATGGGTTCCGATTGTGTCTGCTAAAATCCAATTTACAAGATTAATCAAATTAATTAAAAAATGTTGGAAAAGGTAAGAGTGTGATACTTTTACAAAATGCTTAAGCTTCCACAAAATATTTAGAATTTAAATATTATTTTATAATTTAAATTCAAATATATTTTCAAATATTTACAAAAGCATTTTATAAAGGTTTCCTTATAAAAAGGCACATATCAAAACTGTGGGTTTGATAATATAAGATTATCAGGGCCAAAGTATTTGGGTACAATAATAAAGGTACACCTTGTTTGTAATTTCCCTATGTCCTTTATTTTCTCTTGCCCACCACATAAGAGTCAGTGATAATCCCCACATGAATATCTGCTTTATACGTGGATTCTTTCATACTGTTTTAATTTCTGGCAATACTCCTAGCTATACCTCATCTGTAGATAAATCCCAAGACATTGAGATGAGACTTTACCCCCAACTTCTTTGCATACTAATAGGTAGCTTTGAGCTAAATGAAAATGTTCTTTTCCCTGCACAGGAAAAATAGCACACAAATTTAATTTTCAGTGGGTACATTTTTTTTTCTTTTATCCTGAACTGCATCATTGGCTATTGGCTTCTGAGTCTTTTTGGATTGTTTCTCATTTATATCTCTACTTTAACATTGCTTCTTCAGACTCTATCACCAATTACCATATACATCTTACGAAACAACTCACTGATTGAGCCAAATTCAAAGAGACACTGGGTAACACATTCACATTTGCTTAATAACCTCATCCTCATCCCTAATCCATGAGTTTAATTAAACTCTGTGCTTTTATTTCCAGGCATACATTTTCAATGCAATCTTCCTGAATTCAAAGTAAGCCTCTCTGCCCCAGTCAAATGATGCTTTTAAGAATTTTAAGCAAAAGCAATGAATCAGGGCAAACCATGAAGGACAGTGCTCAGAGTCTCATATCTCTTGGCGAGATATTATTCCCTAAGAAGGAATTGTATGGGGCATTTCTTCATGTACACCATTTAATTGGAAGTATTATGGGAAAGAAGTTTATGAGAGGACAACCTCTGACAAGAACATTGTAATATGAATTTATTAACTGAAGATCTGTATATTAAACCCCAATTGACTACAGTGTACTTAAAATTTGCTAAGAAGGTAGGTCTTATGTTAAACGTTCTTACCACACATCATTATCATCATCATCATAATAATCCCCATAGTCATCTCCATAAATAAAAGGGGTAGGAGGAAACACTGGGAGAGATGGATATGTTAATGGCTTAATGGAGGTAATGTTTCCATGGGTGATACATATCTCCAAACTCATCAAGTTGTACAGATTAAAAATGAACAGTTTTTATGAAAAAAAAATCCTACATAATAAAAGGCTAATATGCAAATGACCAAATGATGGAATGACCAGTCACTATGATGCGCACTGACCACCAGGAGGCAGACACTCAATGCAGGAGCTGCCTCCTGGTGGTCAGTGTGCTCTCACAGGGGGAGTGCTCCTCAGCCAGAAGCCAGGCTCATGGCTGGCAAGCACAGCGGCAGTGGTGAGAGCCTCTCCTGCCTCCGTGGCAATGCTAAGGATGTCCGACTGATGGCTTAGGCCCACTAAGCTGTCAGTCAGACATCCCCCCAGGGCTCCCGGACTGTGAGAGGGCACAGGCCAGGCTGAGGGGACACCCCCCCCAAGTGCACAAATTTCGTGCACCAGGCCTCTAGTATTAAAATAAGGATAAACAAACAAATAAATCCCTGTGAGCAAAAAGCTAAAATGATAAAAATAGGATCATTTGATATGAAATCATATACTGGAAAAGATATAAATTTAGCCATCAGTGTGCATATTTATATTTTGAACCACATATCACATTTGCCTATGCATTTTATTGTTAATTGTATAAAGGCATAATGAAAAGAAACAAAAGGTCTTAGACTACTTAACATATTTCTTTTGACTACTAAAGAGAAACTTAAACTGGACCAAAACAAAATATCCAGCCGAAACCGGTTTGGCTCAGTGGATAGAGTGTCAGCCTGCGGACTCAAGGGTCCCAGGTTCGATTCCGGTCAAGGGCATGTACCTTGGTTGTGGGCACATCCCCAGTAGGGGGTGTGCAAGAGGCAGCTGATCGATGTTTCTCTCTCATCGATGTTTCTAACTCTCTATTCCTCTCTCTTCCTCTCTGTAAAAAATCAATAAAATATATTTAAAAAAAATATATCCAAGATTAAAACCCAAACCAAACTCCTGTAAGTACTCTTATTACTTTGGTGACAGTCTTAAAAGTTCAAGATGGATAATTCTCAAAGAGAGCAAAGCTTCCCCCAATCATTACATTTCTCAATAAATCCCAGTTTCCTTCAGCCTCCAATGAAGTCATTATCTTTGATTAATTTGCAAGCATTTCTTTTTTCTCTAAACTTCTAATTATTTATTTTTATGGACATTTACCACAGATTTTGGAGAGTCTATTGTGGCTGCAGTTGATTCTTTTAGTGAACCCCATCTACTCATCCAATCAGGAATTTAATCTCTGCTCTTAAGAAAGGACCCTGGAAATTGACGTAATGTCAGCTTTATTTGTTTCAATTGGGAATAAAGCAGGTTTTAAAATGTTTTTAACAATAGAGATAACATGTGCCCAAACCATGTGAACTGCACACATATTCTTTAAACAGCATACTATTACCTTGGTTTTTTTTTTCTTTTTCCTAAAGTTCTTTTCCAATCTGTATGGTCATTGGCTCCATGTTTATGAATTTTCTTTTTCTCTTCTACTACATTAGAGTTTTCAGTCTTACAGGCAGAACAGGGACTGAGCCCCTCAGAATTATAAATGACCTGATAAATTGAAAGTTATTTTGACATGTTCTGCTCTGCATTTTTAAAATTCACTTCTTGACCTCATGTACCTACCAGTACCAACAAGCTAACTGCTTCCTAGGAAAATATTTTCCCACTGTTTTCTTTTACACTTCAGGTTCTGCTTCTTTTGAGTTAAATTTGCAATTCCATTTATTTTATCCATGGGCAGCATAGTAGTGAGCCAAATAAAATAAAGAAATACATACATACACAAATAAACATTAACTTACTAGACTTAAGAAGAAACTAGTTACCCAAAAGCTCAGGCATTCATACTGTATCTATTTCCATCATATTACTTAAAGATCTGATATTTTATGAATGTCAATTTGGGTTCAGTACAGGAAATGGAAACCTAGAGTGATTTTAAACTGAGAATTTATTGTTAGCGAAGCCTTTATCTATAGCTGTAAGGAAGTCCTGGAATTGTTGAGCTTTAGGGTCTGTGCATTATAGAAAGGCTCATGAGAAGATGTGACAGAATGTCAGTGCTTAATTACCCCACCTATCCAATATATAAAATGAAGATTATGCATATGATTTGGCAGACAAAGTATAATGACTCCCTGAAGTAATATGAGAGAAGTTTCCTTAGAAACAAATCCCCGCATTAAAAGGTAATGGGAAATCTAAAAAGAGGGAAAATAAAGCTACACATCATCATCATAATTCTTTGTATTTTCATTCCCTTGTAATGTTTATAAAATAATGTTTCCATAATTAAGGTGGTCACAGCAACTGTAAAGGAGTCTTAGGTCTGGGGTCCAGATGGGATTCCAGTCCCTAGGGAGAAGGAATTGCAACATAGGCTTTAAAAGGTAATGTTGTTGTTGTTTTGGTTGTGTGTGTGTGTGTGTGTGTGTGTGTGTGTGTTTTAATCCTCACCCCAGGATATTTTTTTTCCACTGATTTTTACAGAGAGTGGAAGGGAGAGACAGAGAGAAACACTGATATGAGGGAGACACATCCTCTGGTTGCCTCCCACATGCCCCTACCAGGGCCAAGAGCCTGCAACCAAAGTGTGTGCCCTTGATTGAAATGGACCCTCTAGCTACTTAGCCAAACTGTCTAGGGCAAAAAAAAAGTTCTTTTTTTTTTAAATATATTTTATTGATTTTTTACAGAGAGGAAGAGAGAGGGAAAGAGAGTTAGAAACATCGATCAGCTGCCTCTTGCACAACCCCTACTGGGTATGTGCCCGCAACCAAGGTACATGCCCTTGACCGGAATCGAACCTGGGACCCTTGAGTCCGCAGGCCGACGCTCTATCCACTGAGCCAAACCGGTTTCGGCAAAAAAAAAAAAAAAAAAAAAAAAAAAAAGTTCTTGTTTATGCTAAGATTCAGGAGCAACTACCCACAGATCCTTATGGGAATCAGAAGGAAAAATCCAAACCCCTCTTTGTAAGATGGTCACTTACTGGTATGATACCAACGGCTATCAGTAGGGAATTCATGTTGGAGATCCATCCTTTTATACCCAGTCCTTTTTCAGATTTTGAATCACTGGGCATTCAGTAAATGTTTGATGAATAAATGACTAGCATTTAACATGATTAATTGAATCAACAAGAAAATGCTAAATTATATTCACTTTCCTATAAATTGAATCAGAAAGTGTGTCAGTAGTTACTGAAAGCTTTCTAACAGAACAGTTATAATGGAAGTTTCAGTTAGTAACTGGGAGAATTTTAGTCATTTGAATAATTTATGTTTGTGAAATAGCTTATTCGTCAATGAGGACAGGTAAATGAAGCAGAATTACTGTATTAACTTCAGATATTCTCAACTTACTAAAAGAAAGTTTATAGTTGTTTATTCTGTGTCAGCATCAAAGCTTTACATTTTGTTTCTCTTATAAAAATGAAAGCTGAAATAAGGTAACAATATAGAAGTTGTCATTTTAAGTAATTTAGGATTAAATAAGTAAAATAAATACTGAACTTCACATCATTTTAAATATTTCATGCCACAGATGATAACTTCCATGTGAACATTAATAATTTGTATAGGCCTGAAATTAACTGCACCTTGAACATACATTACTGCTAAACTTCAGCTAGAAATGATCTATAATTTCAAGTTTAGTTTTTTTTTTCTCACAATGTAGACCATAATGAAATTCATTAAATCATTAAAAAATTGTAAACTACTATTCTCTGGAAGAGAAGTAAAACTTACAGTAATTGTAACCTATGTTTTACACTTTTCAATATATTTCAGAAAAAAAGTAATTGATTTTTATATTGATAGTCTCACTTGATATTCATAAATATGTAGTCCAATTGAAACCTAGAAGCTCATTTGGTCCTTAGATCTAATTTGTAATACTTCATTAAATAAGATGCAAATTGATCACATTCTCTTTTATTAGTGCGTTGATTAAATACTTACAAATATATTTTATATGTGTGTATGTGTATATATATACATATAATATATAATATACATATAATATCATATATAATATGTTATATATAATATGTTATATATTATATATAATATAATATATATTATATATATAACTCATATATATATGTATATATATATATATATAAAACATATTATATATAAATTTAATTACCAAAATGTGTTATACCAGGAAGGAAATTGAGGACATACTAGAGAACAAGAAACAAAACATAGGCCTGCACCCAGTGTGTGCTCACAGATAAGGCAGTAAAATATGTTGTAGCAAATTCACAAAACATAATGCTAGATTTTGAAGGTTTATGACTGAGATATATGCATAACCCAAGGACACAGACAGTGGTTAGTGACGGCTTGCAGGTGAAGGGGGTGGGAGAGGGCAATGGGGGGAAAAAAGGGACATAAGTAATACTTTCAACAATAAAGGTATATTAAAAAAGGAAAAAAAACGTTAAAAATGTATTGTATACTATATTTATGTTTGGATATTGTCAGAAATCTCAATATGCATTAAAATTGCACTGAAATAAATATCCAGATATTGTTATTTAACTGACGAGACATTTTCACATTTTCATAGCTATTCATGCTAAAGATTGTTTCTCTTTGCCAGCTATACACTGAATAAGAAATGCCAAATAGTAGTCTAGTTTGCTAGTTTTTAGTAGGAAAACTATTTTGAAAAAAAATGATTGTTAGACGAATAGATGTATTGACTAGCTTATATGTAAGCATTACATATACCATCCCTTCCTTTCTTACTATTACTCTGATTTTCATTTGGCGAAACACCTCTTCCTTACGGTGCTCAGTGTTCCTGGAACCTTAATCCAAAGCCCTGCTGTCTCTCTCCCACTGGAGAGGCTCAGATCTCCCAGAGGCATTCAAAGCAGGAATTTGCTAAGCTCTTGACACTTTACTACTCTTTTCCTTTGGGCTTCCTACTTTGAGTTTATACTCATATCAGCATAATGCAGTCTAGTCTAAGATTTTTTATATCTTTTCCTACCACGTACTGGTCATGTAATTTTTGGCAAGTTATTTAAGCATCAGTTGCCTTGCATATAAAATAAAAAAATACTTCTAGTACTTATTCTAATTTTTGATGACAAAATTAGACAATTCACCTAAAGTGTTTTTCCCCATGAATGATACAAATTAAGAATTTAATAAACCTTAGTTATTCCTTCTGTTTGGATTTTTTGGTTGATGCTAACTAATATAATGAATAATGTTTTAAATAAATAAAAAATGGATATCTGGGAGAGGATTAGAATAATTGTCTGGTTGTCTGGTGTGAGAGAAAATATATTTTGAGTGCTCAAAACTTTTTAAAAATCTCACAGTAAGATAATTGAAAAGGTAATAAAGATTATGCATTATATTGGACAAACTACCTAAGGAAAAAAACATGTTTTTCCTGACCATGTATGTGACTAATTTACAGAAAATTTTATCTGAATAACATGCAGGAGGAATAAGCACTAAACTTAATGCCATATTTTCTATATCATATGTACTCATGATGTCAAACACCTAATAACCTCTTTACAGATCCACTTCTTTCCAATCAGAATTTGATATTTTCCTATATAAATGGATAGCTTTAAAGGTAAAATTTAGAAATATAATAGCATCTTCCAGGATAAGGGTAATTATAGAGTTCACAATATCTAACTCTTATACCTATGTGCTAAATATTTATAAAACTCACAAAGAGGAAATATTGGGATTGGTTATATTAGTATTTATAATTTTAAACACAATTTATTAATTCTTTGACACATATGAAATGTTGCATTTCACATAGTCCTTATGGTAATTTTTGAATAAAACAAGAAAACAAAATTAAATTCCATGACTCCAAAAAGATCCACAAGTAAGAGAAGACTCAGTGGTTCTTTTTCTTT
Organism: Cnephaeus nilssonii; assembly: GCF_951640355.1. NCBI lineage: Eukaryota > Metazoa > Chordata > Mammalia > Chiroptera > Vespertilionidae > Cnephaeus > Cnephaeus nilssonii. Next base: position 62,787,202 of record NC_137076.1, on the reverse strand, counting down.
TTCATGACCATTGGCATACACTAAGTTAACAGCTCAATTTAGAGAAAAAAGAAACACAAATGGCCCTCTGTTTTTTGCTGCGAAGTTAACACAGAAGTTCTTAGTTCATTTTGTCATTGCAGTTTAGCCTTAGTGACAAGACAATTTTGTCCATATCTTTAGACTGATTGAAAAGTGAACCAGACTCAAGCCACAAAGTGTTTATAACTAATATAGTTCTATATATGTTTATTTGTTTTCCTGTAATATTTCACTTGGAAAATGTGTTCTTTTCTATTTTTTATTTCATTCCTTATATTATGAAAATACATGTACGGCTGAACCTGTAGCAAAACTCTTTTTGGGTTTTTGTTGCAAAATAAGAGTGAAATTACTATTTGGGAACATAGGAAATGGTTACTGCACTTTAAGAGTTAGTCATTCATTTAAACATATTAATTTTGTTATCTATAGCAAAAATGCTAATGTATCAGTGTACAAAAGCTGTACATAATAAAAAGCTAACAACCTTCAGGGTATCCATTCACCATAAAACTAATTTCACACCTAGTCTATTATGTAATGTGCTATGAAAATAGCTCTTTGCTTCAAGATATCATTATGCTGGCTTGCATGTACAATTTTGGTTCTCTTCTTTGAAATAAAGATTGCACACACAGTAATAATCAAACACCTAGACTTCATCTGTAAATTCATTTTTATTTTCCACATTTGGAAAATCTGTGTTTCCATAATAATCCAAACACAAAAGAGTAAATAGAAGTAACAAAATAAAAATATCTTTATCATAAATCTCTACACGAGGTGGGATGGTAGACTAAAATGTCTGGCAATTTCATTGTGCTGCCTTATGTCCCATATACATTTAATGTAACTTCTGACCTACATTAGTGTAATTTTATCAATTACTACGGGTGACTTATTAAATTGTAAATTTCTATTTATAACTCATTATTTGAAATTATTAATGTCTTAAAAAGTCTACTATGCTAGCGCATTTTTAATTCTATAACTACTACAGTTTCTTCTTCAACTATTACTATTGCCAGTCTTACTTTTGAGCAAAAGTTCTTGAAGGCTAACTAATAGCTCAAGATTTTAGAAATGGTACAGGAGAACCTTTATTGAAAAACCTGTATCTGAAGCAAAATTAAATTGCACAAAATCAGGAGCAGTTCATTAATTTAGTTTTACAAATATTGGCTAACTTTTAATTTTTATATAATATCATATTTAATATTTTATTAATTTTGGCTAATTATTTTTTAAATTAATTTTGAATAGTATTTATATACTTAAAAATTATTTAAAAATGTGAATCTGTACTGCTTAAATACCTGATAAATGTTGTTGAACCATCCCACTGATATAACTCCACATAATTAATATTGAGTAGATACAGAGAAATCATGACTCATGGGTCCTAAATATTAATAGATTTGATAAACTTATTCACTGCTCGCATCTGAATCTCACATTTAATAGAAACTTATTAAATATTTTTTACTTATGCATCTCTAACTATGACATAAAAATATTTAGATCAGTGATGGGCAATCTTTTGAGCTTGGTGTGTCAAACTTCGCCAAAAAACTGAGCATAACTCGGGTAGTGTGTCACTTTGAGGAAAAAACATGATTTCGCAAATGTTTCATCCTCGGCATGCGGCCGCCTCAGCGGCTGCATGTCATCAGAAATGGCTACGCATGTCAGTGCTGACACGCGTGTCATAGGTTCTCCATCACTGAAGATGATCAGGATATGAATAATGAATTCCAGAAGTTATATTGCCTAGGAAGGGCAAAAGTGATTTTACTAGGCCCAATATTTAGAGCAAATATCTATCAAGCAATTTGTAACTGCCAGGAATAGTTCTAAGTACTTCACATACATTAAATCCTCACAACCCTGTTAAAGTACATGCCATTATTATCGCCACTTTAACATGAAAAACTGAGATACTATGAGTTTGAGTATCTAACTAAGGTCACCAGCTGGTAAGTGGTGACTCAATCCCAGGCAGCCTGGCTAAGAATCAATACTTTCACCATTAAGTTGTAAAACAGTGAGTTAAATGTAAGAAACTTGTTTTAAAACTTCAAACACTTAAAGTAAATATATAAACTAAACACAGTAGAGCATCTGGTATTTATATTAACAAATAAAATATAAGTTCACTATATTAATGAACACATTATATACCTGTAATAATGTTATACCTTATTTTATTACAAACTAGAGGCTGGGTGCATGAATTTGTGCACCAGTGGGGTCCCTCAGCCTGGCCTGTGGAATTGGGCCGAAACCAGCTCTCTGACATTGCCCCAGAGGTCCCGAATTGCAAGAGGGAGCAGGCCAAGCTGAGGGACCCCATCAGTGCACGATAGGGGCTGGGGAGGAACATGGGAGGTTGCCCAGCTGGAGAGGGACTGTGGGAGGGCTCCAGGGAGTGTTGGGCCCGTCTCATTCAGTCCTGTTTGGCTGGACCCCGGCAGCAAACTAACCTACCAGTTGGAGCATCTGCCCCCTGGTGGTCAGTGTATGTAATAGTGACTGGTCAACTGGTTGACTATCTGCTCCTGGTGGTCAGTGCATGTCATAGCAAGTGGTTGAGCTGCCTTAGCATATCATTAGCATATTACGCTTTGATTGGTTGAATGGCTGACCGGTAAACCAGACACTTAGCATATTAGGCTTTTATTATATAGGACTAGAAGCCCAGTGCACGAAATTCGTGCATGGGGGCGGGAGGGTGTCCCTCAGCCCAACTAGTACCCTCTCCAATCTGGGACCCCTCGAGGGATGTCCGACTGCCCGTTTAGGCCCGATCCCACTGGACATCCCTCTGACAATCCAGGACTGCTGGCTCCCAACTGCTCGCCTGCCTGCCTTCCTGATTGCTCCTAACCACTTCTGCCTGCCAACCTGATCACCCCCTAACCACTCCCATGCCAGCCTGATTGATGTCTAACTGCTCCCCTGCCAGCCTGTTTGCCCCCAACTTCCCTCATCTGCCGGCCTGGTCACCCCTAACTGCCCTCCTCTGCAGGGTTGATCACCTCCAACTGCCCTCCCTTGCAAGCCTGGTCCCTCTCAACTGCCCTCCCTTGCAAGCCTGCTCCCTCTCAACTGCCTTCCCTTGCAGGCCTGGTCCCTCCCAACTGCCCTCCCCTGCTAGCCATCTTGTGGTGGCCATCTTGTGTCCACATGGGAACAGGATTTTGACCACATAGGGGCAGCTATCTTGATCTTTGGTGTTGGAGTGATGGTCAATCTGCATATTACTCTTTTATTAGATAGGATAGAGGCCTGGTGCATGGGTGAGGACCAGCTGGTTTGCCCTAAAGGGTGTCCTGGATAAGGGTGGGGGTTCCCTTGGGGCGTGGAGAGGCCGGGGCAAGGGGCCTGTGGTGGTTTGCAGGCCAGCCACGCCCCTGGCGACCCAAGCAGAGGCCCTGGTATCTGAAATTTATTTACCTTCTACAATTGAAACTTTGTAGCCTGGAGCAGAGCCAAGCCTCTTGCTCGATCTGAAGCTGCCGCCATTTCTGTTTGGATTTGTTTACCTTCTGTACTTGAAACTTTGTATCCTTGAGTGGAGGCCTGTGCCCGTCAGAGTGTGTGGAAAGCTTGGCTTCCTCTGTTGCCAGGGAAACCCAAGCCTCCCTTCTGGTAGCCATCTTGGTTGGGGTTAATTTGCATACTCACCCTTGGCTGGTGGGCTTGGCTTGGCTGTTGGGTGTGGCTTATGTAGCGGAGTGATGGTTAATTTGCATATTACTCTTTTATTAGAGAGGATAACTGTAGTTTTGCTATAAACTCTTCTGAAATTTTAAAAATCATTTCATGGTCTGACCAATTTGGTTAGAGTGCCAGCCCATGGACTGAAGGTTGGCAGGTCTCACGTCAATGTTTCTCTCTCTCTCTCCCTCCCTTCCACTCTCTCTAAAAAAATATAGATAATAATCTAATATGTTTCTAGCAGCAGCTTTGCTGAAACTCGTGGATTTTAAAATATTCTGTATTTCCACATTGGCCAGGTAGCTCAGTTGGTTCAAGTGTCATCCCAGTATGCCAAGGTTGCAAGTTTAATTCCGGGTTAGGGCACTTACAAGAATCAAACAATTAAATGCATATGTAAGTGGAATAACAAAACAATCATTCTCTCTCTCTCTCTCTCTCTCTCTCTCTCTCAAATTTCATCAATCAATAAAATAATTTGAAAATACTGTATTTCCAGGGGTCATAGTAAACTAAATTTCACCTTTGTATTAAAGCCTAATATTGGATAGATCTAGTTCTGCAGAAATCTGCTCAGCCAATTGATGTATGTGTATGTGTTACAAGAGTATTACTAATTACACATAGGTTAGTCTAGTTCTCAATCTCACATACCTTGATGTACCCTTCAGCATTCATTGTGTTTAAAACAAACAAAGTTAGGAGCATGTCTTTGGAAAGCCCAAATGCTGAAGTAAGCTGTGCCATTGGTGTTGAGTAAGCATCTTCACCAAGCTCCAAGAACATTTCTGCTTACATTTGTCTGAATATTAATGACATCAAACTGTGACATGTCCTTTGTTGGGTCTGATTTCATAGCATTTATTATTTGAATAAATATTACAATAAGGGTATATTTTAACTATCTTTTCATAGTTTCTTGCATGTAACATTAAGCAGTTCAATGAAGCATAACTATTTTCATATTCTGCTGACATAATAAACTCTAAAAATTTTAATAAGATATATGACATCTAACAATTAATTAGGCAGAAAAAACATGTCACATTTCTAGTGACATTATATGAAGTCTAAATTTTTTATGAAAAAAGACATTAAAGCAATAATCATTACATATTATGTCCCCGTATCTTGTAAGTTCACATATCAATTCTACATGTTTATCAGATTTTATGTTTTATGTTCTAAATAACAGTTTATGTCATGAAATTTTCTCTAGTTACTTAATGTGCATGTATATTAGAACATAGTCATAAAGATAATTTATATTTTTCTCTAGTATTTCTTGGATAAGGAAAAAGTATAGACATTGTCTTTCTCTTTTTAATTCCCTTTTTTAATAATACTAGAGGCCTGATGCACAAAATTCATGCAAGGGGCTCGGCCCTCGCAGCCCTGGCCAGCCCTCACAGGCCCTCACAGCCCCAGCTTCGTCCAGAAGGTCTCTGGAAGGATGTCCAGGAGGTTGTTTAGCTGTTCGGGTCTAATTAGCATATTAGCTCTTTATTATTAAGACTAGAGGCCTGGTGCACAAAATTCATGCATGGGGGGTCTCCCCTCAGCCCAGCCTGTACCCTTTCCAATCTGGGACCCCTCGGGGGATGTTCCACTGCCAGTTTAGGCCCACAGGGATCGGGCCTAAACCAGCAGTCAGACATCCACTTCACAATCTGGGACCACTGGCTCCTAACTGCTCACCTGCCTGCCTGCCTGATCACCCCTAACTTCCCCCCCTGATGGCCTGGTTACCCCTAACTCCCCCCCCCCTGCTGGCCTGGTTGCCCCAACTCCCCACCCACCAGCCTGGTCGCTCCTCACTGCCCCCCTCTGCTGGCCTGATCACCCCTAACTTCCCCTCCTGCCAGCCTGGTCTCCCCACTCAGCCTGTTCAGTTCAGCCTGTTTCGGTTGCGATGGTTGCTTAGGCTTTTATATATATAGATAGGTCTTGATTTCATGAAAATATCAAATATCAAAAATTTTGTTCTTACAGCCACCATAGTTTTCTAAATTATTACACATTACCAGTTATTACAGGATACAAAATTTCATTCCATGCAAATGATTATTTTTTATAGAAATAATTACCAGAGGGAAAATATGCTTACCAGTAAAGGCTCCATATACATTTCTCAATAGATGTGGAGTTAAAATATTTGAGGCCTGTAGGTTCAGTGTAAAAAATGTATTCTAATCTCATAAAGTTTTGGATAATCCTTAACACTTAGGTAATTGCTCTGTCATGTTACTAATATCTAAATGCTTGCTATTGAAAATATGATAAATTCCTTATAAATTACATTTATGCATTTCTATTTTGAAAAATAAGTAATTGCTTCAGGTAAGGTACTTTTTCTTTATCAAAGTCACTAACTGATGAGAGAAAAAATGTGTCATACATTCATTAAATTATTTAAATTTCTAAAAATATATTTCAGGTTAGCCAGGACAGAGGGCAATGCAACATTTTTTGTAATATCATCCTATATAATAAAGATGTAATATGCAAATGGTCGTTATGCCGTAAACCATAATGACCGACTGCATAACGATCAGATCACAGATCAGCAGGAGGGTGGGGCAGCGAGCTACAAGTGGGCAGCGGAGAGCTACAGGAGGGGGCAGGGCAGCAAGCTATGGGCTGGTGGGGGGCGGAGGGAGCTACAGGAGGGCAGGGCAGTGGGCAGAAAGCTACAGGAGGGCAGCAGTGAGCTACTGGCTATAAGCAGGCTGCAGAGAGCTACAGGAGGGGGCAGGGCAGCAAGCTATAAGGGGGGGCAAGCTATAAGGGAGGGGGGCATGGGAGCTACAGGAGTGCAGGCTAGCGGGCAAAGAGCTACTGGAGGGTGGCAGTGAGCTACTGGCGCACAGATTCATGTGCAGGGCTACTAGTTATTTATAAATAGCTACAAGTAAAGATTCAAAAGTTAATTCATCATGACAGACACTTGAACAAAATTCTGCTCCTATAAGTTATAAAAAAACAAAACTATATAAATATTGCATCTCCTATAAGAAAAATAAATAGAAACATATTTTGTCATTTTTAAATTTATTCTCAGAGGTTTATGTTGAAATGAATAATCATTGACAATATTAGATTGAATGAGAAAACATCCAACACAAAAGTGCACCTATTGTGGGGATCACCTCACCCTTTCTCAATCACTCCTCGGTTAAATTAAAAAAAAAAAAAGTTTAAAAATTTCCAAGTCTCTTGTGTTTAAAAAAAGAACATATTGATAACCCTAAACCCGAACATCACTCTCCAGCTCACATTCCCCATTAGCAATCTCCTTAGATCTTACCTTCCTTTCAGATGAGACTTCGCCAGAAGTTGACTTCACATTCACCATTAGCTCATCTTCCACTTGCTCCTCAACCCACGTCAACCGACCTTGCTCCACCACCAAGTAAAATCACTAAATAAGGATTATTTGTCAACCCCAATCATCTCTGCCCTCTTAATAATTTGCAAAAACAATTAACTACTTTTTTCTTAAAATATTATTTGGCGTGTGGTACTACAATGTGTTCATTTTCTATGCTGTGTAACAAACGACCACAAATTTAACAATTTAACACCAGTATGTGTCTCTTACCTCAGTTTCTGTGGGTCAGGAATAAGGCTGCGGTCAATCAAGGTGTCATCCTCTTTCAAGCTCTAAATGAGCTTTATGGCTGTCGATAGAAGTCACACAACCTACAATACTATAACAAACAAGGGAATTTGTTTAGTATTTGTTTTGCACTGGAAACTTTTAGAACATTCAGATAAAATTGATGAATCAAGTAATACAAATTCAGTGGGGAATAAATTCTAAATATTGTATTTTTCATCAATAATTAAATATTCTATCATAGCTCTTTTTCAAAACCTTTAAAGACATCTTTAGCAGATTCCACTGATTTCTGGTCACTTTCGGTTATTAAGCCTCAGTTGACTTGAACATGAAACCTCACACTTGATAATGTGCATCTTATTTTCTCTCCTTTCCAAAAGCAGGTTTGAGTTCTGGCCCTGGAGACCTTAAGTGGGGATACTTTTCATCTCCAAAGCTTGACATGGCATGCCAGGAGGCAGTGTGGTTCAGAATATCTCATGCCTTTTCACTTCTAGGTCTAATTCTGCAGGGGTTGGGAGGGTAGATGGGGCAGTTGGAAGAGAGGAAGCAGATGGTAATGGGTCCACTGTCACAAATAAATAAAAACAACTTTCTCATTTTGATCTGGCTCTCTTTGCTACCATCTTCTGTCTGCAAAAATGGTGAATGTGGTTGCCTTATGTTTTTATTTATCCCAGCCCTTTTTATCACCATGAATCCTCTGGGCCATATGCCTTTTCTTGGCACAGAGAAGCCTTACTGAACCCTGTAGGTAACCCAAGAGCCCTGTGACACACACCTCCTATGACAGGTGACAGTCACCACTGAGGTCGGCCTCAGTGCCCTGTAAGGTCTGTAGGAAACTGAGATATGAATCAATCAGTTGTCTCCATGGCAACGGATGCAAAGACCCCTTATTACCTCTGTGCTGTGCAAAGGCTTCTCTGACCTTAAGAAATCATGTAAGACACAGACCAGGCTTTGCAAATTTCCAGAAGTGCTTTACTTAGAATCCATCTCACCATGCTTGGAGGTTTGGGGGTTTGGGGAATTAGCCTCCATGCAGCAAGAGTGTAAGACAAAGTATTTTCCCTCACAGCTTCCATCCTTTCCTCAGAATCCTTTCCTTATTTAGACTCTGAGTGCCATGAAGGATAGTGGTTTTGCAGAGGGCCCTGCCTCTTTGCTTGCCACTTTGATAGTCCTTTGGGTGGGAGAGTCTTCAGACAATTGCTGGATTCTCTAAAACCAAATACTCTTCAACCTTCTATGGGCTCTGAACCCATCATAGAACAACAGTAAAGGTTCCATTCTAGAGTCTGATGCATATTCATTGTATGAAGTAATCTTTGCAAAAAAAAACCTCTATAACTAAAAAATTAATAAACCAAATGCCCCCATTATATAGATGAGGTTTATAAAAGTTAAGTAAGCTGCCTAAGATGATATAATTAGTAAATAATAGCTGCATCTTATTTGACTCAAAAATTAAGCTGTAAATCACTATAGTAAACTGAAAACTACACAAATATGCAAATTGCCAATAAATATTTGTAATACAGCATGCTCACTGATAATGAGAGGGTTGAAAAAATTAAAACAAAGAGATGCATTTTTTGGTATATACTTGAATGATTTTTATAATAAAAAAGTCCAATGTTATACATTATGCACTGAAATATGACTATAAAATATTTGGAGCATTGTAAGTTATTAAGTTGTCTTTGAAAACAATTTATCAATATGTATCAGAAGTCAATAATAGCTCCTCATAATTTAAACCACTAATCATCCTACTTGTGATATTTTTAATAATATTTGCAAAATATAACATTTCAATGTATATGTTTCTTGTCTGCTCAATATAGGCATTTATTGTGGCATTACTAGTATAGAAAGTACAAACATATTTCAAATCTTCATAATCATTAAATAATTATGGAGTGCCCTATTAATAGTATACAGTGGTCAGAAACAATACTTGTTTTAAATGATGTGGACAATACTTCTTTTTACTTCGATAAAATAATGTCCATCTATAGCATATACTTTATCTTAATTATGTAAAATTCAAAAAAAATAATGGGTAAAACTTTAACATAATGTACAGATTTCTGGAATACATTTTTTTCTTCACATAACTGTGCATTTCCTGACATATGCTCTAAAAATGGATGTATGCCTTTTATTTTTGCAGGAATGTAGAAAACATTAAAGAGCCAGTTTGGGAGAGAGCAGTTACTACTACACTACAGAATTTAAAAGCAAGTCCATTAAATTGACATAGTTCTCCAGAAGCTAGATTTAGAAGATATAATTATCTATTCATCCCATGTTACAATGACAGTTTTTAAAGTTATATTTTTGTTGTTTTCTCTTTTCTTCTTTCCTCCCCTTCATCTTAATAGCAAATTCGAAGTAAGAGTAGTTACTATATACTTGAGGGATTAATGCTATCTATTCAACATTTTCCAAAAGCATTTTAAAATCATTCCAGTTACATTAATGAAATATTTCAATTCTCTGTTAATTTATCATATCAGTTGGGACTGAGCAATAGTGATTTATCTTACATCATTTATTTGCTTTTTTTAAATCGACTTTACATAAGAGAATAACACAGAAAAACAAGGAGATGATCTGTTTCATTTTGCCAAGTTTTAAAGTTGAAACTTACAAAAATTTATTCACTCACTTAGGAACTTATAATCTTTGTGTATAATACAAAGTTATTAATACTTCATGAAATATCATTATTATATAGTGACAATTTAATATTGCTAGAGTAAATTGTTAAAAATAAAATACATTTCCTTTTTCTATAAAGGTTGCTATTAAAGTTTTACAAACACCCTTACCTCTAAGAAGGCTAATAGACTGAATTAATACAATGTGTTCTAATAGATCCTTGCAAAGTCTCAAAGCACAACACCAGGTGATCCCCTGAGAGTGGTGACCATTGAGGGCATTATTCCATCATTATAATGATTTCAAATTTTGCCATTAAGAATCAAATAAATTTGCTTGTTTATAATAGCATTTCCTTTAGTTATTTTCCCAGGTACAGATAGAAGAGGAAATACAAGTAGTTGTAGAATATAATCAGAGAATGAACAGAAAGCAAGCCATATTCCTATATAAATTCAGATTTATTCTACTGAGGTTTGGGGTAAAGATAGTAAAAAAAAAAAAAAGAAAAGAAAAGGAAAACTCTTATGTGTCCATTTTTGAAATTTCATGTACTGGAATTGGGACTCTTGTGATAGTTTAAAAATTCATTTAGTTATGAGTTGAAATGTCTCACTGACTGTACTTCACTTGGGAAAAAATGTTTTCAGGAATTGTATTTGTGTGTTTTTTTTTTTTCAGTGTATATGTTTCTCATCTGCTCAGACTCTAAATCACTAAATGAAAATTAACATGCTATAAAGAATTGTCTTTACCTGTGTTAAAAATCCAACTACAGTGACTGATACCTAATATTGTTTTTAAAAATATTTAAAACAATGTAATTGAAAAGAAAATGCAATGTTTTTCACATGGACTATTTAATAACAGCATTCAAAAGTGGCCTAGCAATATTAAGTTCCCCCTTTAAATGACCAATTAATAAATTTTACAGTTAGTTTAAAAGGACTTGTTTCTTCAATTCTCAATAAAACACTAAAATAAAAATAAAAATCTTCAATGCTAAGTGAAATAAGCCAGTCATAGAAAGACAAATACATATCATCTCACTTATATTTGGAATCTAATGAACAAAATAAACCGATGAACAAAAGAGAAACAGGGATGTGGATACACAGAAAAGACACAACTATCATAAGGAAAGAGGTTGAGGGACTGGATGAGAGAATGTGAAGGGATTAACCACAAAACATTTATACATAACCCATAGACACAGACAACAGTGTGGTGATATGCAGAGGGAAAGAGAGATGGGGGAAGCCGGCAGAGGGCAAAGCAGGGATACGTGGGGATGGAAAGGGACTTTATTTTGTGTGATGGGCACATAATGCAGTGTGCAAAGGTTTGTTAAGTTGTACACTTGAAATCTGTATGGTTTTGTAAATCAATGTTACCTCAATAAATTCAATAAAAAATAAATAAAATGCACACTTGTTTCATAAAAAAAAATCTATAATAATAAAAGCATAATATGCTAATTAGACCAGATGTCCTTCCGGATGACCTTCCTGGATGAAGCCAGGGCTTCGAGGGAAGCTCGGGTCCCGGTGCCAGAAGGAAGCCAGTGCCGGTAGCCAGGGGAAGGAAGGCATACTCTTGCACTAATTTCGAGCATTGGGCCTCTAGTATTCAATAATATTCTCAGCCACGGTTTCTCTAACATTAATCAGAGCCACCAATATCATCACTTGTTATATAAAATGGGTTCCCAAATAGAACCATTTTATGGACTTTATGTGTCACTGTATCATCGCTTTTGTCACATAGTATAAATTTATACTAATTTGGATCACCATTATGGCTTGTGTATTAATTTTAATGTAGAACTACTAAGTAAAGATTCTGTCAGCCTTTGCTTATTTAACATGATTCAATTTAAAAACTGCAAATGATTGAGAATTAAACTAAATCTAATACTTTCATTAAAACATTTACATATTTTAGTGCACAAATATAATTAAAACTAAATTGAAAAGCTTTAGACATGTAATCCTATTAGATATAACTTGAGTTAATAACTTTCACTGGTAAATGAATTTTAAGGTTTTTTTTTTAATGTATTCCACGAATCCTAAAAGAGTTACAATCACAACTGCATATCTAAATAATCTGAAAGTGTACACCCATGCAACCATTAGACACGTTAAAAAAAATAAAGCATTGCCAGCAGGACAGAGTCCTCTGTGCCCACCTTATCAGGGCTAGGTATCCAAAGTTAACTTGACACCTGGGGGCTGGAAATCCAAAGGTCCTCATTGTAGGATTAAGGGTGCACTGGAAAGGGACCTGCTCTCAGAGGGATTAAAGCCTGTTTCAGATCACTTCAATCCTTGAGCTGGGATAAAGCTATACCAATAATTTTTTTAAAATCATTTCTAATTATTTAAAATATAGACTTTTCCAAATTGTTCCTCTAGTGACTCAGATAAATATTTTCAAGATAAATATTCCTTTTTTTTTTTATTTCAGAGAGGAAGAGAGAGGGAGAGAGAGATAGAAACATCAATAATGAGAGAAAATCATTGATTGACTGCCTCCTGCCTGCCCCCTACTGGGGATCAAGTCCACAATCCGGGCATGTGCCCTTGACTGGAATCGAACCTGGGACCCTTCAGTCTGCAAGCTGAGGCTCTATCCACTGAGCCAAACCAGCTAGGGGAAAATAAATATTACTTTTAAATTGACACTGACAATCCATCTTTGTGTATAATAACAAAAATGTTCTAAATTCCCATCAACAGAGAAATGCTAAATAAATCATGTTTTCATTAAACATTGTAATACTACATAAATAATTTCTAAAACCTACATTCAACAAGCCAAACAACTTTCCATGATGTAATGAGGGAAGCCAGTTGTAGAGTAATATTTGCAAGTTCCCAGTGCCTTTTCTACACTTCAAAACCTATCCCCTGCAAAATTCTGAAAAATGAATGTTTCCCCCAATAATGTAATTTTAAAATATTTTATTGATTTTTTACAGAGAGGAAGGGAGAGGGATAGAGAGTTAGAAACATCGATGAGAGAGAAACATCAATCAGCTGCCTCCTGCACACTCCCTACTGGGTATGTGCCCACAACTAAGGTACATACTCTTGACCGGAATCGAACCTGGGACCCTTGAGTCCGCAGGCCCACGCTCTATCCACTGAGCCAAACTGGTTAGGGCTGCTTCCCCCAATAATGTAATTTGTTGTAAACTCACTGGGTGATAAAACCTAACATGAACTGATACTAGATTCTTCCTAATATTTATTTACTTAATGGATTTCCACATGCTTTACTGTTGTGTTACTTGCATCACTCCACCTTTCTTAATCCTGCAATACAGCCAGTCCAAAGGTTTTTATATATGCAATTGTGAACTTGAAATATGGTTCTGCTTTTACAAAGTAAAATAACCAATACAAAATATGTATTTTCAAATGTTTTATGCATATATTTGGAAAATAGACAATTATATAAATGGGTATACACCATGCTGTTAACATTTACTTCAGGGAAGTTGGAAAGGAGATGGATAGGTTCATAGTTTTACATGCTAATTGATAGATCTTGCATTATTTCATTTGGTAAGGTATCTTGTATAAATTCTGTAACTTCAATGTTTTAAATGATAATTTATATGACAACCATTTTCCTTAACGTATGCACCCCTATGTTCATTGCTGCAGTATTCACTGTAGCCAAGACATGGAAACAACCAGTGTCCTGCAAGAGATAACGAAGATGTGGTACATATACACAATGGAATACTACTCAGCCATAAGAAAGGATGAAATACTGACGTTTGCTACAACATGGATGGACCTTGAGAATATTATGCTACATGATATGTCAGTCAGAAAAATCCAAGAACCATGTGATTTCACTCACACGTGGGATATAAAACTGAAACTCAAGAACACAAACAGCAGTGTGGTGGTTGCCAGAAGGAAGGCGGTAGGGAGAGCAAGGGATCCTAATATATGGTGATGGGAGAATATTTGACTTTGGGTATTGCGCACATGGTGCAATATACAGAACTTGTAACATAGAAACCTACACCTGAAACCTATATGATCATATTGACCAATATCACCCCAATAAATTTAATTTAAAAAAAGAAAAAAAAAGAAATTCAGTGAATAAATCAAATTTAATGGCAAACACCATTAGTTTTTGAATTATTGGCATTTTGGGTTTATTTAGTTAATATTGCCTTTTATTAATGTAGGTAAAATTAGATTATTTATGATTTCTTATTTGAATACTGAATGTAGTATTAAATAGTTAATGTCTTTTAAATACATTTTAGAAAACTTTTACATTTTGAAATGAGTTTAAGTGTTATTGGGATCCATTTAAAGAATGTCACTAGGGAGACTGTGTATTGTTTTAAATGTATGCTGATATTTATTTTCAGTTTTTGCATTAAACACCTAAGCAACTTCTAGGCTTAATCCACAAAGATATATCCTGGAATCTGTAGAATAATTTTGTTTATAAAAATTAACTAAAATGCTTCATTTTAGGTCATGAAGGCCAGATTAAAGTTACTTTTGGCAGCTTTATACAAGCCATAAATAGATTCATATTCTCCAATGATTAGACAGTCCTACCTACAGCAACAAAACGCTGTAATGAAACAACTGTTGCCTGAAAAATAAAATCCATCCAGGAAAAATGCCCAACTAAGGCTTAATACAATGCCCCAATACAAACATTTTATATATATATATATATATATATATATATATATATATATATGATATTGTCTTAATTTCCTCAACTATGGGCATTGCATTTATTATTGAGTGACTGCCTGGACCAGAAATTTTTATTTATTTGTCTTGTTTATGATAGCCCCTTAGAGAGGCATTAATATGCATCTTTTATGACTTGAGTTTAGAAATGTTATGTTTATGAACTAAGTGACAGTATCAGTTGTCACACACAGTGACCATATATCAAGGAATTACACTAGCATTAGGTAGAACAGCAGGTCCATTTGTTCAAATACTCACTGAACATATGAGTGATTTTCTCTAACAAGGTCCCTAGGGAACCAACTTGCATCCATCACTGCCTGCATCCTTACTGGAAGATAACTATTTTAAACTCCTGCTAAACTATGTGATGTTTTAGGATTGATATAAACTATATGTAAGAAGCCAGGGAGAAATATACTGTTGGAACACACACCAGAGAAAATCTGATAGAAACCAGTAACTGCTGATCTAATCAGATTTTCATTTTGTTATGTTTTATATATTATAAATATATATTTATGAAAAAGTAAAAAGCAATTAATACTTCATAGATTACTTTTACAGAAACTTTGGTTTTATAAAATGTGTATATACAATTATAATTTTTAAGGTTCAAAAGGATATAAAATATACACATAATATAATATGTAAAACTGTTAGTATTTTTATTGAATTCACTTATTTCAACAAATTACTTTCTTCCCCCCACCCCCACAGGGTTTATACTCTAGTTAAGAAGTAAACCTTTAATTGATGAACATTATGGCAGCCTCCTCCTAAGGTGAGCCCCAGTACTGTAGTCTATTCCCTTCCTTTGAAGGTGGTGGGCAGCTGTGACTTGGGTCTAAACAATACGATGTGAGAAAGGTGAGGGAGGGGGTCAATTTGACTAAGCTGTGTTATATAAAAATTCATGTTAACATTTGGAGCACAAGAGAGTCTCCTTCTGGCTTTAAAAAAGGAAACTTCCATGTTATGAACGAACTGGAGAAGGTGGAGTGGGCCATGTGGTAGGAGACTGCAGTCCGCTTCTAGAACCTGAGAGCAGCCTCCAGCCATAGGCTAGGAGAACCTGGGAACCAGAGGACCCATGGAAAACTTGCGATAGCAAATGCATGTTTTTTAAGCTATTGACTTTGCTGTAGTTTGTTATTCAGCACACAAAAAAACTCCTGCAATATGCATTGATTTAGTCAGGATTAATTAGTATGTTGTTTTGAGTTCCTTAGAGTGGTATTAATGTTCTGCCATTTTGGCTATAAAGCTTGGACTAAATATTTAATGGCAGTCTATGAGGTTGAGACGTCAGGACTTTTGTGTGTGGTGATGGCCAGAGGGAAAGGGGGGTGCGGACTGGGTAAAGTTGGGCTAAGGGGGAAGGAAATGGGGACATAGGACTTTAGTTTATATCAACTATTATATGTGACTGACACTTAATTAAAGCAAGCATAAATATGTTCAGTTTTATCCTTCTCCAAACTTACTTTATTTAAACATTTAATTATACACATGAGGTTTTTAAAATAGGGGAATAAATTTGAAATACTTTTTGGTATGTATGGAAGCAAATGTACATAATAATAAATATCCTAATTAGCAGTTCAATCGATTGTTTTCTCATATATGTTTAAATTAAGTTTTTCCCCTCAAAATCTGTCCTTTAAACACTCATAGTAGCCATGTAAATACTGTTGGATGGACAACAATACTAATTTTTAACAGTTTTTATACACACAGGAAAAGTTTGAAATATATTCGTACTTATCACTGATTGCATACAAATCATCTAATATATCTTGAATTCTTCGTTGCTTTGTAAAGAGAGAAATGGTGAATTACAATAATTATATAGTAACTACTTTTCTTATATTTAAATGCTAAATTCTGAATCAATGACAAGGCCTCAAATTGGTTAGTTCACATAAATATGCAGAAGTATGGAATGAAAGTTTGCAGCATAATTACTGGTAGTTAAATAGTGAGTAATTTCTGCATGTTCAAATAAGTCCATTAATGTGACATATAAATTCATGAACATTTATGAGCAATTAATACTTTGAAAGTTAGTGAAACAGGATATCATATGTTATCTTCCCTAAGGATGAGCCATCTACATGCTCTGACCAAGTTAATGACTCCATTCTTCATACCTTTGATTTTTCTAATGAATATGATTTTTATATTTTTATAACACAAATGAACTTAATGTCCATAAAATGAAACATTATTTTGTTTGAAACTACAGGCAGTTGCTCATCAAGATTTAGTGCATCTCTATTACCCATCCGACTCAGATAAACCATGAGTTTCTCTACTAATAATTTTTATCACCAGGGAAAAATAGTAATCAGATTCTCAAGGTAAATAATAATGTTTTTATTTAAAACTACCATTTCAAATAATTTATACTCTGATTTGGAGCAATAACAAAGCAAAATATGGGGGGGGGGGGAAATGCTTTGTTGTTGCATCAGCTCACTGCATCAGTCCTTGGAGAAAAATTTTAAACAAAAATATTCTTATTAAATTCAGAATCAAATGTACCTTACTTAAAAACCCTTAATTTTCATGTCATAGTCTTTCTTTAAAAAATGTTTCTATTGATTTTTATCGAGAGAGAGAGAAAGGAACATCGATTGGCTGCCTCCCCTGCCTGGGAACTGAACACACAACCTGGGCATGTGCCCTGATTGGGATGGAACCAGCGACCTTCTGGTGCATGAGATGACAATCAACCACCTGAGCCACACTGGCCAGGGCACAAAATCATTTTTATTTTATATTTCAATTTTTTTAACTTTATTTTTTATTGTCTAAAGTTTTACATATGTCTCCTTTTTTCCCAATTGACACCCCCCCCCAACCATTCTCACCCCAGGCAAGTCCCCACCGCCCCAGTTTCTGTGTCCATTGGTTGTGCTAATATGCATGCATACAAGTCCTTTGGTTGCTCTCTAACGCCCCCCTCCCCTACCATTGGTCTCTAAATTGATCTATTCATGTTCATTGAATTATGTTGACCATTATATCCCACATATGAGTGAGATCATGTGATATTTGTCTTTCTCTGACTGGCTTATTTTGCTTAGCATAATGTTCTCCAGTTCCATCCATGTTGTTGCAAATGTTAAAAGTTCCTTCTTTTTTATAGCGGCATAGTATTCCAGTGTAGATGTACCAGTTTTTTAATCTACTCATATGCTGATGGGCACTTAGGCTGTTTCCAAATCTTAGCTATTGTAAATTGTGCTGCTATGAACATAGGGGTGCATACATCCTTTCTGGTTGGTGTTTCTGGTTTCTTGGGATATAGTCCTAGGAGTGGGATTACTGGGTCAAATGGGAGTTCCATTTTTAACTTTTTGAGGAAACTCCATACTGTCTTCCACAGTGGCTGTACCAGTCTGCATTCCCACCAGCAGTGCAGGAGGGTTCCTTTTTCTCCACATCCTCTCCAGCACTTGTCATTTATTGATTTGTTGATGATAACCATTCTGACAGGTATGAGATGGTATCTCATTGTTGTTTTAATTTGCATCTCTCTGATGATTAGTGACTTTGAGCATGTTTTCATATGTCTTTTGGCCTTCTGTATGTCCTCTTTCGAAAAGTGTCTATATACATCTTTGACCATTTTTTGATTGGATCATTTATCTTCCTTTTGCTAAGTTGTATGAAAACCCCAAAGATCCCATCAAAAACCTACTAGACCTAATCAATGAATTTGGCAATGTAGCAGGATACAAAATTAACACCCAGAAATTTATGGTTTTTTTATACACCAATAATGAACTCACAGAAAGAGAAATAAACAAACAAAAAAACTCAATCCCATTTACCATTGCAACAAAAAAATTAAGATACTTAGGAATAAACTTAACTAAGGATGTAAAAGACCTGTACTCAGAAAACTTCATGACATTGAAAAAAGAGATAGAGGAAGACATAAACAAATGTAAGAACATACCATGTTCATGGATTGGTAGAATCAACATCATTAAAATGTCCATAATACCCATAGCAATCTACAGATTCAATACAATCCCCATTAAAATACCAATGGCATATTTCAAAGATCTAGAACAAACTCTCCAAAAATTAATCTGGAATAAAAAAAGACACCGAATAGCCACAGCAATCCCGAGAAAGAAGAACAAAGTTGGAGGGATCACAATAACAGATATCAAGCTATATTACCAAGCCACGGTTCTCAAAACAGCCTGGTACTGGCACAAGAACAGACATATAGACCAATGGAACAGAACAGAGAACTCAGAAATCGACCCAAGCCATTATGCTCAATTAATATTTGACAAAGGAGGCAAGAGCATACAATGGAGTCAAAACAGTCTCTTTAATAAATGGTGCTGGGAAATTTGGACAGATACATGCAAAAAAATGAAACTAGATCACCAACTTACACCATACACAAAAACAAACTCAAAATGGCTAAAGGACTTGAATGTAAGACAGAAAACCATAAAATCCTACAAGACTCCATAGGCAGCAAAATAGCAGACATATGTCGCAACAATATCTTTACAGACACAGCTTCTAGGGCAATGGAGACTAAGGAGAAAATAAACAAATGGGACTACATCAAAATAAAAAGCTTCTGCACAGCAAAAGAAACCTTCAACAAAACAACAAGAAAGCCCACTGCATGGGAGAACATATTTGCCAATGATATTTCTGATAAGGGCTTAATCTCCAAAATTTATAGAGAACTCATACAATGTAATCATTTTTAAATGAAGATTTGAAATCAGAGAAAACATTCTTAGAATTGCTCTGATTCAAATTCAAAGTAGTTTTCAAAAACTAAGTCATCATATGTGGATTTTGGTGAATAGCCTTTTCAGAAGCTAATTTTATTGATTTTTTATTATTTCTAGTAAACTTTATGAAATTCTACCATAGTGTAGACTTTATAAGATTTCATTTATATATGAATATTAAAAAGAGTTTTCAAAGAAATTAGTTCCACTGTTTGATTAAATATGACAAAAATCTTTTTTATTTCTTTAAAACTAATGATTAATCTCACTTCAAGAGTCTTATGATTTTTAATATCAAAACTATACATTTGGTATTAAAAGTTATTCAAATAACTTTTTGGTATTATCATCTTGTTGCAGCAAAGTTTATTCTACTATGGAACAAAAGGCATAGGACATACCACAAGATTTTTGTCTAAATTTCAAATTAAATATTCAGAATTTTCTCTATTAAGAAAGTGAGATCAATATATCATGAATGAAGTCACACTTTAGGCGAAAACAGGTTTGATATTTATTTCAGAACATATGGATTTGTGCCTTGCTTCCTTCTGGTAACAGAGGTGCACAAAGTATAGATGCCTTTCATGAGCTCACAGCTGTTGACTGAGTGGAGAGAAGTAGTGGTAGAGACTGGAAAAAAATCTATAACATGGAATAACTATACTATACAACAAGACCGCATGTTTTAAGAACTAAAACATGATATTTAATATATTGATTTTAGTGCAGAAGAAAACACAAAACAATTCATAAAGAAATGAAATTGTACAAAAGGACAAAGAACATTCAAGATGAAGGGCTGGCAACAGTGTGAATAGAGGCAAAAACAAAGATTGGTTTAAGAGGCAGCTGAAGTTACCTGTGTTGAAGTGAATATTCTCATTCAAGAATTATAAAAGAAACTGGGATTACATAAATTAGGGTGAATGATTTATAAAGTGCTCTAAATATTGAATGTTGATAATAATAATAATAAAAATTGGCCCTTGTTCTATATAGATGCAATAGAGCAAAGATTTTTTGAACTAATACACAGTACATATGTGATGAAAAAGACAAATGGCATCTGAGCATTTGGGAAATATGGGATTGTGATCATCAGGATATAAAGTGTTTGTTGTATTGTTAGGACACTAAGCAAAGAAAGAAGAAAAAATAAGTAAGATAAATTTCAGAAAATGATGCAATAGACGAAGAGCGAAAGAAAACCAAATAGATAGGAAAATGAAAGTTTTTTAATACTATATATGTTCATCTAATATTTCAGACTGTTAAACATCTTTTTGAATGTAGGAGAAGACAAAGACTAAAAAACAATAAATCAGGGAATCTCAAGACCATTGCTGACAATTCAATATCAAGGCATAGTTTACTGGAGAAAAAGAGTTACATGATCATGATTATAAATATTATAAACTATTGTACATATATTTAGAAAATATTAAGGATCTCTTAAACGAAGGAAATGCTCATAATGAATAGCACAAAATAAGATAAATGCACTTCAGAATTAAACTGATCTTAAACATACTGAGGAAGAAAAAAAAACTATTAAAAATCTACCTCTGTCCTTGAAATCAGGAGTCTAAACATCATAGAAAATTTTCTGCAGCTTGTGAAATCAACCTCCATAAAAGAACATGGCCCCTTGGAGAGCATGATGACTTTTATAGTTATAAAAACATGTACTGAGGAAATAGACTGGGCAGATTTGTCCTTTCTGTCTAGTTTATAATCTAAAAGCTTGCAAAAAATCCTGAATAAAATCATCAATCTTGTGAGTATGAGCTACTGTATATCATATCAACAGAAAGTCAGCAGAACAGGTGGCTGTCAAACTAGCAGTATTTAGTGAGGGACAGAAACATATATTCTCAGCAGAAAATTACAGACAAAAATGTTGGAAAAGTTAATTACAGATATACATGTTTTTTTTCTCATTAAAAAATAAATACATGTACTATATTATACTGACATAAACACATATATGTTTTTATCATGAGTTTATCACTTATGAGATGTAATACTTATGTTTTAAACTTTAAAACTTTTTATCAAGATTATTCTGTAAGTATATAGTCTAAATTGTATATGAATATTCACATCTGAAATAAATATTTGTCATTTCATTTATCATAGTTTGATATAAATATTTTATAATCATTAGTTACTTTTGGATATTTTTACTAGGTCCTTTGGGGAATACAAATTAGATTTCATAAACATTTATGAGTTATAATACTGTGACTTTATGATATAAATGACAGAATATCCAACACAGATCATGTAAGTTATAATAGTTAAATAATATAGCGTTAATCAAATGGCCTCAAAATATTTTCTTTCCCATAAGATAATGATGGTTTTATTTATTTGTTTGTTTCTTTTCTGCCAATAGGAGAAAACACTGCTTTTAAAGGGCCATGTAATTATGATATTAAGCTCTTAATATTAAGATAATCTTCCTTTCTTAAATTCAACTGTATAATAAAAGGCTAATATGCAAATTGACCAAACAGCGGAATGACTGGTCGTTACGATGTGAACTGACCACCAGGGGGCAGACGCTCAATGCAGGAGCTGCCCTTTGGTGGTCAGTGCACCAGAAGCCAGGCTCATGGCTGGCAAGTGCAGCGGCGGTGGCAGGAGCCTCTCCCTCTTCCATGGCAGCGTTAGGATGCCTGACTGAAGGCTTAGGCCCACTCCCTGTGGAGAGTTGGCCTAACCTGTCAGTCAGACATCACCTGAGGGCTCCTGAACTGTGAGAGGGCACAGGCCAGGCTGAGGGACCCCCCCCCCCCGAGTGCAAGAATTTTGTGCACCGGGCCTCTAGTGTAACATAATTACAGGAGCAGTATCTTATCACATTCAGTGGATCACTCAGACTCAAAGGATAGGGTCTATGTTCATTTAGAGGAGTCATTGTAATATTGTGCCTAATGGAGTCCCCATTATTTCTTTTAAGATTATGTATATTATGCACATAATCCTATATAATAAAAGGCTAATATGCAAATTGACCGAACAGCGGAAAAACCAAATAACCGGTTGCTATGACGTGTGCTGACCACCAGGGGGCGTGTGTGGAACATGGTGGGCGTCAGCCGTGGCAAAATGGTGGAGCAGGTGAGTGGGGACACCAGACCAAGGTGGGGTGTCAGTCGCTATCATTGGGGTGAGCCTCTGATGGTTACTGAAAATTCTTTGCCCCTGCACCCCATGGTCCTGCCTGGTGCTCACACCTGCTGCAGGTGTCGGAGCCACCACTTGCACTCACTGCCAACGCCGGCCCTGCTCACACCTGCAGTTGGCGCAGGAGCTGCCACTTGCACCTGCTGCCAGTGCCCTCTGCCGATCACAATTGCTCGGCGCCATCAGTGGGTGCGAGTGGCAGCTGCCGGCCCTGATCACTCCTGAGGACTTCTCCACCTCCCCTTGCTCCTGAGGGGTGATCAGGGCAGCAGCCATCACTCAAACCCGCTGACGGCACCGGCCCCAATCACTCCGTGCCATCAGTGGGTGTGAACGGGCCGGCATTGTCAGTGTATGGGAGCGGCAGCAGCAGGAGCAGGGCTGCTGGCAGATGGGGGCCAGGGGCCAGGGGCCGCAGAGGGAGGGGTTGGGTGGAGGCATGAAAGATGGGCCAAGACCCACCCCTGTGCCTACTGCAGCCTCACAGCCCACAGTTTCTTCCAAGGTGCACGAATTTGTGCACTGAGCCCCTGGTACATAATAATAACAGTCAGGTGTCTAGTTATAGAAAGAGAGCTCCCAAACTCTGTAGATAATTGATAACCCACGTAATTAGTACATTGATCAACAGATTTTGTGTGAAATGTGGATTATCTATCTGCACCAAAACTACCACATCAAAGTACCATGTTGCATGGCCATTGGAGACCATGACATTTTAAGCATTTTTCTGACACAATTATTGGACTGTATTTTATCTTTTACTATACTAACACATTTATTATTGATATGGTGTGGGAGTATTGGAGATTTGCCTTATATATCCAACTTATTTTTTCAAAACTTTTTATTTCCAAAAAAAAACATATATATTTTAATAAAAATAATAGATTATGGTTTTGAAAACTTTTAAAAAATATACATCTTTGTGACTGTGTGACCCTCCTATATACACCCCTGATTATATCCTTAGCAAGATCAGGTACAAGGATTCATCTTTGTGTTTGCCTCTCAATTGAGACCTCCCCAATTCAGCATCTGTCAATGTACTTATCTTTATAAAGTACAGAACATAATAGACATTTTGTCAAACTCAATGACAACATTTTAGGAAAGTCTGAAATGATTTACAAAGACAAAAAACAGAAAGGCAAATATTTGGAGAGTAAGGGAGAATATACTGGCCAATTTATTAATATATTCTAATTATAATAATCAAAATCAAACAACACATATCTAAATATTTCCACATTTAGGAAAAACCTTTGGGCCAGACTATGTATTCAAATACGTTTTCTTTACATTAACAAGTTTCTATAACCAATATAACATATTTATTAGAAATATAATTGTCTATTTGTCTCAGTATAAAAAGAAAGGATAATAATATGACATATTTTAAGTAAATTATTTTCTAAAAACTATTAAATATCCATTCACAGATATGACTTATAATTACTGATATTTGTAATATCTTTATTCTTCAATTCTACATATAGCCCTGAAAATAACTTAAAATATATTCTAAAACACAGTGTTATAAATGTTTTAATTTTCTCTCTCTCCCTCTCTCTCTCTCTTTATTACTCAAAGTCTAGGAAATAGTACCTTGCTCTCCAACACTCCACCTTATTGAAAAGAAATAAGAACATGGCAAAATGGCAGATTTGACAAAATACAGCAGAGCAGATAAATGATATCAAATAATAGTGAATAGTAATTTAAGAGGAAAGAAAGCTTATCTTTCTTGTCATAAGGATAATCTGGGGATTTGAAAGCCTCCTATTATCTTCTACAGAATATTGCAATGACCCAACCATTCAAAACCTGAAAATTTCAAAAAATCCCCAAGATACAAATGTGCTATGTCTCTTTTATCCAGAGATCTGTAGATATCAGATCTTCTATACCCACAGCACTGAAATTTAGGAAACTAATTTTATTTATATTTTTACACACACTCACAGAGGAATGGTGTTTCATTAAAGACTCTCGCCCCACTGCAGCTTCTGTGGTATTGCACGAAAATTACAACATGATCTACAAAATGTGCTCTACTTGGTTTATAATCACTTGATTTTAAAATAAAGCATCAGATATCCTCGTTAATAGTGTTTTGATGCATATTTATAATCTCTTGATTTTAAAATAAAGCATTAGATATCCTCATTAATAGTGTTTTGATGCATATTTATTAATAAATATAATAATTAAAATAAATGCAAGCACAGTACACTATATACTATATGATTTTCCTTATTGTATTGACACATACAAAAACCTCTTAGGAAAATAAATCCATTTTTCAGCTGTGAATCACTTTTTCAAATGCAATGTATTGTGTGTACCAACTATCCTGATTTTCTAATAAAGTTAGACTACATATAATAAAGTTTATTGTTTATTGGCAACTATTAAAATTCTGATTAATAAAAATAGGAAGAAATTTCTTTATGTTTAATGGTAACTAAGTCAACATCTATTAAAAAAAGTGTGCTTTATAATGGGTTTAGGATATGTGTGCATGGGTGTAGCTCACAATTAGGTCGAAAATTTTTAATTTTTAACTTAAAACTAAGAGGAATTTAGACTGATAAGGAGTGGATAAAGGAAAACTAGTGATACTTTTTATGAAACTGTTATGAGGAACTACACATCCTTTTTTTTTTTTTTTTTTTTTTTAATTAGACAGCCTATAAGCTCAACTACATTGTCAAAAATTTTTGTTTCCCCCAGTTGCCTCTTTTATTACCTGGAAGTGGAACAGGCTATCAGAATGTTTGAACTGTCATCACTTTTCATGGTAAATGAGTTCTACAAGTTTACCATCACCATGTAAATTTGCTTAACTACTGCTGAGACGTATTTGCCCTGGATTTGTGGATAATAGAATTCACTTTTTACTATGTGAAGTGATTACATAGCAAAATACAGGATTGCTGCAGACGTGGAATTTAAATAATCTACACTAATAAAAAAGAAACATGCAAATAACCATCACTCTGCTACACCCACCAGCCAATCAGGAGCGAGTATGCAAATTAACCCAACTAAGATGGTGGCAGCCACGGAGCTGGAGTGAGCAGAAGGCTTGGATTGCCCCTGGCGATAAAGGAAGCCAAACTTCCTGCCCGCTCTGGCTGGCCCTGGCCTCTGCTCAAGGCTAGAAAGTTTCAATTATAGAAGATTAATAAATCCAAGATACCTGCTTCCAGCCAGCCCTGGCCACCGCTCAAGAAGGCATGGGAAAGAAAAAGAAAAAAGAATAAAAGGAGGGGCTGGGAGCTTGGGTCACCGGGGGCATGGCCAGCCTGCAAACGGCCATCAGCCCTTCACCCAGGATGGCTAGGCATGCCAGTGGGGACCCCACCTTGAAGGGGGTGTGGCCAGCCTGAAAACAGCCCTCAGCCCCTCACTCAGGCTGGCCACACCCCATGGGGTGAGGGTCCCCACTGGGGGGATTGACCAGCCTGAAAACAGCCCTCAGCCCCTCACCCAGGCTGGCCAGGCACCCCAGTGGGAACCTCCACCCTGATCCGGGACACGCTTCAGGGCAAACCAGCAATCCCCCACCTGTGCAACAAGCCTCTATCTATACTAATAAAAGGCTAATATGCTAATTAGACTGGGAGACCTTCCAGACGTTCTTCTGGACAAAGCCATGGTGGTGGGGCCAAGGTAGAGGCGGTTAGAAGCCAAGAGGGGAGGGCAGTTGTGTGTGATCAGGCCAGGATGGGATGGCAGTTGTGGGTGATCAGGCTGGTGGGGGGCGGGGCCATTGGGGGTAAGCAGATCAGCAGGGGGCCAGTTGGGAGCGAGCAGGCTGTCAGTGGGGGTTAGTTGGAGGTGATCAGGACAGTGGGGGGGCAGTTTGGAGTGAGCAGGCCAGCAGGGGGGCAGTTGGGGGTGAGCAGGCCAGCATGCAGAGTGGTTAGGGGCAATCAGGCAGGCAGGCAGGCAGGTGAGCGGGTAGGAGCCAGCAGTCCCGGATTGCAAGAGGGATGTCTGACTGCTGGTTTAGGCCCAATCTCTGTAAACCGGCAGTAGAACATCCTTCAAGGGGTCCCAGACTGGAGAGGGTTCAGGCTGGGCTGAGGGACACCCCACCCCCACCCCCCGTGCACAAATTTCATGCACCAGGCCTCTAGTAAAACATAAAATAGCATGACTTTCATCTTCCTGGTCAATGAGAGGAATTGCTTTTCAGTGAAGATTTAGTCAATTATCTGCTTTCTCATGTGCTGGAAATGTTCACAACCCTACTCTGCAATCCAGTGTGGGAAAATCAGAAGCACCAGGGAGATGTCATTATTATATAGTCAAATCGATCTCACAAAACAATAAAATCTAAAACTCAAATAATAAAAGCTTAGATCACACATTGGCAAAAGAAGGAAGTATTTCTTTGGTGAAATAGTACATTAATAATTGTACTGTTTCAATAAATTTTAATAATTTTCTTTATTCATGTAAAATAGTGGTCTGACTTAAAAAAAAAAAAAGTCCAAAGTGGGCTGATTTAAATGAAAATATCATGGTGTACCTAGGAAGAAAACCACCAAGTGGGCGCAAGAAAAGAAAAGTTCAGGTTGCACCAGAGCTGAACCAATCTAACAGTTTCTTTTTTAGGAGGCATTGGAAATCAGTATCAAAAATACATTATATACCATTTATAGTCATTTAGTGTAACTGTGCTTAGTTAACTACTTGATGAAATATTCATACACATTTATCATCTATTTCAACCCCTGTCCTGTGCCCAGAAATCTGTGCTTAAGTGCCAAATTTACATGTCTGCATGAAGGCTCAAAACAACGCTCATACACAACAGTTTCAACAGAACTTGTGGTCAATTTCCTGATTATAAAACTCTACTTGTACTGCACCTAAAACCAAAGTAGCAATATCATGCTATGTGTATTTAAAGTCAGATCTTTCCCACCTCTTCTTGCCCTTTCTTTTACTTGTGGTTAATTTTTCTATTCACCAATTGCTGAAGTTATTACTGATTCCATCACCATCTGTAATCACTTCATTTCTTTATACATTGGTTACATAATATGCATTGTCCCCTGAAGCATGTGGTATGTGTTGTAGCTTGCTTCCTTCACTGTGGCTGCTTTTTTGTGCAAGTTATTTTTTAGTGTTTTGGTTAAGAGTTTCGACGCATAATGATGACAGAAGTGCTGACAGTGAAAGAAAGGATAAAGGAAAATCCTACTGCTCTATGATAAAATGCAATGTTTACTGCGCCTTTACATGCTTTCAAGAATATGGTTAAAGAAACAGGAAAAAGTCAGCAGTTGATTATGGATTGGTAGAGTCATTTATCAACATGAAAGTCACAATAAAGGCTGGCCAAAAGTATAAGAATGACACAGGAAAAAAAAATGGCTAGAGAATTCAAGTGATTAGAAGACAAAGAAGCAGCTTTTATTGATACAGGATTCTAGAAACACTTCTGTAGCAATCAGATAGAAGTCACACCATATATTGAAATACAAAATGTAATAGACTAGTACTAATGCATTGTTAATAGGAAGTAAGTTATGCCTGTGAGACAAAAAAGCAAGCACGAAGTTATGGAGGTCACAACGCTGGCAAAAGCTACCACTCCTAGGGTTTAGGAAAGAAGAGAACAGTCTCATTCTTAAAACTTAGAAATTTAGAGCAAGGGCCTGTGGAGCTCGCCTTGAGAGCTCTGCGGAAGGGGCACTGCTCAATTGGAGTAGATGTCTCTGAGCCGGGAAAGGGGGCTCTGTAGGGCCAAGACCCCATCTCAGAAAAGGAGCACAGAAAAATGATTTCTGCAAGTGTTGGAAAAAATTGAAAGTTGTATATTCTTGCAGCCGTGGAAGGGAACTGCTGCTTCTTCAGGGAAGAAGCGTGGATGAGTGCCAATGGGAGGAGCTGCAAGCTGAAATGAACAGACAGGAAGCCACCTGGGCAGAGCAGGGCCCTTCTTACTCCTCCATCTTTGCAGCCTCCCTCTACCACCCCTATTGGCAAAGCCTAACATAGACACTCTGGCAAAGGAGGAAGGTGAATGGCAGAGGATCGGCCCCAGTATCATACAGCTGAGTACAGAAGGGTGGGTTTGAATTATAGGATCAAAGACTGAATACCATGACAATTCTGAAGAGGGACCTCTTATGATCCTGATTCACTTCAAGCTCTCCTTTGCAGAATTTCATATCCATCCCATGCTAAATGTGCATAATACCCCAGAGTGATTCCCAGAGTTATTTGTAGTCTAGATAGTTCATTTAACATGAACTTATTTATTTTCTGAAACTTTGAAAGAGCTAACAATAAATAATGTGACTTGTAGCCTTGGAAAAATAAAATAGAAAGGGGAAGGATTGGAGATAATAAAATTTTAAAGACCTAATTAATTGTTGTGGTGCATAAGTAAGTTAACGTATTTTGGGGGGCTTTTATTCTTTTTTTCCTGATGATGAAATTGATAATTTTGTGTATGTATGTGTGTATGTGTGTGTGTGTGTTTACTTTGTGCTTTATGTATTATCCAGATTTTCTATGCTGAAAAAGTACACGTTACTTTTACAATCAGAAATTGACCCATTTGTACAAGAAAAAATACAGTTAAAAGCTAGATGACACTGGAAAATGTTTGTAATACATATAAGAGACAAACAGTATTTATTAAGAGCCCATATAAACATTAAGAGCCCATATAAACAATAAAAGGTCTACTTCAATATAAAAATGCAAGTTACAGAGCACAAATAGTTAATAACACATAAAAACTGACTTAGTCTCATGAGTAATCAAGGAAATGAAAACTCAAACAAGAAGATACTCATTTTTCTCCTTTCATTCTTCACTGGGTGCACAAATTATGTAATTATATGAACAGTCCTGGGTGTTCTACTGATACATGTGTCTGTGTTTCTGTGTAATCAAACAGACATTTTGCAGCCTTAGCATTAGAGGCAATATGTTAGGATGCTTTTCTTCACTTTTCTTCAATGAATGCTCTGCTATTTAGCTTTATAGCTAGGGAAAATATTGACATGTGAAATACCTACCACAACTCTCACAAGAAAGTGGTGAACAAAAATGTGTTAGTCCCTTATGGAGAAGGAGGTATACACGCTTATATGGGAGCAACCATTGATATAAAATGGGTACAAAAATAAGAGAAAAGGTATGTATCCTCCAGGTCTCTAAAACCACGGCAATAATATGTACAAATAGAGACATGAGAAGAGACCAATGAATTACAATTTGAGTAAAAGGATATATGATCATCACAATTACACAATGCCACATACTGTAGTATTGGAAGAATAAATTATTCTTAGTCCAACCTATAGTCATCCTGCTCTACAGAAAAAGGTAATGAAAAGTATCAAAGTAGTCTCTTGGACAAGGAAAGAGAATCCTGTGTATTAACATTAAATGAAATAGCAAATAAATTAAATGACTATAAATGACATATATATTCAGCATAAATATATCCAAAAGGTTTCACAGATTTGGCTACTGACTTCCTTAGATCTTAAGAAAGTGTTAACTAGATTTTTAAGGGCATTTACACTAAAATGTGTAATACTTAATGTTGCTTACCCATTCCTTTATGTAAAATCAATAACCAAATTTATTATTGCTATAAATTCTATAGGATTATATATATATACTAGCGGCCCATTGCAGGAATATTCTTGCAAGAATAGGGCTTCCTGCAGCCTGAGAGAAGCTCCCACCCATCTACTCTGCCTCGCTCCCTCCCACCTGTCTCCTCTGCCTCGCTCCCACCCATCTCCTCTGCCTCGCTCCCACCCGTCTCCTCTGCCTCACTCCCACCTGGCTACTCTGCCTAGCTCCCTCCTGTCTCCGCTGCCTCGCTCCCTCCCTTCTTCCCTGCCTCGCTCCCTCCCTTCTTCCCTGCCTCGCTCCCTCCCTTCTCCCCCGCCCCGCCTGCTTCCCTCTTTTCTCTGCTGCCCCGCTTGCTTACTTCTCTGCAGCTTTGCTCCCTTCTGCAGTGCTTGACTTCCTTCTCCACTATCTTCAGTCTTCGCTCTGCACCTGGATATACAAGTTAACCGCCATCTTGGTTGGGTTAATTTGCATATCGCTCTTGATTGGCTGGTGGGCATGGCTTGTGGGCGTAGCGGAGTGATGGTTAATTTGCATAATACTCTTTTATTAGATAGGATACAGATATATATATATTATCTTTTAAGAACAAGACATTGATTTATATTAACATAATTACCAAATTATTATCAATATAATAAATATATTTGTGGTAAACAACTGGAAAAATAACAACTTGTATATTTATGTATATCTTGTATGAGAAGCATATACATGGCATTAATAATGCAATGTCTTATTAAATTGAGACTCATTAATGAATGGTACGAAAGAAAACCAATATAAATTGATTCAAATTTTCATCTTTTTACGTTTCATAAAATGGGATTAGGAAGTCCCAGATAATTAATAGTCTGTAAGTAATCACTCTCCCTCTCCGCCCCCCCCCCCCCAGGTAGTTTGAACTATAGTTTTTCTTTTCTTAAACTGCTTCTTTGACAGCCACTGGCAACTCTTCCTCCAGATGTGATAATCTGCCATCTACACTCATCTACACATACATAAGATTGATGATTTCATTCCCACGTTTTCATTCTGCATTCAGCCTCTTGCCTACACTTCCACAATATATTTTGAGATAAGAGCCTATCTTCATACTATTCCTCTTTTCACGAGTAAATTGATAAGGTATGAAAGACAGAATGGATCTTCAGGGACAAGACCTTATGTTTGGAGATTAATTTGGTAGTAGCTAGTGTTGTTACTGTGTCCAAGAAACAAATGTTTCCCTTTCAGAAACCTGAAATCTGAATACCATTATCTTGAAAGGTGTCTGTCGTAGATCAAGTGTCATTTTTTTATCTAACATCAACCGTTTTGCATTTCCTTGACTAGTCTGTCCTTAACCAGAGTGAGGAAAATAGTTTTGGGTAGTTCTGTTGTTATCCGAGCAGTCTAAGTTTTCTTTAACAGTCTAGTTACAATGATTTTCAAATAATTTTAGGTCCCTACTTTACTTTCAATGAAAGTATCTTATTCTGATCTTTTGCTATGGAGTCTATGACATTGTTGATTTATTTAGTTTCTGCATTATTCAGGTAACACTTGCTTTGAAAAAACAAAAATTCATAAAAATAATAACCAATTTAACATAATATGTACATATATATATCCAATCCAAATGTAACTACATTCAAAAGTACAATTCCAAAATAATTTTAAAAGTTAGACAATAAATGCCCTATTCATAAAATGACTTCTAAGCACAGAGTATATTCCACATGGTCTACATTTAAAATATGGTACAGAAGCTCTAGCCAGTGTAGCTCAGGTTATGGGTTCAATTCCTGGTCAAGGGTATGTATTTGAGTTGCAGGTTCAATCTCCGACCCCGCTCAGGGCAAGTGTAGGAGGCAATAAATCAATGTGTCTCTCTTAAATGGGTGTTTCTCTCTCTCTCTCTCTCTCTCTCTCTCTCTCTCTCTCTCTCTCTCTCTCTCTTTCTCTCTCCCCACCCCACTCTTCTTCCCTCCCTACCATTGTCTCTAAATATCAATGGAAAAAATTTCCTCCAGTGAGAATTAATAACAAAAACAAAATATATGGTACATAAGAAGACAGCACAGGATTGGTCAAAATTATGTATGTCATTGCATAGTCTTCTGTTTTGTTTTTCTCATGCTTACATCCTCCTTTTAATCCTTTACTTCTCAGATTATTCAGTTTTTCCAACTGTCAAATACCCCATACTCTGAATTTTTCTAGGCTACTTCAACTGAAATATATCCACCCCCATCTCCAACATTCCATTAGCTAACTCAATTATATTTTGCTCAATTTCCTGAGGGATATGTATTAAGTTCAATAATAGCAAATAAATTAATAAACTAATCCATACAGATGTGTAAATTAACAAGTGCTAACACTTTTTGTCACAACAATGCCTTTATGTAATAGAAATTGTTTTAATGGTTGAAAAAGGGAACCTTTAAAATCTATCAACCTAATATATGTGGTATATGAATAAAAGTAAAAAAGGTATATATAAGTACAAGTTTGATTAAAAATAGACACAGTTGGGCATAGAGATAAATGGTAACTTTGTGACCCCACATCGCTTATATGGTAACTGAAAGCGATGTAGGGTCATGTGTCATTTGATAGCTTTGAATATTGGACAAATTTGTAATTGGGCAATAGAAGTAGTATTATTTCTATGTCACAATTTCTTCATTATACAACGTTTTTCTGCTATGTCTATTTTATCCCCCTGATTTACAGCTAACTGGCCTCGCAGATTTGTTTGGAAGACTAATTAGATCTCATAATATAAATAAATCCTTGTGGGTATTCCCTCTGAAAACCAGAGTGGGCAATGGCATTATCAAATATGTGAGAAACACCTTTATTTGAATATTTAAACAAACAATATCATGTCCATATCCTTGTTAATTTAGGTGGTAAGTTCACAGAGGGCTGAGCCTAAATCCACACTTCTCAAAGCTTTTATTACATCTCAGTTTGAGTTGAAATCATGCATTCCTTTTTAAACATGTTTCTTTTTAAAGTGCCCCAGTATATTCCAATGTGAATTTATTTATTTATTTTTAAACTTATTGTGGTGGCATTTGTTAATAAGAGTATATAGGTTTCAAGTGAGCAATTCTATGTTACATCATTTGTATATTGAATTGTGTGCCCCAATGTGAATTTACATACATGACTTAAACTATACTTTAAGCCAGATTATCTTAGAATGCACTTTGCATTTTGGAAATTCTATCCTCCCAATTTACATCAATGACTGAGTAAATCAGACAGTAAAGAACTATATTTATTTCATAGAGACTATTCTCATAAAGTCCCTGCGATTTGGAAAAGAAAACATCATACCACCACTAGAAGAGAGAGTAACAACATCACTATCAAATAAAATCATACAATGCCTTTCCTTCTTTTCCTAACTTAATTTCCATGCTAGTTCTATGTACTTATGAGTAACCCATTCCTCTTAAACTTAAAATAATTAAATTTTGATAGTATTTTTAACCAGTATAATAATCTTTATATTTTAATATAACCTGTAACCCATTTACATTGAATATAAAATTAATATATGTATTTCATATATTGTCTTAAGATCAATTCAAATATTGTCTTAAGATCTGGTCAATATTTCTCAACCTTTATGTTTTTTATTCTTTCCCTCTCTACTCACATTTTAATAATTTTCTTGTCATTAAATATTTTTCCTGACTTTGATAATCATACACATGTTCTATTCTTTCAAGGGTTAACTAGAGATTAAAGCACCCCCTTTTACTTTATCAATATCTAATATTACTTGAATTTATTCCTCTTTAGTCTCTTGAAATTATATTGTTCTAATGAATTTTTATTCAGTGTCTATCTTAAATCCAAAATAAGGTATTTTATTTTAACATGGTTAAATTCATTTAAATTTACTCACATATTTACCATTTCCATAGCTATTTGTTTCTTCCTAAAATGTATATCTAAAATGCCATCTGGAGAATATTTTTCTTTAATTTGAAGAACACCCTAGTATTTCCTTTAATCTACTTTTGTTGTTGATCTATTCAATAACTTCATTCTCTATAAAAGGATTTCACCCTAGCTGGTTTGTCTCAGTGGATAGAGCATTGGCCTCCAGACCAAAGGGTCCTGGGTTCGATTCCAGTCAAGGTCAGGTACCTCCATTGCAGGCTCCTCCCTGGGGGCCCTAGTCAGGGCGTGTGCAGGAGGCAACCAATCAATGTGTTTCTCTCACATTGATACTTCTTTCTGTCTTTCTCTCTCTCTTCCACTCTCTTTAAAATTCAATGGAAAAATATCCTTGGGTGAGGATTAAAATTATTTTTTTCAATTTTATTTTTGAAGGACATTTTTATTGGATAGAAAGTTATAAATTGGCATTACTTTCATTATTTGCT
The DNA here is from genome assembly GCF_951640355.1 of Cnephaeus nilssonii. Classification (NCBI taxonomy): domain Eukaryota; kingdom Metazoa; phylum Chordata; class Mammalia; order Chiroptera; family Vespertilionidae; genus Cnephaeus; species Cnephaeus nilssonii. The sequence continues at coordinate 62,752,428 of NC_137076.1, read as the reverse complement.
TAAGAAGTTATATTTTACTTTAATTCTTGTTGTTTTGAAAGTCAATTTATTTTTTATCAAGATGCTTTAGAAATCTTATTTTTAATTTGGATTTTAACAGTTTTACTATGGGCACCTACATATGAACTTTTGTTTTCTTTTGGCGACTATAAGGGTTTCTTAAATCTGTTACTTATTATCTATTTCCTATTTTTATATTTACCAGTCATTTTCCATGCACACATTGCTTCTTCCCCACTTTTCTCTCATCCATCTTAGGGACTTCGATATTCTAAGTATAACTCTATTTTATTTTTACTTTTTTAATTTTTTATCTCCTTATCCCTCTATGATTCATTTGTTATATTTTCTTCTGACATATTTCAAATAGCTAATTCTCTCTTAACCTGATTAATCTTCTATTATACCATCCTTTAAGAACTTTATTTACTGTATTTTAATTTTAAAATACCAATTTGTTTATTTTATAGTTTATACAGTTGTACAAAATCATAATCTTATATTTCATCTCAAATAAAAAAGTTTAGTTATTTCACAATCTGTACCTGATAATTACATCACCTGGATGTAATTGGTTTTTGAGTTTAGTGTGATAAATGGCATATAAAATTAAAGCCTAAGATTATGTTGTTTTACTCCCAAAGCTGTTTATGTTTGCTTCTTTCTTAATGTGCCCCCAGGCCCCAGGAAGAGTGCTGCTTAGCTCCACGGGTTCTTAGAGTCTTCAGCAGCAGAAGAGTGGCTATAAACGCTAGCCTCACCACTGTAATTTTTCTTTTCAGGTAAATATTCTATTTTTCTTCCCCCCTCCCCCCGCACTAAAAATATAGCTTTTACAATATGATTTTTTCCAGCAGATAAATTTCATATTTTGTCTTTTATTCAATAGAATTCATCCAAATTATCTTTAAATGATACTATGATTTATAAAAAATATTTTATGTTTTATTTAAATTTCCTATATCTATAAAATTTCATGGTATTTTCAAAATTAGCATATGTAGTATGACCATAAGAATCAAATGGACAACTACTTTATTGTGTTTTCATTATAATTCAACCCTTGTGCATGATTGTAGGTGAGCTGTAGTGGAGAGTAAAAAATCAATTCCAAAACAAAACAAAAAAAAAGAGTGTATGTATGCTTTAGACTACTTGGAAATTGAAAAATTAATAATGGTATCAACTTTTCATTCTTGTTTTGTATTCTTTTTGATTGTGTATGACAATTAATTTATATATTTATCACAACACATCAGATATATATTTGTGGTCTTAAGGATGCTGCTAAACCAAAGAGTGTATATGTATAACCCATGGACACAGACAACAGTGGGGAGAAGGGGGATCAATGGGGAAAGAGAGGGGACAACTATACTTTAAACAATAAAGATAAATTTTAAAAAGAAAATTTATCTAAAGAAACAGTCAATATTTTGGGGGGGGGGGGGGTTTAGTGATTTTATGAAGAAAAGAGGTGTAAATACTTTATTTCAATGAAGAATCTCTAAAAAAATAAATGACTGGGGGTGATGAACATACAATGCAATATACAGATGATACATTATAGAAGTGTATAGAAAACTTATATAATTTTATTAACCAACTAGTAGCCCATTTGCAGGAAGAATCCTGCAAGCAGTTGCTGCGGCCGCCATTGCGCCTGCACCCACGGGCCACTGCCACCCACCCCGCTCCGCCCTGCTCTGCCCCGCTCCGCCCGGCTCTGCCCTGCTCCGCCCGGCTCCGCCCCGCCCGGGCTTTCCCGCTGGCAGCCACCTTGCTTTCCGCTTTTCCTCCCTCTTCCTTCTAAGTTGTCTTCAGTCTTCACTCCTCCCTCCCTCAGCATATGCAAATTAATCACCATCTTTGTCGGGTAATTTGCATACTCGCCCTGATTGGCTGGTGGGCGTGGCTTGGGCATAGCGAATGTGCGGTCAATTTGCATATTACTATTTTATTAGGTAGGATGTAACCCCCAAAATTCAATAAATATATAAATGCACATATTAAAACCATTTTATCTTATTTTATAAAGATCTAATTTATAAATATTATTTATTTCCTATCTCATAAATTTAGGAGACACTAAAATAAAATTTTGACAGTTTAATAGAAAAATAATTTTATAAACTAAACAAAATGAATTATAAAATTACTAAATCAAATATGCTGAGGCTATTTTTTGAAAATGGGTTAACTAATGTAATATTGTCTTTCTTCAGTGCATTACAAATGATTCCTGAAATTAATATTCACTCCCAAAATCCTTAAAAATATTTTATTTCTATATACCTAAATATGTGTGCCTCTGATTATGAGATTTTGCCCACTGCAAAATTATAGCAATGCCAACTACTGGGTTAAAATTGGAATCATTCCTAAAAAAAATAGGATAATGAACTCTGACATAAAGACTGAGATGAAACTTACTAATCAGATCACTTAGCAACGGCTAATGAGGAGGCCATCGTGCCAATTTATTCCCCAAATCATATAATTCAGCTGAAGTATCATAACCAAATTAGAAGCTATGATTATCCAAAGAATAACATAGCAATGTGAAACTGCCCAGTCCATCTCAGAATTGTGGTTTGGTAAAGAAAAGTAACCTAAAAATTGTAAATGCTGGTAACAAAAGAACATAATTATAAAGCCTGTTTGAGAGCTTAGAGGGTATTGTGAGTTGTGTGATGTGGATTAAAAAAAATTTAGGGGAGGTTATGAGTTCATTTGACCCCAAATGACTACTTAGGCCAGGAAACAAGGTCTCAAATGCTTTCAATTTGGGGAGGGGGAGGGCGGAGGGTTCCTATAATCATAAATTCCTATAGGTGTCCATTTTATCTAGTATATTTCTTAAAATTATCCAGTATCTAGTATAAGATTATTTTTTGTTAAAATCTTGGCTATACAATGTGATTCAATAGTTTTTGCTAGTATTCTGTCAAGCTCAGTAGCTGTTGAGCCATTCTAAAACATTTTAAGGAGAAAAATTATGTATTCTCTCCTCTCATCTGTTACATAAAGTTCAAAAGTGTTTGTATATGTGTGTCCCTAAAGCTATAAAGCTCAAACAGTGAACCAAGAACACACTTAAAGAAAATATTTGCATCCACATCACTGACCAACATCATGGGTACACTTAATCATTAAGTGCTAATGATAAAGCAACTGGTATGTTAACACATACTTTGAATTAATGTAAGCATAGAAATAATTTTTTCTTATTAACTTTATTAGGGTGAATTGGTTAATAAGATTACATAGGTTTTAGGTGCACATTTTTTAAAAAATATATTTTATTGATTTTTTACAGAGAGGAAGAGAGAGGGATAGAGAGTTAGAAACATCGATGAGAGAGAAACATCGATCAGCTGCCTCTTGCACACCCCCCACTAGGGATGTGCCCGCAACCAAGGTACATGCCCTTGACCAGAATCGAACCTGGGACCCTTGAGTCCGCAGGCCGACGCTCTATACACTGAGCCAAACCGGTTTTGGCTAGGTGCACATTTTTTATGATACATGATCTCTATATTGCATTGTGTGCCCACCACCTAAAGTTAAATCATCTTCCCTCACCATATATTTGGTTCCCTTTACCTTTTACTACCACTACTACCCCCTCCCCTCTTGTAACTACCATATTATTGTCTGTGTTTATGAGTTTTTGTTTGTTTTTCTTCTTTGTACATTTGTTCCTTTCAGTTTTATATCCCACTAGAGGCCCAATGCACGAAATTTGTGTAAGGGGCTCGGCCCTCGCAGCTGTGGTGGCTTGCCTCAGCCCTCACAGCCCAGGCTTCCTCTAGAAGGTCATTCAGCTGTCTGGTCTAATTATCATATTATGCTTTTATTATTATAGATATACATATGAGTAAAATCACATGGTTCTTAACTTATTCTCTCTAACTCATTTCACTTAGCTTGATATTCTCAAGGTCCATTTATGTTGTTGCAAATGGCGGAATTTCATCTTTTCTTTATGGCTGAGTAGTATTCCATTGTATATATTCACCACATCTTCATCCAATCATCTTTCAAAGGTAATTTCCATTATTTCCATGTCTTGGCCACCAAAAATAATTTTTAAAAAGAGCCATGGAAGTAAATTTACATTTTATTTAATTATGCCCATGGAAATCATACTTATACATTTGAAAAATAAGTAGTAGCAGTAAACAAATTAAGCTTTTATGCTCTGTGATTATTCAATGTAACTTTTGTGTTTCTAGAAATAATGAAGAGTATGTGAAATTATATGTGTCAATTTACTTAAAATATGATTAAGTTAGCAAGTAATGTCTAACTCATATTAAATTATATTTCAATTTAAAATTTTATATGGAATCTATATGGAACCTATCTATATTAATATAAATAGATCATTTTTCTAATTCTAAGGGGGAAAAAAACTAACTAAATTCCACTTATCAGACAATAGTTTCAGGTATTTTATTTTATTTATTTATTTATTTATTTATTTTGTGGAATTAAATCGGGGGTTTTTATTCATGTGAAATGTTTTTAAAACTTATTCCACATCATCTTTAAAACTTGAGAATATATATATTTTTAAATTTCTTTATTGATTAAGGTATCACATATTTGTCCTCATCCCCCTATTCCCATCCCACAGCCCTCCCCAAACATGCCCCCACCCCCCTGTTGTCCTTAACCGCTGGTTAGGCTAATATGCTTGCACACAAGTCCTTTGGTTGATCTCTCCCCTTTACACTCACCCTCCCCTACCCTCCCTCTGAGGCCCGACATTCTGATCCATGCCTCCTTGTTTCTGGGTCTGTTCTTGTTCATCCGTCTATGTTGTTCATTATTTCCCCTAGATGAGTGAGATCATGTGCTATTAGAAATACACTTATAAGAACCGAAAATGAGACAAGCAATAATGGTTATGGTGACAGGCAAATGAATCAGTCTGTAGTGAGTTTCTTTCTGGGCCAACAGTTCTTTTGAGACCCAATTTCAATGTCCAACAGTTCCTTATGTGTACATGTCAGCACTGACATTACAGTTCTGGATGGTGGACAAATGGTGGTAATGCAGGTCTGACTCTCTCTGGTTTGGTCCTGGGCAACCTGCAGTGCTGCACAGTTGCTAACTGCTAGTATGGGAAGGTCACATCAGTGTCTTCCATCTCTGGACTGCTTCTCTTCTGTCTTCATGGCTGGAGTAGTCCTGTCAATTCCTCTCTGTTGCTGGAATCCACATGGTATCGGAGTTGTTTTCAGAAAATATACAAACATATTCTCGACCAAAAGTTAATAAAGGAATATTTTCTATAAATTTTACATGGGATCCTATTTCATTTTTTGCCCAAATGATTTTCCTCTGGCTTGTTTTGACACCTTGTGTGTTTTTCATGGGTGTCTTGCTTTTAGCCTTACAATTAATTTTCTAAAGTATTAATTTTCTACATGTAATTTACTTACAGGATATTTTTCCTTACATGATATTCTACTATCCCCTCCTTTTTTGATTTAAATGTTAGGAGGCTTTTGAAAATTTTATAACGTAGTCTTGATGGCTTTTAAATTTTAATTTTTTGCACTATAATATTACTGTTTTAGGTTCGTTACATGGTGCACAATTTTATCATGAGATGAAGTACCAATAAAAATTTTAGTTAACACTTTAGGAATACCTTTTTGTCCAGTACAATTAATTTTTCTAGAATATTCGCTTGTTTCAACTAGCCAATTTAAATTTGCCTGAAAACTTGACTACTATTTTACTGTCAAATTTATTACTCTAACAACAATCTTATTTTACCCTGTAAATATTAGTGGAAGGGATTATTTGCCTTCTTGAGTAGGTCCTGAGAATTCCTGGTGGTAGGCTGGATTTAGATATCGTAAACCCACTTCCCCACACCATTGGGTACAAGACAACTCAGACAATTCTTATTGGATTGAGAGGGCAGCTGCTGTTGGCCAAGTCTCTGTCGGTCACCTGGGTCCTGATCTGAGCTGGGCATGGGAAGCACGAAGCAGCCATGGGGGCAGGAGACCTCCCTCAGAAGGGGCTAGGGTTCAGGCCCCTGCAATATTGGGGGGGTGAGGGTCTGTGCCCCACCTCTGTTGATCCCCAAATTATCTCCTGATGGCCCCTCTGCGACTGTGCCTGTCTTAGGTTGTTCCTTCCTGAGGAATCTTACCCGTCTCTGGCTAACCAGCCATCCTCCGGGGCCAAGCAGGGTGACGTGAGGTTCAGTTTTGTCTCCTTGGTAGCCTATGACCCCGTGGCCTCCATGCCCAGCACCTGCCTTGGGATCCCCTCGCCTGCTGGCAGGGCCCCATCACTGATCGCATATCTTGTGGAACCTGGGTTTCTTCTCCAGGGAGGGCTCAGTTCACCCCACTGGGTGAGAGACAGATCCATGGCACTAGTCATCACAAGACTTCAACCTCGACATGAACAGAGAGCTCATGCAACAGCTATGAGCAATTGAGTTGTGAGAAGAGGGTCTCTCTTGGCCTAAGGGTAAGAGGGACCAATATAAAATGCTCAGGTGCCTTCCCAGGAGGCCCTCTACACAATGAAAAGGATTAAATCCTTACATATCCTTTTTAAATTGCTGCCAGACATTCAAAGAATTAGTTTGTAAGTTTGCTTGGGATAATTGTATATTATGCTGTTGTAATTCTAAAGTATCAAGAGATGTGTTAAGTTTGTCTCCAAGCACCAAACAGATGATTTTTTTTTTTTTATCCCCAAGGGTGCGAGGAACTATTATAAGTACTGGGGGTGATCCAAATCTGGGAAAAATTTTAATGACAATGTAGAATAATATCATGTAAGAATATTCTTTGTTCTAGTCCATGGCAATTCCCTTTCAAACTGGCTGTTCATTTCTTTTTATATACAGGTATTTTATTTTAATTTATTTAATGATATTATATTTAAACTAAAGAATAATTGTTTTCCAAAATACACATTGGGATTTTAAACATAAGATTCTCATTAAATTTATAGCATACAAGCTTTGACAATTTTGCAGCTATTTTATAGAAGACTAGAGGCCCGGTGCACAAAATTCGTACACCATGGAGGGGGTCTCTCAGCCCGGCCTGCACCCTCTGGCAATCTAGGACCCTCCGGGTATGTCCAACTGCTGGTTTAGGCCCAATCCCACAGGGATTCCTGCGGGATTGGGCCTAAACCAGCAGTCGGACAACCCTCTCACAATATGGGACTGCTGGCTCCTAACTGCTAGCCTGCCTGCCTGCCACATCACCCCTAACCACTCTGCCTGCCTGCCTATTTGCCCCTAACTTCTCAACTGCCTGACTGATCAACCCTAACTGCTCACCTGCCTGCCTGATCGCCCCTAACCACCTCTGCCTTGGCCCCTGCCCAGGCGGCTTCATCCAGAAAGAAAGACGTCCAAAATGATGTCCAGAAGGTCATTTGGCTGTCTGCTCTAATTAGCATATTACCCTTTCATTATTATAGATAAATGTTATATTTGCATTTAGTCACATTTCCATTTTAATACTTTATAGCATATCATATTTTCAGAAAAACAATGGGCACAGGTGAATTTTAAATTGCATTTTTCCATGGATATTCCTCTTATAGAAATGTGATTCTGATTAAAGACAAGGGGTCAGTAGAATAAAGCAATTTGATAGTATACTGTCCTTTAAAAATAATATTAATATGAAAACAGAGTGTGGGAATGAGGAGTAGATGGTATACAACACTGCTAAGAATATTAAAAGAGTCTGGCCCTGACTAGTTTGGCTCAGTGGATAGAGCGTCGGCCTGGGAACTGAAGAGTCCCAGGTTCGATTCCAGTCAAGGGCATGTACCTTGGTTGCAGGCACATCACTAGTAGGGAGTGTGCAGGAGGCAGCTGATCGATGTTTCTCTCTCATCGATGTTTCTAACTCTCAACCCTTCTCCTTCCTCTCTGTAAAAAATCAATAAAATATATTTTTAAAAAATAAAAAATAAAAATAATATTAATATTAATATGAAAAAAGAGTGTGGGAATGAGGAGTAGATGGTATACAACACTGCTAATAATATCAAAAGAGTCTAATTTGGCAATCAGGAAAAGACAAATAGGAATTAATCAGCATTTAATAATTAACTGATATTCTTGTTAAAATAGTAGAAGTTGTAGTTGAAGACATAAGTTGCTTTCACTGAACACTAAAACATGTTGCATGACTGAAGTTCATTTCCCCCTAAGAGAAACAAATAATGAAAGAAAAATATATCTTCATATATGTTTATCTATGTTGTATTATATTATATATGTACCATTATTCCTGTTTATTTAGGAATTAATAACATACATATTTACACACATATGTCTATATGTTTCTGTATATTTTATAAATAACTAGACATAGAGAATACATATTCTTTATGCAAAATATGCATATGATACAAAAGAGAATATGTATGAGTAAGAGATAGAATGTTAACAACTATTATCTCAATATACTAAACTAGAGAGAAGAGAAAGCTAATGTTTAAAGCCTACTTCATAAAAGTACTTTAGCCTATTTACATAAGTTCTTCTGCAAATTTCACTGACAAGTTCTTCCCTGAAACACTATACAGAATAGGGCCACTACAGAATTCTGAGTAAAGTTCAGTTGGTTTTTTTTTTTCTTCCTGATTCAAAATCCATTAATTTCCTTTTTACTCTGTGGGTTCTTCTGACCTTTATAATAATGTGAAAAGTATACCAATAATGAAGGGTAAAGATAAAATGAGGTTCTAACCTAAACGAAATTCAACTATAATTTTTTTCAAGTAAAATCAAAGTATAGGGTTTAGATGCCAATTAAATGCTTTTAGGTTGGGGTGTTGCTCACATGATTGACAATGTTTTTTGCATAGTGTTTTTATCATTTTGCCATTACATTTATCATTTTGCAAGCACACTGTCATTAAAATCAAGTGAATCTTTAAAATCCAATTAAACAAAATTTATATGCATATTATTTACTTCTTTATTTACCTGTGCAAATCACATTAACATATATTATTACAGTAATCACATAAAAATTATTATTAGCAACATAATACAAGTGAAGAAATTGAGAACCAAAAAATCAAAATCATGTACTAATGACTTCATCACAATATGACAATCAGTCCTTAAATTATTATCTTCTGTATCTTCTGTCTCCTTCCTAATCATTCTTCTCATGGACAGTGATTCCTAAACTTCCAGTTATAAGTACTAGGGATGTAATAAGCAGCATGATAAATATAGTTAATGCTGCTGTACGCTACATTTAAACATTGCTGCCCAGGTGGCATGGTCAGTGGTTGAGCATCAAGCTATGAACCAGGAGGTCATGGTTTGATTCCCAGTCAGGGCACATGCCCAGGTTGTGGGCTCAATTCCCAGTGTGGGACGTGCAGAAGGCAGCCGATCAATGATTCTCTTTCATCATTGATGTTTCTATCTCTCTCTTTCCCTCTTTCTTCCTCTCTGAAATAAATAAAAAAATATATATTTTAAAAAGTTGCTAAAAGAATAGATCCTAAAAGTTATCACCACAACAAAAATATATATTTTATAAAAATAGGAGGTGATAGATGTTAACTGAATTTATCTGAAGCATCAATACAATCAAAATGTGATACAGACTCTGAATGTGAAAGGACAAAGGGGAGGCTCTGAATTCTCCCAGGATCTCAGGGGACATTAGGAAAATCAGAGTTTTATTCTCTGTGGCATTCATTGAGATCAATTGAAAAGACTTATGTCAATCTGCATCCTGGAACTGAGACAGACTTACTCAGCTCTAATGAGGGCTGTCAGGGAGACTCACAGAGGAGTCCTCTAAGAGGGGCTGCCCTGTAGTAGTGTGGGGACCTTGGAAGGCTTCCTGACTCTGATGAGCCCAGACGCCTGGAGAGGGAGTGGACGTGTATAATGAAGTGTTCCCAGTTCCTAGATTTGAAGAAACACACACACACACACACACACACACACACACACACACACACACACTCCTACTCCTCCTTGGCTATGTCCATCGTGGCCAGGGAAATAGAGGCGGCTGAGGTCAGAGTTTGAAAAGTTAATCCATGCAGAATCACAAGAGAGAAAATGATGTATTATCTACCATCTGCTTGTTAGCCACTGTCCCCAAAAGTCCAACAGTCTGACTTGTTTAAATAACAGGCAATGATATTTATTTTCAACATCTGCGGTTGATAATGAAAATGAAATAGTGACACTGCAGAATTCAAATTCATTAAAGCAGAAAAAAATGAGTTTTTATTCACTGTGGTAAAATCAATGATCAATTGAGTAAGGTGGCCTTGGTTCTTCGGTGATTATTAAAAGAAATCATGAAAGAAAGAAGTTGCCATTATCAGTGTTAGAAAAATGATTAGACAGAGAGCCCTGAACATGGTCCCCGCTCTTAAGCCGAGAGTTCCACTCACAACCCTTACTCCCATTCTGAAAGAACTGAGCCTCCCCAGAGGACAAGCATCTTTTGATTCCGACTCAAATCTGTGTTGCTGCAGTATGCTATGTATAAGAAGGAGGATGTTTTTGTTTTTTGTTTTTTCTTTTGTAAAAGAGATTTTCCAAAAGGCTGAGAATGGAAAATCTGAATATAGAGCTGAAAGTAGGTGGCTATATAGGAAGGGGTAGGAGATTGTGGACTGAGTTCAGGGGAAGAGAGATTTTCCACATGGCATATTGTTCCTTTGAAAGTTCCAGTCCTTTTTCCCTTGAACAGTACTGAAGGATGAGGAATTAAATAGGTCTCTCTAGGAAGGATTATCCCTTTGTGGAGGCAACTGTCTGACAATAGGTTTTAGGGTGAATGTAGCCATGTTATTGGAAATGGATTAAGGAATACACTTAGCATTAAAGAATCAGCAAGAAGAAAGGAGGCATATGGCCAGCTACTAGTGACAAGTTATTAGGAATGTTCTGTAAGCAAATTGCTTATTTTCATATATACTGGATTTCCACCGAGTACCTGTACATGAGGGAAAGCTACTAATCTTTTGGGCTTTCATTTTCTAATTTGTGAAATAGTTAGAATAGTACTTATCTCCAAAAATTATTGTAAGAGTTAAGTAAGAATATTTAAAAAAAATTCTTAGGTGAGTCCTAGCCTAGATTGAATTTTTGGGTATTGCTATACTTTTGTTGTTCCTATTGTAGAAAATTATGTTGATCTTCCACTAATGATTTCTCCAAAAGAGTTGGTGAGGGATAGCCAGGGAGAGAGAACCCTATTCTCCTAAAATACATTTATCATATAGAAAACCTAGTATTTGTTTTCTTGCCTTTTCTACTTCTGAAAAGTTCCCATTATGTTTAAATTTTCTTTCAAATTAGTCAAGGTCCCTTTGAGGATGATTGGAAGTGATTCATATATTTTAAATTCTTAATATATTTCCCAATATATTTGGCAAACCTCAAAAACATTCCTTTAATAGGACTAGATACCAGCAGATAATCCATAAATAGACTATAACATTCCCCAGATCACCTCTTCTTCAATGGAGGCTTTCCGATTTCAATCGCGATATGCCTGGGTTCAGGGAGTTAAATAGTTTGAATCTTTAAACTACATGGTTTGGAATCCTGGCTCTGATCTTTCTATGTAATAGGACAAATTTCCTCATCAATGAAGTATAGGGTTCATATGAAGATAAAAAGAGTTAATACATGTAAGTTCCTTAAGAGTTTAAATATTCAGTGACTATTGGCTATTATGTTTATCCTGTTCCCTTTCAGAACAAAGACAAGGGTTCCTCATCCTTATATCAGTAGCTCAGAATACAGTTACTGACTCCTAAATAATGCATTTTATTGAATAAATACACAAAGGAATGAAGTTATAATGTCCTTAATAGAGAACTTATATTTAGCCTACTTTCTGGCCCTAGACAGAATTAGGAAAAAATGAGTTTTTGTTCACTTGTTCTTCTCTTTTTTGATTAGCTTCTACCTGTTTGAATGTCAAGTAACTACTTGAAAATCTCAACTACACTAAGATATAAATAAAATGTTTAATTAGTTTTACCCTTTATCAGGATATGGTATTGATTTTAAATTTTTAAATCATGCTGTATTGTGACAGATATAAAATTATCTGGCTTTCTTCAAAGGTAAAGAAATAAAATGTAAGACATTAAAAGTTGTTTTACTCTTAAAGGGAGTAACAATGATCCACTTGATGCCTTTGAAGTAGACATTCATATGAGAATGGGAAATGTGTTTCATTATTAATGGAAAATGTATGTAACTATTAACTTTGGATGTCTATAAGAGAAGCTGTTAAGCTTAGAAGAAACAATTGAGGGAAGGAAGAGTATGTGACTGTGGCTCCAAGTTATGAACTCAACAAGTTATAAACTCAGTTTCCTTAGCCTGCTTATGACCAAGGTTAAGGTTCTCTGTGGAGAACTAGGGAAGAGATTGCTTAAAAACAATCACTATGTCATTGCCCTTGGCAATAGATTATGGGAACCAGCACATCAACAGAGTTTGCAGTTTACCTAGGCCAGCTACCATTCTGGGATGAGTGTTTTGTCGTTCTATTACTGCAGAGGACATTACAAATCAATTCCCATGGTGTCTGTGCAAGTCTGGGACTGAAGGCCTTGGCAACTGTAACCAGAGAATAACTGAGGTCATTACCAAACCAATAAGTGGGGAAGAAGAGAGTTACACAATAGGTACATCTCAAAATATCCAGGTTAAACTAAAGTAATGAACATTAGATATGAAGGTATTAGGAATATGAGAGAGGAAAGAAAGAAGTGAAAGGGAAGAGGATTTGTAGGGCTAGAAAATATTTTCTACACAACTGAAATCATACCATATATCACCACATAGATACAAACATGGTTCTATTGAAAAATATAGTAAGACAATAATGAAATTCAGATTGTTGGGTTTCTTTAATTTTCACTGTTTTTATAAAGTACTATATAGTATACTCTAAATCCAATAAGATCTATTTTTATTTTTAATCCATATTCTTATATGATTTAGAATAATCATAAAGAGGGTATTAAATATATTGTCAAGTAATGAAAATGCAATGATTTTAGGGCATTGGAGAGTGCTATGGTAATGGTGAGTGGATATCACTGTTAATGTGTTATTTTTTTCCCTCTGTTCATCAGATTTTTTATTCACTTGATTTTTAGATTCACTTGTTGATAGATATGTATTTGTTATTCATAATTTTTATCTTTACCTTTTTCTTATTCTTCATCTTCTTAAAGAATACCCTTCAGCATTTCATATAATACTGGTTTGGCGGTGATGAACTCCTTTAGCTTTTTCTTATCTGTGAAGCTCTTTATATTATCTTCAATTCTAAATTATAGCTTTGCTGGGTAGAGTAATCTTGGTTGTAGGTTCTTGCTATTCATCACTTTGAATATTTCTTGCCATTCACTTCTAGCCTGCATAGTTTCTGTTGAGAAATCAGCTGACAGTCGTATGGGTACTCCCTTGTAGGTAGGTAACTGTTTTTCTCTTGCTGCTTTTAATATTCTCTCTTTGTCTTTTGCTCTTGGCATTTTAATTATGATGTGTCTTGGTGTGGTCCTCTTTGGATTCCTTTTGTTTGGGGTTCTCTGTGCTTCCTGGACTTGTAAGTCTATTTCTTTCACCAGGTGGGGTAAGTTTTCATTCATTATTTCTTCAAATAGGTTTTCAGTATCTTGCTCTCTCTCTTCTTCTGGCACCCCAATAATTCGGATGTTGGTGCGCTTGATGTTGTCCCAGAGGCTCCTTATGCTATCTTCATATTTTTGGATTCTTTTTTCTTTTTTCTTTTCCGGTTGGGTGTTTTTAGCTTCTTTGTATTTCATATCTTTGACTTGATTCTTGCAATCTTCTAGTCTTCTGTTGGATCTCTGTATATTATTTTTTATTTCAGTCAGTGTATGCTTAATTTCTAGTTGGTCCTTTATCATATCCTCAAGGGTCTCATTAAATTTATCGGCCTTTTCTAGAAAATTCTGGAAAAACCTTATAACTGTGGCTTTGAACTCTATATCCAGTAGTTTGCTTTCCTCCATTTATATAATTTGTGACCTGTTTCTTTGTCATAATCCATGGCTGCTTCCCTGAGTTGTGTGCTAGGTGTCCTATAGGGCCCAGTGGCTCAGCCTCCCCAGTTACCTGAGGTGGACACTCTTGGTGCACCCCTTTGTGGGCTGTGTGCACAGTCTTGTTGTAGTTAAGCCTTAATTGTTGTTGGTATTACTGGGAGGAATTGACCTCCAGGCCCACTGGCTGTGAGGATCAGCTGTGTCTACGATGGGAGAACTTCTGTGCTGGAGACACCCTTATGATGCAAAACTTGCTTCAGTGGGGCTTTGGTGCTCACTGAGTCTGTCCCCTGAGTGTGTCCCTTATGGATCTGAGGAGTTGTAATCTGGATGGTCCTACTCTGACCCCTGGGTACACTGGCTCTTGGATCTCCAAGGAGGTGCTAATTTAGCCTCTGCCTGAGGCCACCCACCAGGAGCTACAGAGAGATCTGCAGATTCCTCTTCTTTGTTTGGGTATTGGAGGTGTCCAGATGAGGCACAGCTGTGAAGCAATGCAAGCTGCTGTGGGGCCTTGGGCCTTCTTTTGGATGTTCTGTGTCTCTCTGACTCAGCTGTAGTTTGTTAGGTAAGTTTAGATTTCAAAGGACCAGGCCATTCATATGCAGAAGCCTCTGCGTACAGCTTGGATGGGGCAGAGTCTCAGGGCAGAGCAAACAGTAATGGCTTCCTGTCAGCCCTGCCCTATGAGGCCCCCAGGTCTCAGTGTCCCACGGTAATCGCTGCAAGCACCTCTGAGAGAAAGCCACCCTCGAGTTCCACCCGCTTCCAGACAGTCCAGTTTCTCCCCATATGAGTCTGGGTCCCCAGAGTCTCACCCAGAACTGGAGTTCAGAGCAGTCTGGAGCTTGTGTCTCCCTGCGATTGAAAAAGCCAGCCGTGTACTCAGTTGCCAGCCCTCTCCACGCACATGCACCTCCGTACCTCTGCCTTCCGCACCTCCTCTGTGTCTTAGTGTGCTTTTCTCTTTCCTTCTAGTTGTAGAATTTCCACTCAGCCAGTCTTCCTGTGGTTCTGGATGATGTCCATTTTGTCTTTTAGTAGTTTTGAAGTTGTTGTGCGAGGCGGCAAGTTCAGGTGTTTACCTATGCTGCCATCTTGGTTTCTCCTCTGTTAATGTGTTATTACTTCAATAGCTACAGTGAATAAATAAGTCTTTATCTTGACATTGACTTATATGTTGCACTTATTTTATGTTATGACTGAATTAACAGCTACATAATATCATATAGTCTACTCCCTTTTAAACTTGTTTTAGTTTAAATATAAATAAGTTTTACTCATAAATTAGAAATAGTGTTTTCTACTAAAAATAAGCAAATTATATACATCACCATTCTTTATCCTTAAAAACAAAATCAACCATTCTATTAGATTAATTCATTTATTACAGTTAAAGAATTTTTTTTTCATAATACAGGAAATAATAATGTTGCTATCCTATTATACTACATTTACATGGAAAATATTGGATCATTACTTAGCATACTATTTTATCTGGACAAACTCCAATTCAAGTGAATTTCCAGCTGCTAGGATAATGATTTTCTGACATCTTGCGCAATAGGAGTGCATCTCCTACCAATAAACAAATATCACCTACATACAAGAAAAACACCTTGATAAATGAAAAATACAATAAGCTTGAAATAGCATCATTTCTTTTCACACAATCATTTTGTGTTTAAAAATGTATATTACCTAATTATTCCTAACTTCTTCTTATTGAAAACTTTTAGTTTAAGTTGAATAGTGCACATAATACTCTTGTCCCTGTGATAAGCCAACTTTTATGCTGCTGAACTGTCTGAGGTACATGCCTGGTTCTCTTCTCATTACAAACCATGAGAATAATCTTGAACAACATATTTGCTTCTGTGATGATCTCATAAATAGTACCTATAAATTGAGGGTGGAAAGGCATTGAAGTATGAGAGTACTAAATATAATGATTGCCACTAATTTGAAATCTGCAATTGAGTAGTAAACTTGATCACTTCTTCAATGAATAATTTGTTGACTTCTTAAAGGAAAAACTAATTACTCACCTTCTGTGCTTTATAATAACATTTATCTGGTATTATAATTAAGATACTCACTCCTACACACACAAACACACACACATTATTGGACTGTTCTCAAGAGTAGGGACTGTATTACCTCCTGCAAAAGGGGAAGTACTGAGAAATTCAAGTTTGACCTTTAAGCTGGTCTTAGAACATTAGAGCTAGTAGAGACTTCAAGGTCATTCATTCTATACCTTTAATCTGTTTGAGCATGTGGTATTTTTTAAAACATATTTTATTGATTTCTTACAGAGAGGAAGGGAGAGGGATAGAGAGCTAGAAACATCAATGAGAGAGAAACATCGACCAGCTGCCTCCTGCACACCCCCCACTGGGGATGTGCCCGCAACCAATGTACATGCTCTTGACCGGAATCGAACCTGGGACCCTTCAGTCCGCGCAGGCTGACGCTCTATCCACTGAGCCAAACCGGCTTCGGCGCATGTGGTATTTTCTACCTTCTAATTCTCTAGCAGAGATTTTATCTTTTAAAACTTAACACAAATTGATATTGTTATTAATTCTTAAAATGATGGTACCATTTAATAATTATCTAAAAGTCACACAATTTATTTAAAAGAATAAAATCTTGGAAAATAGATGGTTTATGTTTGAATCCTGGCTCTGTCATTTAGCAATCCTGGAAAATAAGCAAAACAAATTAAACCTCTCAGTCTCAGTTTCCTCATATGTATAATGACAATAATGCAACCCTATAGTTTTCAAAAGGCACAGATAAAAATGTTAGTACTAGCATTTTTAAACTAAGTCAACACGCTACAGACCCAAGTGTGGTTGAAGAATTGTATTCTCGTTGGTATTATAATGTCACTGATGTCTTTGGGCGTCACACATCCAAGCCAGATACTGTGTTGGTCTATATCAACTAAGCCGTCAATGTTAATTTTCTCAATGTATGGCCTGTAAAGTGAGCAGCAAAATGGGAAGATCTAAGGCAACTGCCCTCCTGTCTAGCGCTCAGTTCCGAAAGTGTAGTTGTCACTCAGAGGGAAGCAGCCTACTCCTAGCTCTAGAGCTGTAGCTCAGAGAGTTTGCCTGGGGAGAGAAATAGGCCACAAAACAGAAAGCTTTGTAATTTTTTCCCCAAAGGAAGTAACTTCATTTATAACAGAGTGTGAGGCAGTTCAAACCTAAGGGTTGTCTCAAAAATAGAGGAGGTTGTGGTGAAAAGTAATTGAGAAGAAACTGATAGATGTATTGATGATGTAGACTAACCTGCAGGCAGCTAGTTTTCAGGACAAAACCAGGGGGAAAGACAGCTGGAATATTAAGAACAAATTTCAAACATTCACTTTAGGAACTATTTCTTCCAAGGAGCTTGAGTTTGATTGGACTTGTTTATAAAGCAATTTGTGCCCCCAAAGCATTGTGGAAAGCAATAAAGCAATCAGCCCCCAATTTGTGGGGTTTAAGAACTGGCTTTGGTCAGGAAAAGGAACAGTCATTGGTAAAGCTTGTCAAAACCACTATCCTCCCAGGGTGATTTTGTGCATATCCTAGGCCACAACCCCTGAGGAGCAACATCAGAGACTAGTGCTCCAGGGGTTGGAGGGATAGATAATAATTCAGACAGAAACTAAAAATAAACCAGTAAATAATAATAACAAGTCCCTGACAGTGACAGTTCCAAGAGTTGGAACAATATATTATATAACATGTCCAAGAAAAAATCCTGAGACATTTAACAGATAAGAAAAGTGATGCATACACAGGGACTAAAGCAAGCAGCAGAGAATCAAATTAAAGAAAGCAAAGCCTAACAAGTGAAGGGAGAAATAAATAACTCAACAACAATAGCTGGAACATTCAATACCCACACTTTAAAATATGGATCGAATTAATAGGTAGAAGTTCAATAGGAAAAAAGAAGATCTGAACAAAATCATGAACCACCAAAACCTAATGAAAGGAATTTTAGAGACAAAACAGGCAGGTTTAGGGAATAAAGAGGGTCCATGGGAGAGGAATGCATGTATAAAGAGCAGAAATAGCTCCAAGATGCCAAAAATGCTTATCTTCCTTATATAGAGGATAGAAAAATGCCACAGGATAAGGGAGGAGGAAGACATACATTCACAGAGGATAAAGAAAAGTCACAAAATACCAGGAAGAAGGAAACATATTTTCACAGAGGATAGAGGAAATGTTGCAAGATAAGGGGGAGAAGAAGAGTGGGGCACCATGTGGGCTTTGAGCTTTGAAACTGATACTAGTAGCAGAGTGACCAATGAGGAAAGCAAGGGGGTCCTAAATTAAGGAAGGACCAATTAAAAAGGATCAGGTTCAAACAAAGAACTGCAGCCTTTATAAACCAGAGACAAAGGGACACGAGACAGATTTTAGATTTTTGGATATAGTTTTTTTTTTTTTTCTCATTGGAGAGGGAAAAGGAGAGAGCAGGCTTTTTTCTATTTGGGGGCTCCTCCCCAAGAAGTCCCCACTGGGGATACCCTTGCCCAGAAGGAGTTTTGTATATGCTTCCAATAAACTTCCATATTTTTATTGAAGAAATTTGTTGGTCCATGCATTTATTCTTTGACTTCATTGGACAAGAACCCATGAGAAGAAAAGTCTGCACCCCAAAACTCACGTTTCACTAATACACTTCTGCAAAACACACTACCCAAAAACAGCATAAAACACATTCTCAACTCCACATGGAACATTCATTAGGATAGGCAAAATGCTATGCTATAATGAGCCTCAATAAATTTGAAAAGATAGAAATAATATAGAGTATGTTCTCTGACAATATGGAATGAAATTATATTTCAATAATAGGAAGACATTCAGAAAACTCAAAAAATGTTGAAATTAAACATCACATTTCTAAGTAACAATAAGTCAAAGAATAAATCAGAAGGGAAATGAGAAAATACTTTGAAATTAATGAAAATGATGACACATTATACCCAATATTAAGAGCTACAGTTAAAGTAATGCAGTAAAACTTATAGCTGTAAATAGTTTTATTTTAAAAAATAACATCTCAAATTAACAATCTAATATTCCACCTCAAGAAACTAGAAAAGAGCAAGCTAAACCTCAGACAGACAAATGGAAAAGGAAGTGTTAAAATTCATGTGGAAATTCAAGAAATAGAGACTAGAATATAATAACAATAGAGAAAATCAATGAAACTAAAAGCTAGTTCTTTGAAAAGATGAACAAATAAACTTTTAGTGCAATTTACTAAGGAAAAAATAGAGGAGATTCAAATTACTAACATCAGAGATGAAAGTAGACATTACTACTGACCTTGCAAAAATGAATAGGATAAAAAATATGATGAAAAATTTCACATTAATAAGTTATATAACATAAATGTAATGGAAAAAAGCCAAATGATACACATTACCAAAACTGACTCAAGAAGAGATACGCCATCTGAATAGACCTATAACTAGTAAAGGAATTTATACTGTAAAAAAGACACAAAAAAAGCCCAAATGGCTTTATTGCTGTATTATATATAATATATATTATATAAAATTAATACTGATTATTACTTCTTTGAAAAATAAAGGAGGAGGAAAACTTCCCAACTCATTCTTGAAACCATTATACTTGGCATTGAAAAATAGTTTTATAACAAAGTAAGAAAATCATTGCTGGAATAAATGTTTTGAGTTTCCTTCAATAATTTTGGAACCTAATAACCTAGCACAGTGGTCAGCAAACTGGCTCACAAGCCACATGCGGCTCTTTGGCCCCTTGAGTGTGGCTCTTCCACAAAATACCACAGCCTGGGCGAGTCTATTTTGAAGAAGTGGCATTAGAAGAAGTTTAAGTTTAAAAAAGTTGGCTCTCAAAAGAAATTTCAATCATTGTACTGTTGATATTTGGCTCTGTTGACTAATGAGTTTGCCGACCACTGACCTAGCATATGAATTGTTTTTTCCCCGCAACAGTATTCAATGTTGTTTCTATCTTAAGTTCTTTAATATAAATGTCCTTGATCATATATATTTTTTATAGCCCTCCTGCCTCAAAAGATACCTGTGATCTTTCTCTAACAAGCACTGATCTCAGGAGTTTGTACCTGGTTGTACTCTGCCTCTGTGCTCACCTAGATATAAAAGACCAGATATGAAAAATATGTGTAAGTATAAAACATATGTATAAGACATGATACAAATGAATGGGGCCAGCATAGTAAAATTAATTATAGTCTTTCCCTACCACATATTTTTAATAGCATATTATCTGTATACTATCATATACATCATCCTACTTTATGCGTTTATTGTTAGGGATTGTAATCTCTCCATTCTTATTCTATTCTAAACCATAATTTTATCTTATACAGTGAATATGACATTTGAATCCTAGTTACTATGTAATATTTACTTTATTCTCATTAAGAAATACAAATGTTTAGTTTTTTAATCTAACCAATGTTTTCCTCTTATAAATGTGCTTTCGTTTTATTCTGACATGTAATATATTTTAATGTACTTATCTTTCTTATAAGAGTTTAAGTATACTGAAGACAGGAAAGGATGTCTGATGAAAATACCTCTGTATTTCAGAGGACAGTGCCTTATACACAGCAAGTCATGTATATATATATACATATATATATCCTACCTAATGATAGAGTAATATGCAAATTGACCGTACCTTCGCTACACCCACAAGCCACGCCCACCAGGAAACCATGGATCGCAGGCAACTGTGGGTCAGCTCCTGTGATTCGTGGCAGGGACGCTGGGGTGCAGCTGAGCCCAAGGATGGAAAAGCCTCCGCTGGAGGCTTTTCCAGCCTTGGGCACCAGCGGGGAGCCTGCAATGGATCCGCTCCTGCGAGGGGTTCTGCTCCTGTGGTGGATTGCAGGGAGCTGGGGTCCCCTGCCCAATGGGTGGTGTCTGCAATCACAGGGAGCTGGAGGTCCCCTTCCCAGACCTAAATCTTTGGCCAGAGGCTTTAGGTCTGGGCAGGGCACAGCCGATGATTGGTGTGAACTATAGAGGAAACACCTTTTCTGACTGCACATTGGCTAAGCTTCCTGTATGCCACTGGTAATATTCTTAGTAACTTGGGTAATAAGAATCCAAAAAGGTGATCTTGGGTTTTTCCACCACACTTCTGGAGAAAAAAACGAAGGTCCGCTGCTGAGGGGCTAAGAAATGTCATATCCTGCCCTAGCCAGTTTGACTCAGTGGATAGAGCCTCGGCCTGCTGACAGCAGGGTCTGGGTTGATTCTGATCAAGGGCATGTACCTAGGTTGCAGGCTCCTCCCTGGCTGGGGCCCAGATCAGGGCTCATGCAGGAGGCAACCAATCAATGTGTTCCTCTCACTTTGATGTTTCTCTCTGTCTTTCCCTTTCTCTTCCACATTCTCTAAAAGTCAATGGAAACATATCCTTAGGTGAGGAGAAAGAAAGAAAGAAAGAAAGAAAGAAAGAAAGAAAGAAAGAAAGAAAGAAAGAAAGAAAGAAAGAAAGAAAGAAAGAAAGAAAGAAAGAAAGAAATGCATAGCCTATCAAAGACACATCTTGAAAATAGCCTAAAGAAAGTTGTCATTTTTTCTTGGTGAAGGGACTGGGGTCGTGTTTATGAAAACACCTTGGTGGCTGTGGTGACTGGCAGTGGCTGCAGCAGCGGGTGATGGGGCTGGTGCCTTCCTCTGATCAGCCCGGTTGCCTCCCACAAAGGGAGGCCAGACTGCGGCTTAGGCCCACTTCCCGTGGGGATCAGGCCTAAGCCATCAGTAGGACATCCCCTGAGGGCTCCCAGTATGTGAGAGTGGAGCAGGTTGGGCTGAGGGACCCCCCACCCCCAGTGCACGAATTTCATGCACCGGGCCCCTAGTGTGTGTGTGTATATATATATATATATATATATATATATATATATATATACACATACATATATGTGTGTATATATATATATGTATGTATGTGTATATATATGTATGTATGTGTGTGTGTGTGTGTATATATATATATATATATATATATATATATATATATATATATATATATAATTTTAAAAACAACCTTTCAGGAATATGTATTTTTATCATTATTTTTTTCTATAATCACATTTTCACAGCTAAAATTTGCTACCACTTAGGATTTTGGCTCTTAAAATTGAATTATTAGTAAAAATCCTTATGTATGTGGACATCAGCCTAATTTAGAAATAAACTGATGTATAAAGATTCCCAGCCCAGTGCAACCTGAAAATGAGTCCTGGCTTTTAATTAGTTGAGTTTATTTTACCAGTCTGGGAAATTTGTGAGTCTTTTTAATTCAAGACTCATTTTATACTTTTTAAATTATTTTAATTATTGCAAAGTACCCAGGTGCAATATGGCAGTCATTTATAAATAAATAAATAAAATTAAATAAAATACAAGATCATTATCATTATGTGTAATGTACTAGTTACACAGAGCTCTATTCAGGCCAAATTTGATTACTGTGATTCTTCATTGCTATTTTCCTAGACTTAAAAGCCAAGCATTATTACAACCAATTTATTTGAATTTTATGATGGACTCTTTTCATTTTACTCTTTCTCTTGTTGCATGGGAAGAAACAAAACTGTGCTATGAATAAAACTACATTTTTCTCCTATTTGAGATAATGAAGAGTGTCCTTATTTGTCTTTGAATACAAAATGTGAATAATTCAAAGTGTTTATGTGAATGTGAATGTCTGGTATTATGGTATCAGACATTGTATGCTAAAGGGCAGCTTGTGTGGAGGATGTATTATTTTGTATATGTAGTTCTATTAACTGAAAAGTATAGAATATGAGAACATTAAACATTTTAAAGAAAAAAAGTTCTTGAGGTTTAGAGATGGATGAAATAACTGGGTGGATTATCACAGACCAGAGTAAACAAGCCACATAGATTTAAAATGGTCTGTTTTGAAAGACTCAACATGGATTAATAGTGGAAACTTAGTTAAGTTCTCGGGGTGCATTGTATAAACTTTATCTGATAATCTGACTAGTGTTTTCATGTAAAAATAATTATCTATTTATTATATGATAGTTTTTACATTAGTTGGTTTATATGTACCATAATATAAATGTCACAACTACCTTCTGGGTAGACATCAGTATCCTATTTAGAGAAGAGGAAGCAGAAATACGTACAGTTTAAAGCAGTTTTCCAAGGTAACACAGAATATGCCAGAGCTGGGGTTTGAATGACAGCTACCTGACTATAAAGTTGGATGTCTTTCTATGAAGCTACATAGATAATGGAAAAGAAAGATTGTGGGTTGAAAGGTAGACTTCAGGATGATTCTGTTTATGTTTAGCTGGAAACAGTGAGAAAAGAAATAAAGGGTGGGTCATAGATCTTAGGTTATAAGATTAATGAGCTACTCTATCATCTATCTATCTATCTATCTATCTATCTATCTATCTATCATCTATCTATCTATCTATCTATCTATCTATCTATCTGTCTATCTTTCATCTATCTATCCATCTGTCTGTTTTTATGTCTTTTTTTTTATTTCAGAGAGGGAGAGAGAAATAGATATATCAATGATGAGAGAGAATTGCTGCCTCCTGCGCACCCCTCACTGGAGATCAATCCTTCCAACCCCTGACGGGGGATGGAACCATGACCTCTTGGTTCATAGGTCATCAACATTCAAACAATAAACACCAGCTGGGCTACTCCCACTTTTTTAAAGCACATCACTATTTAAATATTATAAGATAAAGACTATTATATGATACCAGAGACAAAATATACTTCACCCTCTAATAACAACAAAAGAATAACCTGGTGGTCCAAATATGTTTAGAAAATTCAACAACACACAGTAATATTCCAGACAATGAGAGAGTTTTCATTCAGAGTAGTCAATTATGTAATTTAATACCATCACTGCTAAGCATAGATAATTTTAAAAGGCAAATATTCCAATATTTTTATTGTTTTAAATTATTTCACTCAGGTGTGTCTTGTCAGCAGCTCAATTATCCCTACTGTGTGCTGTATGCATAATATAATTTTAACTTGCTTTAAGAAATAATGTCCTTTTAATTTTTTAATCTATAATTTTTAATTTTATACAAAGGGCTGATTTTCATTTACAATATTAAACTCTTTAAAAATATTTCCCTCCAAATTCCTTAATGTTAATCTTACCTTGATGAATGAAAATGTGAGCAGCAAACTAACCATGATTATTAAGCACAGATGTTACTCTTTTGTGAAAGACAAGGAAAATTGGTGTTTGTTGGCAATTGCTAACTGCAAATGTGTATATTTATTCCTATGTTGCTATAGATTCTTTAGGGAAAGGGGGTCAAAGTGGATGAGTCAAGGAGAAATAAACTTCAACTCTTGACATCAGACATTGAACCCTTTATATGAACTGGTTCTAAAACATCTCACACAAAAAATCTCTACTAGATTAAACTCGTTCAAGGAACCCTGGAAATTCACACAGTAAGGCCTTCCAGAACACCCACTGCCACCAATTTTAGGTGTTTAGAATTATTATCGAATGTACTTTCTTGGGAATTGGCCTCAGGGAGAGTGAGAATGAAATGGGAAACTCTTTAACATCACTTTGGACTTCCTGGAACTATTGACTAATGTACTTCAATAAATGGATTTACTTTACTTACCCAAAGTTTTAGAGAACTTTAATTGTGCTAAAACTTTGCTGGCCATAGCGATTAAAAATAGTTTACCCAGTAAATTCATTAGGTGCTATTTATTGAGCACCTGCTATGTGTTGGTTGATGGAGATACAGTTGTCCAAAAGATAGGTGAGGTTTTAGCCCTCATAGAGATTATAGTCTAGTTGTCGAGACATATAAACAAGTTCCACAGCACATATGAATCTGAGTGCACATTCTGAAGTGGATGTGCAGGAAATGTGTGAAAGATGACATTCTATAAGGAAGAACAGCAGGAGTTATTTTAAAACCGACATCTAATAAGATCAGATGTACATTTCTGAGCTGATGAATGAAGAGGACTGCGGAAGGGCAAGAATGACAGTGGGGAATCAATACTAAAGCTGATGTGGAAGCCTAGGCATCAGATGAGCATCATTCAAATTAACAGAAAGTAAAAATAGAAGCTATGACCAACGTTGTACCAATGAAGCTAGCCTATGGATTAAAACACAAAGACTGAATTTGAATATGTGGGGGGAAATAAAATATAACACAGAGGACAGTTTAGTTCGGACAATAGTCAGTGAACCCTAATGACCTTGTGCACCTAGAGCCACTTATAGTCACATGAATGGTTTGTATCATGACAGGGACCAAACTTTATTCTATCCTGACTACTTATTAGAATATTTTGTTTACATTAAAACTCTGTTCGTAGAGTTAGATCCAAACTCTTAATAATGTATTGCTGATTTATAACTCAAAACTCTCCAAAAACAAATATCTTTTAAAATATACACTTCCCATTTAACAGCATTCAGCACATATTTATTAAGCACTTACCATTTATCAGGCACTGTGATAAATGTTGGAGATCAATGATGATAAACTGAAAGGACACGTTATCTTCATGTATCTCTCAGGCTAATAGTGAAACCAAACAAAGAAACAATACCAATACAATGTGATGTGCACCGTTATTACCTAATTTGTAATGATACTTAGTGGAGTAAAATGTTGGAAGATGATACAGGAGAGATGAAGAGAGAACAGGCAAGTACATTAAGTTGAGAGGAAGTATGAAAACAAAAAGAGTTGATAATTTTCCCAGGAGAGAGGACACAAATTGAAAAGGCTCTAAGTGACAGTAATATGAAATATTGAAGAGATTCAATAATGTCTATAGCAAAATAGGGCTATTTGAAGGTTGGTGGTTGGGTGTGAGATGAAGATTTTAAGTAACAAAAGGCATTATTTAGGTAGCGTTTAGTTCATGAAAAGCCACATAAAGCTAGAATACAAAGTTTGGGCTTGATCTGAAGTGAAAAAGAATACCACTGAAATATTTTTGGGAGAAATATCAGTATCTGCATTTAAGAAATATAATGAGGCTATCATAATGATAATAAACTCAGGAGATCAAAGCTGGAATCAGTGAAACCAATCAAGAGGTTGTTGGAGTCCTAACCGGTTTGGCTCAGTGGATAGAGCATCGGTCTGAGAACTGAAAGGTCCCAGGTTCGATTCCAGTCAAGGGCATGTACTTTGGTTGTGGGCACATCCCCAGTAGGGGGTGTGCAGGAGGCAACTGATAGATGTTTCTCTCTCATTGATGTTTCTAACTCTCTATCCCTCTCCCTTCCTCTATGTAAAAAATCAATAAAATATATTTTTTTTAAAAAGAGGCTGTTGGAGAAAAAAATAACAAACAAAAGGCAGTGGGTATTCATTAGGATGTAAAAAACTGGAAGATGTTAGAACCATTTAGAGTAAAATTAAAATGCCTTTGTGACAATTTGACTGTCTGGGTTGGTTGAGCTGGTGGGAGAGAAGACAGAAACTTCCAATAAATGTACTCCATGGTTTCTGAGGTCCACTCTGTGAGAAAGATGTGGATGTGATTTCTAGTGGATTGATTTAGTAGGGAGAAATATCATGAAACCAAAGTATATTAAACACCTTAAGTGTACCTTCTTTACACACATCATATGGAGGACCATGACTTAGGCAGAATCAGACCTAATGGACTATAAAACAACACTCTTTCAGCATTCCAACCCTGGATTCTACCAAATACTGACTGGCTATGTTTCAATGTATGTGTCAGAAAAGGGTTTTCCTTCATATTAAAAAAAAAATTATTAGCAAAAAATTATTAGGAAGTTCACCAAAAGAAGAAAAAATGTCAAGGAAATAAAAGAAAAATTGACTACTGATAAGAACAAAAGGTGAGTTCTAAAATGTAGTTTTGAGTATTTAGGATAATTATGCAAATCATAAAGAGTTCACAAAAGCCGATTACATTTAACTGCAAAATAAATTAAAGAATGCTAAATAGGCCAGCATTATTAATCTATCATCTTTTCAACTTCAGGAAGTGACAAAGGTGAAAAGCCCAGGCTAAATCATTAAGTTCTAAATCTTAAAAGAGGAATTAATTAACAATATGAAGATTACTGTTGCTAAACTGACTACAATGAAAGCAGTAAGAGGACATTTTTTCAAATTTATCCATTAATGCACTAAAACATAAGATTGAGCATATAAAATCATTTTTTAAAATATATTTTTATTGATTTCAGAGGAAAGGAAGGGGGGGGGCAGAAATAAGACTCAGCAGATTTAGTTTCTAACTTTTCCTGGATATTTGTGTGCTTAGGCCTCTGATTTAAGCCCAAATATATGGACATGGGAACTTAGAAAACAAGTGTTGACACAAAGAATTAATGGAAGCAAATCATCGAGAAAGCACAGAAAAGTTGTATAAGACCTTCAGAGCAAACAGAAGAAATTGCCTAAAACAGCAGTCACCAACCAGTGGTCCTGGTGGTCTGTGAGGTCTGAAAGGTTGGCAACTGCTGGCCTAAAATGTATACCTTTTGGTGGAATCAGCAAAATCAAACCCTGCTGGAGGTAATCCCAGAGAAATGGCATGCTTAAACTGCAAGATGCAGTAAGTACACCATAAATCATATTAATTTTTTTTTCCAGTTCAAATAGGTGGTGGAACAACTAGAGGATGGTAAGATATAGTCAGTGTCCTCAGAAAGTTTGGAGATGAGATACTAGTATGTATTTAGAGTAAGGTATTTAGATGTGCTTTTATGAGAAGACTAGAGGCCCGGTGCACAAAATCATGCACAGATAGGGTCCCTAGGCCTCGCTTGCAATCAGGGCTGATCAGGGCCTTCCGGCTGCCAGCCAGGAACCTCCTTCCAGCTGCCAGCTGAGGCCTCCCTTCCCTGGCTGCTGGCTGCCGGCCAGGGCCTTCCTTCGTTCTGCAGCACCCCCTGGTGGTCAGCGCATGTCATAGTGAGTGATCGAACTCCTGGTCTCCCGGTTGAACTCCCAAGGGGACACTTTGCATATTAGCCTTCCTTTATAAAAAAAAGCTAATATACAAATTGTCCCCTCAACCAGGAGTTCGACCAGGAGTTACATTGGGAGTTCAACAAGGGGGTGGGATTGGCTGGCCAGCTGCCCATGGCTCCTCCCCCTGGCCTGCCTGGCCTGATTGGCCCCCAGTGGGGCGGGCCTGCTGGACCCACCTGTGCATGAATTCATGCATTGGGCCTCTAGTTTATATATAAAGATGAGAAGCATCAATGGATGGGATTTGGAATCATTTAATTTAGTTTCTTCTTTATCCTTGACATATGCTTGCAGCTCCTCTGGAGAGGTTACTTACGAAGCTTTGCCTAAAGCTTGACTTCTCTTGGCAAAGAAGACCACTTGCTTTCAGTTAGCAGCTGGTCCAGAGTTCTGCTTCTTACACATTGCTGAGACATTTACTACATGATAGTGATGCAGATGAAATCAAGGTTAGGATCTGAAGTAATGTCCTGTTTTATCTATTAGTAATACTGACGTATGGATCTAGATACTACTTTGTATGTTTTTATAATCATCATGCATTTGGAAACACAGAGAATGTACCAACATAATTGTAACCGTATGGCAAGATTTAGTTGATATTTTTTCACCTCAAGATTCATACACATATGTATTGAAGTGAATTATCTACAGTGTCCTCAATTAGTTTTGCAAGGTCAATTACTTTCCCCATCAAAAATTACCCTTGATCAACTTATTCACTTTTTTTCAGTGTAACTGAGATTTCTGCTATGGCTTCAGTAAATTCTGTGCAAATAGTTTTCAAAATTTCCCTATCATTCATGAAATGCAGTAAGCTGCAAATAGACTATCAAAGCTTACTTTTCTCTTCTTCTGGGAGAAAGGAGAAGAGACAACTAATGAAACTGAATATACTAGTACAGTGGTCGGCAAACTGCAGCTCGCGAGCCACATGCGGCTCTTTGGCCCCTTGACTGTGGCTCTTCCACAAAATACCACGTGCGGGCGCGCACATACAGTGCAATTGAAACTTTGTGGCCCATGCGCAAAAGTCTGTTTTCGGCTCTCAAAATAAATTTCAATTGTTGTACTGTTGATATTTGGCTCTGTTGACTAATGAGTTTGCTGACCACTATACTAGTATATAGTAGCTTTGTCTACATTGTGAATATCAGCAACTAATTTTATATTACATTATATAATTTCCTCTCTGACTAAGTAGTTACATACAAAATTAGAGTTACTACCTAGTGACACTTTACTATAGTCTTAACAGTGGCCATTTAATTTGGGCATAAAACTCTCATAATTCATACACAGGACAATATTATTTTACTCAGTTGCAAAGTGCAAAGATAATATTTTTCCACTTCAAGAAATTATTAAATGTAAGAACCTCTTATGTTTTTAATAAAATTAATGTGATGTTAAATTTGGAATGGGAATTTTTATCTATTTGAGAAAACTAATTAACTATATAGTTAATTATAAAATCACAGTAGTTTGATTAACTGCTGTTTGAGACTTTCAGTCATCTATTGGATTGATATCAAAAAAATTATCATGCCCTAACCGGTTTGGCTCAGTGGCTAGAGCATCAGCCTGTGGACTGAAGGGTTCCAGGTTCGATTCTGCATGTATCTTGGTTGCGGGCACATCCCCAGTAGCGTTTTGCAGGAGGCAGCTGACTGATGTTTCTCTCTTATCAATGTTTCTAACTCTCAATCCCTCTCCCTTCCTCTGTAAAAAGTCAATAAAATATGTTTTAAAAATTCTCATCTTTGTCACCTTGATATTTTATGGGGTTACTTGTCTTTATTGATTTTTGGTAATTCTTAATATATTTTAAATTAATTGTCAGGAATATTCATTGGAAATATTTTCTCCAAATGTTAGGCTTGACTTTTTATTTGATTCACCTTTTGATAAACAGATGTTCTTAATCTTAACATAGTCAAGTTGATCAAATTTCCTTTACACTGTATTTTTGTATGCCTTAAGAAATCCTTCCCTATAGCAAGATCAGAAAGGTAGTTTTTTAACTTCTCTTCAAAGTTTTACAGTTTACCTCTCATAATTAAATATGAAATTGATTTTAGGTATGTGACAGTCTGTGATGAGCTAGCATTTTTAATCATAGAATTAATAATCATGTCTCCATGATTCATTTAATGATTCCTCCTTTTCCCACTGATGTGAAATGTCCACTCTGACAGAAACTGTGTCCATTTATTGACTTCTACACAATTTTCTTTGATTGATTCATTTAGCCTGTTCTTTAGTAAATAAACTAATCTTTCAACTATCATCACTTTATAATTAGTCACCCTTTGCTTTATATGCTTTGAACAAGTCCATATAATCCTCAACTCTTTTCTTATCAATATTGTTCAGATAAAAGCAAGAGAAAGGAGTATAGAAGACAGTTATCAGAAAGTGTGATTTTTTTCCTACTGTAAACCCAACAGTAGAGAAAGCTCTAGAACCATGTTTCTAGAAACACCTTTCCTGGCCCACACTCCCTTTTAAAAGTACAGGTCCATCCATGCTGTTGCAAATGGTAAGAATTCCTTCTTTTTTACCGCAGCATAGTATTCCATTGTGTAGATATACCACGGTTTTTTAATCCACTCATCTGCTGATGGGCACTTAGGCTGTTTCCAAATCTTAGCTATGGTGAATTGTGCTGCTATGAACATAGGGGTGCATATATCCTTTCTGATTGGTGTTTCTACTTTATTGGGATATATTCCTAGAAGTGCAATCACTGAGTCAAACGGGAGTTCCATTTTCTGTTTTTTGAGGAAACTCCATACTGTTCTCCACAGTGGCTGCACCAGTCTGCATTCCCACCAGCAGTGCACTAGGGTTCCTTTTTCTCTGCATCCTCACCAGCACTTGTTGTTTGTTGATTTGTTGATGATAGCCATCTGACAGGTGTGAGATGGTACTGCATTGTCGTTTTGATTTGCATCTCTCGGATGATTAGTGACTTTGAGCATGTTTTCATATGTCTCTTGCCTTCCTTCTGTCTTCTTTTGAAAAGTATCTATTTAGGTCCATTGCCCATTTTTTGATTGGGTTGTTTATCTTCCTTTGGTTAAGTTGTATGAGTTCCCTGTAAATGTTGGAGATTAAACCCTTATCGGTGATAACATTGGCAAATATGTTCTCCCATGCAGTGGGCTTTCTTGTTGTTTTGTTGATGGTTTCTTTTGCTGTACAGAAACTTTTTATTTTGATGTAGTCCCATTTGTTTATTATTCTCTTTAGTTTTCATTGCCCTAGGAGCTGTATCAGTGAAGAAATTGCTTCGGCATATGTCTGAGATTTTGCTGCGTGTGGATTCCTCTAGTATTTTTATGGTTTCCCGTCTTATGTTTAAGTCCTTTATCCATTTTGAGTTTATTTTGTGTATGGTGCACGTTGGTGGTCTAGTATCACATGATCTCACTCATTTGTGGAATATAATGAACAACATAAACTGATGAACAAAAACAGATCCAGAGACAGAGAAGCATCGATCAGACCATCAAACCTCAGAGGGAAGGTAGGGGAGGGGAGGGATAAGGAGGAGAGATCAACTAAAGGACTTGTATGCATGCATATAAGCCTAACCAATGGACATAGACACCAGGGGCATGAGGGCATGAGTGGGGAGTGGGGGTAATGGGGGTTAGGACACATATGTAATACCTTAATCAATAAAGAAAAAAAAGTACAGGGAAACTTAGTGCTTATGATAAATGAGCAATGGAAAGGGACTGCAATCAACTCACATTAAATAAAAACATTCAAAAATGATTAATCAACTCTACCACGCTTTCTGACTTATTGGCCAAAATAAATTCATAGTCGCAAGGAGTTTTATTCATTGATACTGTTGAATACACTAATGAAGAATGTGACATGTTCATTCCTGTTCAGAAAGTGTAAACACTGGAATGTTAGATGACCTTTGGAAGTTCCTGGCAGTTATATGGTTTTACATTTACATTTTGTAGAAAAACATACAGAATAGATTTCAAACTGTTTTTGAAGTGGGTTGATAGCTAATTTTGTGGGTTGTTTTGAACAGTGCTCCAGTGTGCAGAATACATTAGCATTCATCTTAGAAAGGAGGTGGCAGCACCCCTATTTCTGTAATTCCAATGCAGGTAATCAGTTCATTGGGGGCAACAACAAGCTGAGGCCTGAAACAAACCTAACTGAACTGCCCAGCCTCATGCTGGGCAGTTGAAAAATTCCCTAACAGTGGCTTGTTGGTTTCTGCTCAGAGATTTTGCTCTGAAAAATGAATGTTTTGCTAATTCTAGTGTTGAGTGCTGTTACTAGTGCATAACCCATCTCAAGGCCAAATTCATAGATGGATCTGCTTAATAGAGAAAAAAAGGTAGAGGTATCTTATTTCCTTTATGCAACCATCCTCCCCATTTGTGAAGAAAGTTACCTGTATCTATCAGTCATTTTTTTGTTTATACAGTTTGGGAGCCTCACCTCACTGGGATCCAAAATTTTTCACCCACACTCATTTTATTCAGAAGCGACTATAGCTCTATTCTTCAGAGACCTGGACCCCAATCAGTTACTGTAAAAGCCTATTTGTATTGCTCCCTTACTCATTTACAGGCATTAACTAATCTGATGTATTCTTTTTAACCCAGGGGCAAACATTTTCAGCATGTGCAGTTTGATTAATATCAGATTCTGACTGAGCAATCTGTTGACTAGGGTACCACATATTCAGATCTCTCTTGTTCAAATTCAATAATGAAAATATTTATATTATTTTCAGTATGATTCTGGAAATTTTTATGTTTTTTTACCGGCTCAAAGAGCCATGCTCTTAAGTAGGAAATGTGTAAATCCCCATTCTGATTATTATTAAGTTCACTGCAGATAGTGTAAAAGGGAAGATTTATGAAAAAAATATATCAGGTGATAATTAGCCTATGAAAGATAATATATTAAATTATTTCACCATCTATTCGAAAACAAAAGTAATTTAAATGTGTTATTTCCAGCACTTAATTACTTTTGTAATAGAAATACCACACACACACACACACAAAAAGTAGATGTGTGCTTATTTAGAGTTGTATGTATCCATTCTCTTATTCACTATCATAAATATAGGGAGCAAATATCTATGCAATATTTTTTAAAAAAAATGTTAATGAAGTCAAGCAGATGAAATTTAACAGTTGTTAATAGTTAATAGTTTTTTTTTAAGATTATCAATAGTCTCTTTTAACTTTCCAGTAAAATATCAATGCATGGAATTTTAATTTATTGGTAATAACAAATAGAACCTTACTAGGGTAACAATAAGAGTACCTTTGTCTTTAGGAAGAACAAATGATTAATGAAAGATGCATCTGAGGAGCATATGCTATAAAACTCTTAAAGATCTTAATTTGAAAAAAATTGAGTCTCTCATTTAAGAACTAGTGGCCAAGTGCACGAATCCATGCATATTGAAAGGAAATTAATTAGAAGAAATATTTTAATATCACTATTTGCCCTTTCTCTATAATAGAAGTGTCAACCAAATTCACTATCGACAATGACATCGAAACACACACGTGCGATTGGTGCCAGCAAGAGCTTTATACGTATTGTGCATGCAAGAATAATGGATCTGCTTTTTGAAAAATATAAAAACAAGATGGCGGTCATAATTCATTCTCAGTGGACATTTAGTAAGCATCAATAAGTGCTCCACTCTATTGAAATTCACAAGTACTATGGGCATATGCTATTTCAATGTATACAGTCCTACACTATGATGAAGTTAAAAGCATCAATAAATTGAGAAAGAGAAAAACAAATGAAATGATCAGGTGGACTAAGGAGCAAAGAAATTGAAAAATCTGCAGCCAGGACAATGAACATCTGTATAATCAGGTCTGTCTGTACTTTGCTTAACTTCAAACAAGAACTCTTGCTTCTTGCATGATTAATTTGAAGATTCAGCACCAATTTCTTGATCTTACTGCTGCAATGTAAAATATATAACTTTTAAATTCATTGACATAATCCTATATAATAAAAGGGTAATATGCAAATTAACCCTAATGGCTGAATGACTGGGGACAAACAGTCGTTATGATGCACACTGACCACCAGGGGGAAGACGCTCAATGCAGGAGGTCCCCCATGGTGGTCAGTGTGCTTCCACAGGGGGAACACTGCTCAGTCAGAAGCTGGTTCATGGTTGGCCAGTGCAGCGGCGGTGGCGGGAGCCTATTCTGCTTCTGCGGCAGTGCTAAGGATGTCCAACTAAGCTGTTAGTCAGCCCTTAGGGCTCCTGGGCTGCCAGAGGGATGTCTGACTGCCAGCTTAGGCCCGATCCTCTGGGGAGCGGGCCTAAGCCATCAGTCAGACATCCACCAAGGGGTCCCAGACTGCTAGAGGGCACAGGCCGGGCTGAGGGACTGGCTCCTCCACCCTGAGTGCACAAATTTTTGTGCACCGGGCCTCTAGTATAATATCATAGGAAAGAATCAGTAAAAAAATATCTATATATATAAAAACCTAAGCAACTGGAAGGACCTGAATGAGTGGTCAACTAATCGCTTTCATGCACACTGACCACCAGGGGCAGATGATCAATGCAGGAGCTGCCCCCTGGTGGTCAGTGCACTCCCACAGCCAACCTCCCATGGACAGCAAACCTCCCGCGGTCCCTCCCCATCCCTCCCTCCATCCGGCAGGCTCCAGGCCTCAGCCAGCCCGGCCCCAACCCGATCAGGACCTGATTGCTGGCCAGGCCTAGGGACCCCACCCATGCATGGATTTCATGCACCTGGCCTCTAGTTAAATAAATAAAAATGCTTACACAGAAATAAAATCATAGTGTCCTTTGAACTTTCAGGTATCTTGGAATCCAAATACATTGCTAAAGAATGTTTGTTATAAATAAAGTTATTGATTGTTATGCTGAGATCATAAATTGAGTAAAAATTATGTATGTGTGTGAATTACCCAGTACTGAATCTTATCCTCAGATATTCATATGCCTTTGCTCACATTGCTATTATATTAACAATGCTTATGATATTTCATGAATGAAATAAGCTTTCAAAGAGCCTGATATATAATATACCACTCAAAGTTTGGCTATAGATTTTAAATAGTTGGGATTTCTCATTAAAACCCAAAACTCCTCAATAAAAGAAAATGCTTCAATACATTTGATTAACATGTATATATATACATATATGTCTGTGTGCATATATACATTAAAACACATTTACTAGTATTTATATCCATCCAATATAAAATGGATCTAAATTACTGATTTAGCTGTCAAATTGCCTAATATGTCATTTCTGGACAATATAAATCTTTTATTTTAAAAATATTATTTTATAATCTATGAGTGATTTTTATTGTAGACTAGAGGCCCAGTGCATGATTTAATCATGCACCTGGTGCACCAGCGGGCTGGCTGTCCGCCGGTGCCCCAGGCCTTCCGAAAGCCTCCGGCGCAGCCATGGCACAGACGCTGAGCTGGCGCCGCGAGCTCAGCGTCCTGCTGGCCCAATCAGCTACCCCGGCCACCCTGAGTCCCGCCCCCTGCGCCTCCTGCTGGCCCAATCGTGGGCGTAGCGGAGTGATGGTAATTTACATATTACCATTTTATTATGTAGGATATGGCATCTGTTCTACTTAGACCAAAGGCAAACCTAATAAGTACTTTGGGTAATAACTTCCTTCTGCTAAAAATTGCAGGACAACTGCACCTCCAAATTAGGGCTGCATTTGCTAGTAAACTCCATATTGTATACTCGGCTGCTTAGATGTCAGATTTGGGCTAAAATTCCCATGAACATTATGTAATTGAATTTTAGTGAAAGTTGTTGATAGAATACCATAAAGGACTAAGGCAATCACATACTTAAACTTTATAAAGTATTTAGTAATAAAAAACTATTTGCATAGATGAATGAGTTTACAAATATCTTAGTTCTTTATGTTAAGAAATGTAGTGTCTCACCTCAGTTTTAAAGATACAAGCCTTTTTGAGTATACCACCTGTCCAAGGTCAGGTAGGCAGTTAATATCTAACTGGAAAAAGTTTAGAAAAGAAGGAAGAGTGCTTCAGTTTATAGAAATTTTCACAAATCTGAGACCAGACTTCCCAACAGTTCTGAAATAAAATAAAATGATTAGGTGGGAATACACACCACCTTTGAGACTCTCCTCACCAACTAAAAGCCATAAGTAAATCTGTAGCTCCTACTTGAAATGTGTGCCTAAGATCCAAGACATAAATATATACATAAATGTCTGTAAGTATATATATATATATATATATATATATATATATATATATATATATATATATGTATATATTTAGATATATGGTATATCTATATACACTTATAGATATACCATATATATAAACATTGATACAAATAAAAATAAACCTCAAAACTTCCATGTTTGCACTAAATGCTCTTGTTTAGAAACTTCAACTCCTACCCAGTATCTATCTCTTTACCCACAACTAGAATATCAAATAACTCGACCAATTAATACATGTCTTACAGTTTTAAGAACTGGAACTCTAAAAACTATACTTTACTAATTATGGAAAATATATCTAATGTTTACATTAACATCACAGAAATAGCTACAATACATGTTTCTCCTTTCCTTCTGAGAGCTCAACAGAAGTACCTCTGATATCCATGTTCCCATCAACAGTCTCTTCAAGGCAACCTAGACTTTTTCTATCATAAACTTCAATATTTTCAGTCTCTCCTCATTACCCAATGCCAAAACACTTATGTATTAAAATATTTGATTGTAGGAAGCAGTTATAGGGTTAAGCCTCAGACTGACCTACTGGCAAAGTCACAAACAAGTCCCAAGCTTGGAAGGGCACAATCCTCTAAGCATAATTAAGCATGATCCTGTAACTGATCCCTAGATCCTTCCTGGGTAGCTAGTGGACTGTGGGAGGGGCAGCAAGTGCTGCCAAAACAAGTGAAACTTACAAGAACATTGTCAATTGCCTTGTTTGTCCCTGATGATAAATAAAGCCTCAGCTTTGCAGTCTGGATCTGTTCTGTGGCCTCAGCCAGGCACAGAAAGATCCACCCAGGCTCCAAGCTTCATGAATCTATTTCTGCATCTTGTTTTCTTTATTTCTATTATTTTCTCAATCCCTGGCCGCCTCCATTTAGAACCGGTTCGTTCATCTCTCTTTCTGCGCAGGACGTGGAAAAGGGAGATCCCCGCTGCATCAGGCCCTGCATTTGATACATACATAAGCACCCCACTTTTGAGCACTGAATTCTGTATTAGTTTTCTAGGGCTGCCAAAACAAAAGGATGGCCTAAAACAATAGAAATTTATTTTCTCATAGTTCTGTAGGATAAAAATCTTAAATCCAGGTGTCAGGAAGACAATGTTCCCTTTGAAGACTCTAGAAAAGAATCCTTCCTTGCATCTTCCAACTTCAGGTAGTTCCAGATACTCTGTGGTAGAAGTCAGGTTCACTCAATTATTTTATATGTGGCACCATAATTGGCACATAGTAAAGATTCAATAAATATCTGGTGAAAAAATGAATGGTGCTGTGAATAACGCAAATACAATTGAGATAAAGTAGCAGATGTCATAGATCAAAAGCTTTCAAAGTAGTGAATGAGGTGGCTATACCCATAGATAAATATGAAATAGAACATAATTAATACTCCACCATCTTAATGGTATTTGTACAATATTATGGGAGCACAGGAATAAGACATATCACCTTCATTCATTTATATTTGTGTTTCTGTTTCCAATTAGATCTAAAAGAGTTCTTTTGTAATGTGGTTGTTTGTATTATCTCATTATGTGGATACCTGCTTTCTGAAGAGAACATGGGGCAAAATGACTGTCATCTTACCTAATAATAGAGAAACATGTAAATTGACTGTACCTTCGCTACGCCTACAGCCAGTCAGAGTGAGTATGCAAATTAACCCAACAAAGATGGAGGTTAATTTGCATATGTGGCGGGGCAGGCATCACCATGGCCAGCTCCTGGGGGTTCAGTCCATCTGGGCGAGGATGGCTGGCGCCAGACACCGCCCACAAGGTACCAGTCCATCGGGCCAGGGAGGTCTGGGGGGTGGGCAGCACCAGAACCACCTGAGGGGTCCAGGTCCATGGCAGGCCCTGGGAGGGGCAGTGGCCTGCCTAGCCACACCTGCGGGGTCCTGGGAACATCGCAGCCCCGGGAAGGAACGGCTGGGCCTGCTTAGCCACTCCCGTAGGGCTCGGGGAACAACACAGCCCAGGGGAGGCATGGCTGGCGGCCTAACCACTCCCGTGAGGCTCCAGAAAATCACAGCCCAGGGGAGGCATGGCTGGCCAGCCTAGCCACTCCTGTGGGGCCCCGGGAACATCACAGGCATGGGGTTGCTGAGACCCAGACCGGGCCTCTGGCCACAGATTCACAGCTTTGCAGAGACCAAGGGCAGGGATCTGCCTCACTGCAGAGAGAGAGAGGTTCTGCAGTGGCCCCAAGACACGGGTGGGCCAGGCCGGGGATCAAGGGGCATGGAAGGAAGCCCAGGGGGGAGGGGCAAGGACCAGCAGCTCTGAGGTGGGGGTTGAGGGGCGGTGCCACCTCAGTGGAGGGGTGCCACACTGCAGTGTACCAGACTGACTGACTTGATTCAGAGAAGCTCCCAGTGCTAACTGGCCTCACCCAGGCGGCCTTCGCATTTCAGAGGCGGCGACTCCTGCTCACGCCTTGACCCAAAAGCAAGCCCGCACCGCCCTGCCCCATGGCATAGCATGCCTAGGCGGTAAGTGTGAAGCCTTCCACCTGCTCCAGAGACTGGGGTGGGTGGGGTGGGGGGACAGTAAAGAATGGGGGTAGGGGACCCGGGAGAGGAAAGAATATGGAGCATCTACAATGAAAAGGTGCTTGAGAAAGAGGCTCAGATGCCTAACAGAAAGGTTTGTTCTGTTTGCCCGGCAGCTGCCCCTTAGGGAGGGCAGAGAGCATGGCTCTGAGGGTTCCCTGTGCACTGAGTCAAGTTCCACAGCCAACTGGAATTGGCCTCAGTGTCCTGGTCTGTAAAATGGATTAAGCATGTCCCAGTGCCTTCACTGCGCTTTGATGGCCAATTGAGATACTATATAAGGAAAGCGATGAAGAAGTGAGAAAGAAAAGGAAAGGCGAACAACACAAAAGAAAGACTGAAAGGAACCTGTAAACCCATTGTCACTTAAATAGGGAATATAGTCAATAGTGTTGTAATGATAGTATGATGCCAGGTGGGTACTGGAAATATCAGGGAACACTTTGTAAAGTATATGATTGTCTAACCACTATTCTGTAACTAATATAAAACCTGAAACCAATACAAAATAATATTGAATGCAAAGAAATGAAAATTGGAGTGAAATTTTTATAAATTTTAAAGTTTAAATAAAGGCTGTAAAGGAAGGAAGGAGGAGAGTAAAAAAATAGTGTTTTTCATTTTACCACTTTATTGTCTTTTCAGTACATGGAAAAGACAGTTGTCTTTATATGGTGCTTTTATACTTTTTTAAGTCATTATCTCATTTTAATTTCAGGGCAACTTAAAGACAAGATAATTATTCCATCCACTATTCAAAGAAAGGAAATCTTGGTGTCTGGTCCCAATGATTCAATTGTCAAGCCCTTATTGTAAAGCAGGGTTAGTAAAATTTTCTGTGAAGGGTCATATCTATACTAATAAAAGCCTTGGGGGTGATCAGGCCAGCAGGGGAGAGTAGTTGGGGGCAATCAGGCCAGCAGAGGAGCAGTTAGGGGGCAATCAGGCAGGCAGGTGAGTGGTTAGAAGCCAGTGGTCCCGGATTGTGAGAGGGATGTCCAACTTCAGGTTTAGGCCCGATCCCACAGGGGATCGGGCCTAAACCTGAAGTTGGACATCCCCCGATCGGGCCTAAACTTGAAGTTGGACATCCCCCGAGGGGTCCCAGATTGGAGAGGGTGCAGGCTGGGCTAAGGGACACCCTCCCCAGTGCACAAATTTCGTGCACTGGGCCTCTAGTTATAATATATTATTAGTACTGATATCAGGATTATCTCAGACATAGGACTGGCCTTTTCCAAAATAATTATTTTTTTCATACTTATCCTACCATTAATGTTTACTTTATACTATGATAATATTATGTCTTTCTGGTATAATGTTCTGCATTATTCTTATTCCAAACTTTAACCTCTTCTACCTGAATACTACATAATCACACAAGAACTAATCTCACCATTTCCCCTAAAGCAGAGACACCATATAAATTTGATGTTCCTCTTAGGCCCATGCAACTTTAACAAACTAGATTTACTTTCTATTAAACAATGAGTAGATATAAAAGTAATTAAAGAGACAGCTTTTGAACAATTAAGAGTATATACCTATATATGAACTCTTCAATGAAAGAAAATTAACTCCTGACTAATGTGGTTAATGTCTCTAATGTTCTCCAATTTGGATATGTCTTTGGTTCTTATGTGAGGTTACTTTTTTCTGGTCCTTACACAACTGAATTACCAGTTTGTGTTAAAATCCTAACATCTTCTAATCTCATATACTTTATGTATTTTAATATGAGTTTTAATGCTACAGAAATAGATATGTGTATTAGTATATATGAGTACACAACATTAAAAATGGGAAATACATTAATTTAGATTAAATAGCATATAATACAATTTAATTTTATATGTATCTAGCAGACTTATTTTCCTTAATGGGTGACATGCCTTTTTAAAGATGAATCATTCTTACAATATATCATTCATTTACTACAAATTTATACATGACTCTTAAAATATTCTCAAGCAAAATAAGTCTCTCAAAAATCTAAGGTAGAAAAATTAGCAAATGTTTTGTTTCTGGTTACTATAGAAAGAGGAAAACAAACCTTATTATATTTAATATAGTCATAGCAAAGCAACAAGCAGCAGCTGTATTTACAGGAAGTGCTTTTAAGCGCCTTACTTAGAACTTTTAAAAATTTTTATCAAAGATGCTGGTCAATACTTTATAGCTTTTCTGAGCTTATGCATTCTGATCAAAATTCGGAATATAAAAGATTAAACTTCTCAACTAATTACATGCCTGAAGGCACATTAACAATGCAAGTGTCAATGTGCTGTTAAAAATTCATTTTGCATTTTTAACACAGTCCTGATAGCAAAACTTTGAAGGCAACAAAGTGGAAAGAGTTATATTCTTATTTTAAAAGATAGCCTAGGAACCTTGAGAAATTGGGACTTCATTATTTCATATTATGGAAAATATCAGAGGTAGTATGAAATCAAAATGAATTTTTACATACTTAAAAATTTCATGGATCATTGAACTTCAGCAAGAAGGACCTTAAGAATCTTTTGGTCCCACCTTTTCATTCCATTACTGAAGTTATTAAAGTACTGCATAGAAAAATATGAACATGTACAAGAGCAGACAGAGAGAGAGTGAGATCTAAGACTCAGAACTATTAACTCTTAACCACAGAGCTTTCCACAGTATCGTTGCCTTTTAACACTGCAGACCTATTTTTAATATGTTTGAAATAGATACTGCCTGTTACATGGGGTAAGTTGTGTCCCCTGAAATATTTAAAAGTTGAAGCTTTAACCCACATTATTTCTAAATGTGACTGGGTTTAGAGATAGGGCATTAAAAGAAGTGACTAAACTAAATTGAGGCCTTTAGGTTGGGGTGTAATCAAACTCATTGGTGTTCTTATAAGAAA
The DNA here is from genome assembly GCF_951640355.1 of Cnephaeus nilssonii. Classification (NCBI taxonomy): domain Eukaryota; kingdom Metazoa; phylum Chordata; class Mammalia; order Chiroptera; family Vespertilionidae; genus Cnephaeus; species Cnephaeus nilssonii. The sequence continues at coordinate 62,710,518 of NC_137076.1, read as the reverse complement.
TTTAGACTCACAAAGAGATAGCAGGGGTATGCGCACACAGGGGGAAGACCTAGTGAGGACATAGGAGAACACAGCCATCCCCAAGAATATCAGTACTATTCATGGAGAAGATAGATAGATGATAGGTAGATAGATGATAGGTAGATAGTTATAGATAGATGATTGATAGATAGATAGATAGATAGATAGATAGATGATAGATAGATAGATAGATAGATGATAGATAGATAGATATTGTTTCATTTTGCCTTGTGAAAATATATAAATCTTTTAGGATGAGAAATATACACTTGTGGTCTTCTAATGTATTGATCATCAGTGTACCTTAACATATAGACATGCATTATGAAAATGAATTGTTCTCTCTGAAAATTCATTTTACTCTATTGTGTGAGTCAATATAGATACAAGTATTGTATCTTCTTGCTAATATATGGATTGTAGACATATTTAATTATGTGTTCTTTCTGTTTTGAAGTAAATATGTTAATATATTCACAAAATGTGTTATAATGTAGTTTCCTTTTATTTGACCATGAGTGTAAGCAAATTTTACATTAGGACACTAATAAGGCTTCTTTAGTAGATGCATCATTTATATATTATTGTCTAACAACTCCCACAGTTAACCGACTAAAAAACAAACTATCTCAAAAATCCCAATTCTGTGGATTGGGAATTTGGGCAGAAGTCAGCTGACATGGCTTGTCTCTTCTCCAGGCAATGTGGGGAAAGCTTACTCATGTGTTTGCTGTCCGAGATAACATTTATTATATCATACATAAAACACAATGAATCTATTGCTTCCAAACAAAAATGACCTTATGAGAATCCCCTGTGTATATGAAGATTTTTATAAAAATCTTTTTAGCTATCTGCATTTAAAACATAAACTAGTTTTAAAACAAAACAACAATATATAAGTCATCCAATAATAGTATATAGAAATTTTATAAATTAAATGTTAGTTTTCCATTAATAGATTTAATCAGTAGAGGCTTCTCAAAGGGACATGAAATCCCAATTGTTGTCATTTGAAATACAACATTAATATGTTCAATAAGAATAAATAGTAAGCTTCATCCTTTACCTGAGAAGAAGGAATGGCTTGATGAGGAGGGTGGGTATGTGCCAGGATTCAGTTTTAATTGTGTGAGCCTTTGCTATAAGTGACCACAATGAGGAGCACACTTGACTCCTGCTAACTTCAGCCATGGTGGGCTCATTATATTTCTTTCATACATGGCTGCTGGCAGAAGCAGACATAACATTTAAGCATGCATTGAGCCTGCTTCAAGCATTTTAATTGGCTTAAAATAGTTGGTAGCATCTTTTACTGTATTAATTTATTGCTTCAGCTTCACTCAACTGAAACCTTTGCCAGATGGTAGTGCAACCACTGCATACAGAACAGGAGATTGAACGTGTTTATATGATGCAAATGCCTCTTTTTTATTAAGAATTCATGAACTTTCTCTTAATGATTATGTTGAGAAAGTACCTTGAAGGTTGAGATTCATGCCTTGTGAAAATTAATAATCTAATTTTACAAAAAGATAGTTTTGTTTGAAAGTGATAGAAAACATGGGTTTGGAGCAGATACTAACCAACATAAAGAAAAAAATATCCCTTCGATGGTTTTCTTTTGTTCAAATTCAATGAAATTTAACAGCAGTAACCTTAAAATTAAACACCCCTCATAGCATGGAATAAGAGAGCATAATGTTTGTTTATGTCTTAACATTAAAGCATTGCATGTTTATTCATTTAGTTCTGGAAAACACACCATGTAGTAGTTATATAATAACTAGAGGCCCAGTGCACGAAATTCATGCAAGGGGCTCGGCCCTTGCAGCCATGGCTTCATCCAGAAGGTCATTCGGCTGTCTGGTCTAATTAGCATATTATGCTTTTATTATTATAGATAGTGTGATTCACTGTAGCATTAGCTTCACATCTTATATAATAAAAGGCAAATATGCAAATTGTCCCCTCTACCAGGAGTTTGACCAGAAGTTCGACCAGGGAGTGAGGCTGGCCGGCCAACTGCCCGTGGCCCTTCCCCCAGCCGGCCCCACCCTTAATGCCCCCAACCCCAATCAGGAGTGGGTCCAGCCGGACCCCACCCATGCACGAATTCATGCATCGGGGCCTCTAGTTGTTCATATAAAAAATAGTAAGTTCTTCTCAGGTAAAATTTGACACTCCAAAATCTATTTCTCTCTCTCTCACACACACACACACATGAAGGGCACAAGAATAGCATTGAAGCTATTTTCAATTTCAATCAATCAAAATTTTGTAGCTTTTAGAATCTATTGCTCAATGCTACACATAAGCAAATTAAATGCAAATTATATTGGCAGTGCTTAAGGGAAGCAAACTGTGTACTCTTGAATACCTTTATTGCTGAAAACATATCTACCTATCATCACATGGGCAAAATATGGATTCAAAAATGATCTCTATACATATTTATAAGTTGTACCCAGATGGCCAGGGTCAAAACACTCCCGGCTGAAATGCTACCTAACCACTGCAAACATTTGTGTACTGTCTAACAATATGTGTCTTTATGATATGGTCCATTAACCGTACATCGGGCATCACTGCTGGGATCTCTGCCTAGAGGCAGAAAGTTATCTCAAGATATTTGCTTATAGGTATTTCACCTGCAAGCCTTGCCTTGTCAGGGAAAAAAATAGGACACATTCTAGTAACAGAAATTAACTTCCAGGGGCCCAAAGAAACAAGAGAAGTTAAAGTTTATAAAAATGAATCATTTTCATTTAAGAATAATAGTGAGTTATTACATATAAATTACATTTAAACAAAAGCATAAATTTATTAATAGAGAGAGAACATGAGGGAGATAGAGAGGGAAAGAGGGCATTTATATATGAGAGAAGGTGTTTTACAAATTCATAATTGTCACAGGGTCATGATTTCAAACTAAACTTGATCTCTTTACTAGAGAGTTCACTTATTCTTGGTCAAGCATGACATGTTTTGAAGTAAAAAGCTTGTCAGACTTTGTCTTAATACTAAAAAAATCTAGTCATTCTTCTAATTAATATCACTTTTATGTTTTCAAATCCAAAGTGATTTATAAAGCAGAGAAAAAAAATGCACCCAATTAAACTATGCATTTTCCTTTTTCTTTCTGTTTCTGCTATCTGCCAATAATGCTATCCTTCAAGTCTCAAGATTCTGAAATTCTTCCATCTAAGTATTTGAAAATAATTTTAAAAGTGTATACATTCTTTTGTTTTTCTACTAACACATATTGTTTTCAAGCTTCCCAATTTGTCTAGGTTTTGTAATATCCTGTTGGGCTACTAAGTGACAAAGAATTATGGCCCTATAATTCACAAAGTCTAGGTTTCACAAAATCAGTTGTGTGTGTGTGTGTGTGTGTGTGAGAGAGAGAGAGAGAGAGAGAGAGAGAGAGAGAGAGAGAGAGAGAGAGAAATCAAAAGCAGGGTTTATTTTTCCTCCAAATCCAAAATACATGTTCCAACCAATGGATGAAGGGTAAATCAGGCCCCAATACTCTTGGTTAAATCAATTATAATTTTCTACAAGGAAAAAAAATGTTTTGCTTTTTTTTAAGGTTTCTAGGCATTTAGGAACAGATAAAAAATTCCACATATTGAATGGTCTGTGCTTTTTTACTGTGTTCAGATGTTCCCTCCATGTTGCCTCTTCTGTGCAGATGAGGTCTTGGTAATAGTTGTGCAGCTGCACCAACAGTCCCATCTCCATGTCACTCAGTGGTTTTATAATCTAGTACATCTGTATGCTTTCAATATATAATGCTACAAGAAGAGCTGAAAAGATCTGAATTAAATTCTTCAAACCTTGAGTGCCTACTATTTATTAGGCATAAATTGGGTACTGGGCAATGATCCTGCTGGTTCGGAAAAACATAAATAGTGTGACAGAGGCGAGTTTTCCTCCCAAGTGGCAGGAGGGTGTTTGCTGGGAATGAAGGGAACCAGTTTCTCCTCTACTTCTACCACCTGGGGTAGCTATGGAACTCAGGCCCTGGGAACAGATGCTGTGTCTCTTCTGACAGGTCCTGCCATGGAAAACCAAAACCAGTTTCTAAACAGCTGAGGAATTTGTTCCACAATCCACATAGTGATATGTCTCCAAGGAGCTCTGGGTCAAGGGGTCAAATATATGAAATCTCTACTGGAGTTCTCATGAAGATCACTATGTTGTGCAGAAGAAGTACACAGAGAAAAATGCTCCTCCCCTCTCCACCTGCACCATGAAAATGCACCAGTGGCTCCCTCCAAGGTGGAATGAGAGAGCTGTTAGTTGTCACACATGACCCAACCACTGTGTTCATATAATGAACTTGACTGGAAAGGCTGGTAACTGCCACAGAGTAGAAGTTGGATTCCTAATTTTCAGGGTGGCCTTGAGGGAGAGGATTTGTTTAGGTTTATCTAGCTTATTAATGTGACTTTCTTATTTTTAAGAAAAAGTATCTTTATTGTTGAAACTGCTACAGATGTCCCCTTTGTTTATGGGTTCTTCCCCATTGATCTCCTCCACCCATACCCACTCCTCCCAGGCCTTCACCACACTATTGTCTGTGTCTAATGGTTATGCAAATAAGTTCCTCAGTTAACCACTCCTCTCCTACCCCCAGATCTCATCTTTTCTCTGAAATTAGTCAGTTGTTCCATGCTTCTATGTCTCTGGATCTATTTTGTTTGTCAGTTTATTTTGTTCATTAGATTCCACAAATGAGTGAGATCTTGTGATACTTATCTTTCTCTGACTGGCTTATTTTGCTTAGAATAATACTCTCCAGGTCCATCCATGCTGTTGCAAATGGGGAGTTCTTTCTTTTTTACAGCTGTGTAGTATTCCCTTGTGTAAAAGTACCACAGCCTTTATATCCACTCACCTGCTGATGGGCACTTGAGCTGCTTCCAAATCTTAGCTGTTAATATAACTCATCATTCTGATACCATCATCATCCACAAGGACTGAATGTGGAAATAAGAAGAAAACCACCAAACCAAATGCCAGGAGACAGAGCAGGGCAGGCAGGGGGACATACTGTTTAGTTGTATGAGGGCACAATCTCTGATCACTTGTAGGATCAAAGCCACCAACTCATTTACTTGTTCTACTGGAATGTAGCCTGTACTTTGGCACATGAGACAGGTGATGCTTTGCCGACCCACCAGGGCACATATGGGCACTGGGCAATGGCTTCTCCCTGTTTTGTTCATCCAGCATATCCTGTCATCTTTCTTTCACTTGTAGGAAGGAGGGTGAGCAGAGGCCAAATACTGGGACACTATGCTCAGGATGTGCTACCTGTGTCATGTCCTGCCTCTTGGGTGCTCGGATCCGCCTGCACACAGTGCATAAGTGCTAAATGGCAAGCTGGCCGAGACTGTGTGTTTTCTTATAATCAATTCATTGAGCTATAATTTTTATAAAATAACATGCACAGATTTGAAATTTATAGATCAATGTGTATTGACAAATATATGCCTTTATTTAAGTATCACCTTAATGAAGACACAGAAATTTCCCATTATCTGATTTTTTTTTTTATACACTGAGTCTATTTTTATCTGCTCCTCAACCCCAGGCAACTACTAATTTGATATTTTTTCATTAAATTTTAGCTCTGCCTGTTCAAAACTTAATGTTACCTGGAAACATACAATGTACATTTTGTTGTGTCTCAGCTTCTTTTACTCAACCAAATTATATTCGTCATGTGTTAGAAAAGCAGTAGTTTTCTCCTTTTAATTGCTTGGTGGTATTCCATTGTATAAATGTACCCATTTACTTGAAGAGAAACAATTAGTCTTTCGACAATTTTTGGTTATATGATTAAAGCTTATGTGAACATTTCTGTACATGTATTTTCATTCCATTGGGGAAGATACGAAGAAATTAAATTATTGGGTCATTTCTAGGTGTTTACCTTTATGAGGAAATGTCAAGGTGTTTTTCAAATTTTTATTATTTTATACTCTTACATCCTCTGATACATTTGATATTAACCATCTCTTTAATTTTAGACATTCTTGGGAGGCTCTGAAATTGCATCTCATTTCAATTTTAATTTCCCTAGAGATTAATCATGTCAAGTGTCTCTCCATTGGCCATTTATTCCTTTTTCAAAAAGTCTTTAAGTAATTTGATGTGGTTATTGGATTATTTGCCATTTTGTTGATGATTTAAAGATATATATGCACCTATATATCTATGTATATCTTGATATGTTATTCTGGATACAAGTTTTTATCACATATTTATAGGGCAGATATTGTACTGTTGTATCCTTCTACTGTATAGGGCTCTTCTTTCCTTTTTATTAACAGTGTCTTTTAAAGAACAGTTTTTAATTTTGATAAGGTCAGATGCATTATTTCTGTTTATTTCATTGTTAGTGTTTTGTGTTCTACCTACTATATTCCCATTGTATATTTTTTCTTTCTTTATTGATTAAGGTATTACATATGTGTCCTTATCCTCCCATTGCTCCCCCCCACCCGCTCATGCCCTCACCCTCCTGGTGTCTGTGTCCATTGGTTAGGCTTATATGCATGCATACAAGTCCTTTGGTTGATTTCTCCCCTTACCCCCACCCTCCCCTACCTTCCCTCTGAGGTTTGAGCATCTGATTGATGCTTCTCTGTCTCTGGATTAAAGGAACTCCTACCATTTGCAATAGCATGGATGGTCCTGGAGAGCATTATGCTAAGCAAAATAAGTCAGAGAAAGATAAATATCACATGATCTCACCCATTATATATTTTTTCTGGAACCTCTATAATTAATATGTGTTCCATCTAGACTTAATTTTTTTAATGATATAAGATCCTGGGCCAGATTTATTTATACTTGTTTACATAGAGTGAATATGCAGTTTGCTCATTACCATTTGATAAAGTCTAGCTTTTGCACATTAAATTAGCTTTGCACATTTGTTTAAAAAATAACTATGCATGTATGAGTTTATTCTGGATACCATTCTGTCCCATTAGTATATCTGTCTGTCCTTTCACCATTAGTACACTGTGGCTTTATTGAAAGTCTTCAAATCCAGTAGCAAATCCTTCAACTGTATTCTTTTTCAAAAAAATTCAGCTATGTTTTAGAATGAAAATGTCAATTAAAAACACACACACACACACACACACACACAGCTGTTGAGGACTTTGAGTGGAAGATGGAAGGAAATAAACCTGTTCCTAGGGCAGGCTAGCTCAAAAATCCAAAAAGGCTCAATTGCACATGCTCAGTCCATTTAAAATGTACATTTTTATCTCACAGATGTCACTCCTCTAATGATGCCTTTCAACGAAACTTGTCAAAAACAAATCATATGTCTGGAACATCTCTAGGTCAGACTTCTCTGTTGCTTATTGGTTGCTTTGAGCTCTCAGGCTCCTTTAGACTCTCCTCCCTCCTGTGTCCCACACATTCATTCTCATTTCATCTTTATGCCAAAAATTAATGACTCATTTCTGGACTTACAAAACCTCAGCCACAATTTAGATCATGATCCTAATCCTATCTAATAAAAGAGTAATATGCTAATTAACCATCACTCTGCTACACCCACAAGCCACGCCCACCAGGCAATCAAGAGCGAATATGCAAATAAACCCAACCAAAATAGCTACTGCCACAGAAAGCAAGAGGGAGGCTTGGGTTTCCCCAGCAATGGAGGAAGCCAAGCTTTCTGCCTGCCCTTGCCGGCCTAGGCCTCCACACAAGGCTACAAAGTTTCAATGATAGAAGATACAAAAATCCAAACAGAAATGGCGGCATCCACGGAGCTGGAAAGAGCAGGAGGCTAGGGTTGCCCCCGGCAATGGAGGAAGCCAAGCTTTCCGCACACCTTGGGAGGCCCAGGCCTCCACTTCAGGCTACAAAGTTTCAATTATAAAAGATACATAAATCCCAACAGAAATGGCTGCCGCCACAGAGCAAGCAGAAGGCTTGGCTCCTCTCCAGGCTACAAAGTTTCAGTTGAGGAAGATAAATAAACCCCAGATACCAGGGCCTCCTCTTGGGTCACCAGGTGGTGTGGCCAGCATGTAAACCACCATAGGTCCCTCGCCCAGGCCGCCCCACGCTCCAAGGAAGCCCCCATCCTGATCTGGGACATCCTTCAGGGCAAACCAGCCGGCCCCCACCCATGCACCGGGCTTCTATCCTATCTAATAAAAGAGTAATATGCAGATTGACCATCACTCCAACGCACAAGATGGCTTCCCCCATGTGGTCAAAGATGGCTGCCCCCATGTGGACACAAGATGGCCAGCAGGGGAGGGCAGTTGGGAGGGACCAGGCCTGCAAGGGAGGGCAGTTGTGGGCAATCAGGCCAGCAGGGGAGGGCAGTTAGGGGTGACCAAGCTGGCAGAGGAGGGAAGTTGGGGGTGACCAGGCCTGCAGGGAGGGGCAGTTAGGGGCAAACAGGCTGGCAGGGGAGCAGTTAGGCATCAATCAGGCTGGGAGGGGAGTGGTTAGGGGTGATCAGGCTGGCAGGCAGAAGCGGTTAGGGGCAATCAGGAAGGCAGGCAGGCGAGCAGTTGGAAGCCAGCAGTATTGGATTGTGAGAGGGATGTCTGACTGCCCGTTTAGGCCTGGGATCAGGCCTAAACGGGCAGTCGGACTTCCCTGAAGGGGTCCCAGATTGGAGAGGGTGCAGGCTGGACTGAGGGACACCCCCCCCCATGCACGAATTTCATGCACCGGGCCTCTAGTGTGTGTATATACATATATATATACATATATATATGTATATACACACACACACATACATACATATACATATATATGTATGTGTGTGTGTGTGTGTGTATGTGTATATATATATATATATATATATATATATATATATATATATATATGTTAATGTACCACTGATGTAGGAAAGAAATGTTCAATTCAGTTATTAAACTCTGTTCTAGCTCCTTGATACTTTATAATGAAACATTTAAATATTTAATACTGGGCATCATAAAACCATTTCTATTTCTGTATCTGGCCAAAATATGTATCCTTAGTATTTTTATTGCAACTTTTTTTTAACCTAAATATCTTAGTGGGGGGATAGAGGGAGTCAGGAGAGAATATCATATAGTTTTTGAGATGTGTATGGCTTATTTTTAAAGCCCAAATGACTTGAGCATTTTCTTTTTACACTTTGTGCTAGGTCCACTTTTCATCTGCTCTACAAGTCTCAGCTACTGTCAGTGTTTCATATAAAGTATCAAATATTTATAAACAAAAATAACATGTTTTTCAAAAATTTCTGACAGCATCAATAACTGAGATAAATGGTATTTTCAGTCTTATCATTTTTTTCTTTTTCTTTTTCATCTATTTATTCTAAACTCCTCACAGAGACAACCAGATACTCAATGATTTTAGCAACAACACTGCAACCAATAATCTATCTCACCAATAATCTGTCCCAATATTATGGCTCACCTGTTGTTATTATTGTTGTTGTTGTTGTTGTTGTTGTTTTTGCCTGTGGCTATCCAATTGCTCCAGTACCACTTGTTTTAAAGACTTTCTTTTCTGAGTTGAATTGCTTTTGCAATGTTGCCAAAAATAAATTGGGCAGAACACATGATTTTTAGTCCAGTAAAACTATTCTGTAGTCTACTAAAATGGTAGATATATGTCATTATACATTTATCAAAACCCATACCAATATCAACAGTGAACCTTAATGTAAACTATTTTAGAATGATTATTATGTGTCAATGTAGATTTACTGATTGTAACAAAACTGCTGCTCTCATGAAAGATGTAGAGAGTGTGAAGGTTGTGCATATGTGGGACCAGGGGGTGTATGGAAATTCTGTACTTTCTACTCAATTTTACTGGGTACCTAATACTGCTCTAAAAATAGTCTATTAAAAAATAAGGTGAGTATATTTGTGTGGCTTTATTTTACAGTTCTCTAGTTCTGTTCCATTGATCTATATATTTATCTCCATGGCAAAATGCAATTACCTAAATTATGTTAGGTATAGAACAAATTTTAAAATCTTAAATCATGATTGATATATAACTAATACTTTAAACAGAATGTTTAATAGACATTATGTACATCAACCTGATAATTATTGGAGGTGATATACATAAATAGTACATATGTAAAAAAAACTAGTAATTTCTTGGCCTAATATTAGTCAATAATATCAGCATACTCTCATATTATACCATTTGACATTATCCACAAGTAATAAAATGTCCAGATTGTAAGTTTACCTTTTCATATCTTAATAAGAAACATTATGTCAGTGGTCAACACAATCAAAGACAACATGGAAGTAAATGTCCAGATAGTTCATATGTTTTTACCAACCTTTGAGATTACATAAGTCTTAATAATATTTACCTCAAAAAAAAGAACCAAGTGATTTTATAATTATAAAAAATAATATAAATGTTCTTCAATTACATCTTGAATAACCAAATCTCATTGAAACATGATTTTTTGAATCATCATAAAACTCTATTTCCTCTATAAGAAAAAACTGCCAATCCAGATATTTACCCAATATTCTCCTGATTGCCAACTTCCCACGTCTTCTTTATTTTTATTGCTCTGAGTGTCCTGCCATTTTTACTCCACATCATCAAATATATATTTCTAATTTCCTTTGGTCAATTTTTGCAATATTACTGATCCATGTCATCATTTATAAAATAAATATAGCTGAATTAATATGGGAAATATTTTTTAAAATATGTTTTTATTGATTTCAGAGAGAGGAAGGTATAGGGATGGAGAGGTAGAAACATCAATGAGAGGGGAACCATCGATTGGCTATCTCCTGCAGCCCCACTTCCAGGGATTGAGCCCACAACAATGCAGGCCAGAACGGAGTGGCAAGAAATATACAAGTGATGAGTAGCAAGAACCTACAACCAAGATTACTCTACCCAGCAAAGCTATCATTTAGAATTGAAGGTCAGATAAAGAGCTTCACAGACAAGAAAAAGCTAAATGAGTCCATCACCACCAAACCAGTATTTTATGAAATGCTGAAGGGTATTCTTTAAGAAGCTGAAGAAGAAGAATAAGAAAAAGTTAAAAAAATATATGAACAACAAAGTGACAACAAATACATATCTATAAACAGTTGAATCTAAAAGTCAAGTGAATAAAAAATCTGATGAACAGAATAAACTAGTGAATGGAATATAATCAAGGGCATGGAAATGGAACAGACTGATGATTCTCAGAGGGAAGGGAGTATGGGGGGGCTGTGGGAAGAGATTAGACAAAGATCTTATATGCATGTATGCATTACCTATGGACACAGACAATAGGGTGGCGAGGGCCTGGAATGGGTTGAGAACTGAGTGGAGGGGAGCTATGGGGGAAAAAAGAGGGACATCTGTAATAATCTCAACAATAAAGATTAATTTTAAAAAAGACACATCTTTTGTGACTTTGTGAACTTTATTCGTTTTTTCAACACAAATTACTAGATAGCAAATTAATATTCATTAATTTATACAAGATAATATCATAAGAAATGTTTCAAATAATATTTTAAAGATTAAAACCATTTCTGTGGAACCTTTGCACAAGGTACTCCCTTTGATCCTCACTAAGTCGAAACTGCATCCATGATTGTTCTCAGTTTTTACATGACACCTTGCCTACTCTACTAGGCATATTGATGTTCAAGGCATAACAGCTTTTGTCCTCATCTTTACCAGCTGCTAATACTATGGTCACCAAGAGAATACCATTAATATTTTCCAGGCTTCTGGCTAGTTATGCTACTCTCTCTGGTCTTGTCAATGTGCTGAAATATGCTGTTTTTCCTTCCTCATATTGGGTTACTGTTAGGCACCTGGACACTAATTAATCACTAATTAATCATTTTTATAAGAATGACACTTCCTTACATCTCTACCTATAGCCATATCTGGTTTACAAGAAAAAAAAAAAGAATATTGTTTGGGGCCATATAAATACACTCGGGAACAGATTCCCCAAACATCTTTGTCTCTTTTCTATTTCTCTTCTTATAAACAATGTCTTCTTCCCTTGTATTCTATTGACATAAAGGCTGTTTATCCCAAGAAAACTGGGTTACAATGATAAAATATAAAATAATATCCTAGGTTATAATGTGACACTGCTGTATTTTATTTTAGAATCTTTGTCAGAGTTGGGTTAGGAGCATCTATCAGAAAGATACACGTTTTATTATCAAGATGATTTGAGAGGTTGACTGAAGCTTAGTCATTAGTAAATATCACAGGCTTTGCCGCTTATGTTCTCTAGTCTGACTCTAGCACATTACTTAAAATGGGATTACAAGAATAAAACCAAGATCGGCCCCTTAATTTATCCTCTTATTTTTACATTTAGTAATAATCCTCTTGTTCTTTTTATGACAAAAAGCTCTTTCTAGGCTGAAGAAAATGCATGCATTTTATAATGTTCATAATGTGTTTTTTAAGCAGGACTTCAGTGACAAGCTGAACATTTCCAGGGGCTTTTAAAGAAAATTAAATGGTAACAGAACAAGACATTTCAAACCTGATTTTAAAGCTACTGCAATTGCGAGAAGGTAAGAAGCCTCTCCTAAGATCCCACCCGCCCATTCACTGTTATAAATTTATAACCAATATAACTCTTTAAAAGAAGAGGGGGAATTGAAATTATTATGCTCCTAAACTCTATCAAAATGATTGGGGGAAGTCCACTAGTCACCTACAAAAATCACTATATGTTTGTTTATTTTTGCTCCCTTTTGACTTTTAAACTTAGGCAATTTATGCCTCAAGGTATAAAATAACACTTTTGTTTTTGAGATGGTTTAGTTTCACCTGAAGTTAAGTTTCCCCAATGTGATGACACCATGAGCAGAATTTTCTTTTTCTTTGTGTCATTTCTCTCATACAAATGCACCTTTTCTATATAGTGGAGAGTATGGACCCAACAGGAAGGAGACATTCAGAACTCAGAACTGGTTCAGGGAAAATGATTTACTGGTAGCTATATTTCTGAATGCATGTTTGTTAAAGGATAGCCAAGGAAAACAGCTTAGTAGAGGTAAAGGTAACATATTTCAGCTTAATTAGAATCAGAGGAAAAAAGTCCTACTTTTGTTTCCTGAACACATCTGTTATCCATCACATTATGCTAACTAGCATAATTAAATTGGCATATTGGCAGTTCTATGATAAAATAATTATTTACTGATATACTATATTAAAGAGGATATTATTTTATATAACTTTAATAAACCAATTCAGTATTTAATTATATTTAGTTTCCTTTTTACAATAATGCTGACTTTCTAAATGGTTCAGAACAATAAATGTAAATGATATAATTAGCATTCTTCTAAATGGATATTCTGATTGCCATATATACTTGTTGACTTAGCCACTTGCTTGTGCTTCCTTTTGATTACTTGAACTAACTGGTATGTCACCGTACTTTTAATTTTCATTTCCCTAATGAAATATGATGTGGAGCATCTTTTCATGTGCTTATTTGCCACCTGTGTATCTTTTTTAGTGGGGTGTCTGTTAAGGTATTTGCCCCTATGTAATTGAATCCAATAATAGAATCCAATAAAAAAAAATTACTAGGAAGGCAAAGAAGCAGGCAAATATGCCGCTAATGAGGAAAAACAATCAATCATTTAAAATCAATCTAGAAACAACACCAAAGGTAAAATTAGCAAACAAGTACAGTAAAATTATTATTACAACGAATCCCATGTGCTGATAAATATAGAGCAAAGATTAAATGTACTAAGTACAGATGAAGAAGACATAAAAAGCATCTCATATCAAACTTTTAGAAATGAAAATTACACTGTCTGCAATAACAATCAGACATTAATGGGAAAATAAAACCCAAAAACTTGTGGACTTAGAGACATAGCAATAGAAACTATGCAAAAATAAACAAAAAGGTGGCGGGAGGGGGGATGGGGGGAGGCACCTTCCAAAAGAAATTCAACAGAGCTTCAATAAACTGAAATTATATATATATTATATATATTATATTTTATTATATATTTTTAGTGAAATTTCTTTTTTATAGCTAGAAGCAGGTTAGTTACTTCATAAAATATACCTAAGTTATATTTTGGTTAAGTACTGCCAAACATTTATTCCAAGTGATAAAGTCAAATTATGTTGTTGCCAACAATGTAGAGTCCTATGTGTTCCATATCCTTGACACAGTTTATAGGATTATTTTAAACTTTTCCAGAAAGAGAGAGAAATTTCTTGAGAGACAGGGAGACACAGAGAGAGACAGAAAGTGAGAGAGAAAATATATGACACTAAATTATAATCTATGAATGACACAAAATCTGAAAAGCTTAGACAGATAAAAGAAAACACATTTTTTAGTTTATACCAACTATTTCAGTTATGGTGAGGAATACAGATTTCCTACAAAATAAGGCAAGAATTCTACAAACCAATCTTAATGTTTCTTACACGCATTAATCTTTTTCCCACTATTTTTTTTAGCATTCTTGAACCCAGCTTCATGCATTTGTTTTCTTCTAATTTTTTTTAGTTTGTCACAAGAACAATCAGATGGGAAATTATCTCTAATTTATTTTCTACCATTTTTATTCCCTATCATAATATTTCACTTATAGACAATAATGTTATTTTTAATGATGAAAAATTATTTTATACTATCAAAAAAAGTGTCTTCCTTTAGCAGCATAAAATATTGTACACGGTAGAAAGCAGTTCTTAGTGTGACAAAAGGACATACACAGAAGAAAAGAAAATACTAAGAAAAGTAATTTTGAAAATAACTCTTTGAGGAAAATAGGAGTGGAAAGGTGCATAGATTGATCCAGATTATAGCTGAGTGTTGAAGAATCTGTATAAAAATCAAAAGCTGAATAAATCAAATTCTTGTCCCAAATACATTTAATGAAATGTTTAAGATGGTGTTGTTTAATTTCATTTAACCTCCTCACACTTTTCTCACATTGTATAAGGAAAATAAATAAGCAATTACCAACTACTACTGCAGGCAAACAATTGAAAGTGAAGTAAGCATAACCTCGTCAATTCTTATCTTTGTTTAGCAAAATAATAACTATACACTGTCTATTTTTGTATCTATATTTGAACTTTGAAAAGAATAAAAAGGGATTCATTATTTATCATTTCTAAGCAATACTCTTAAAATTACTGGGGATAACAGCGATGCAGTTCCCCACAATTCTAATAATTTTGAGGTTTGTAGATATTAAATTGGAAAGGAGATAAGAAAAATTCATTTTAAATAAATCTTTCTTAGTATGTAGGGTCATGATCTAACAAGAAATTTTTCGAAGCATCTGACTTAAAAGCAAGAGATATTTAAGAAAGAAAAATATATGCCTAGAGTTTATCATGTCTAGTGTTTTAGTTTTTAAAAACAAATACTTCTCTATTTACCATCTAATTTTATTGCTTCCATAGTTTGCAAAATGATGTCTTTATTTATCCTCTTTCCATGAAAATATAATTATTTTCTATTGATAAATTAAAATCCATAATTTCATAAATATGTGTACAATATCAAGTTATAAAAAGAAACAAAAAAGAGATACTCTTAACTTCAAAAAAAAAGTATGTCTTCCTATGCTGAAATTTGAATAATGGGCAAGTAAGGAAAATACTAGTTTTAAATAAATTGAGATTTATTTTGTGAAATGCATTAAGCTAAACAATTGCTATCTATTGGTGTCACATAATGCCAAAAATTATTTGCATTAAAATAAGAGTAATGATAGGCAACAAAACAATATTTTATTTTTTTAAGCATATTCTTTTGCACGGCTAGTGTAGCTCAGTGGTTGAGTGTCAATCTATGAACCTAGAGGTCATGGTTTGATTCTGGATCAGGGCACAAGCCCAGGTTTTGGGCTTAATCCCCAGTAGGGGATGTGCAGGAGGTACTCAATCAATGATTCTCTATCATCATTGATGTTTCTATCTCTTTCTCCCTCTCCTTCCCTCTATGAAATCAATAAAAATATATTTAAAAAAACACTCTTTTAATGTTTAAATTGTTAATGTTCTCATTTTCTATCTTTGAAATTATAACATTTGCTGTTATTTACTTCTATGTAGTAAATAATAAGACATTAACAATTTGTTCAGAAACTCCATATTGGAATATTATTCTTAAGTACATAAGTCATCTATAAATTTTTAATTACTAATTGATTCTTATTATTAGAAAGAACTACAATAAATATGAGTATTACTGAAAATAGTAAAGTTATCAAGAAAATGAAACTATATAGATTCTTTTTAAGTAAAGAACTTTTGAGTAGATTAGCAATTTATATATTAATTTAAACTGAAATGCTCTTTGATAATATTAAGCCCAATTAAAATGCTCTATGCTAATATTTCACAATATTTATATATTCATCTTTCAACAGCTATATATGTGTCCCATGAAGGCAGTGGCTAAACCAGTACAATACTTTCCAATTAAAAGAAAATCAATGAAATTATTTTAATGTATGAAGGTATTAGCGAATAGGTAACCAATTATTGTACTTTTAAAATTATACGATTCCCCATTATTACTTTATTTGGATTTATCTTTCCAATATCATTTGATAATGTTAATTACTCTATTGTCTCATGAGGGTTTCTTGACCCCATGCTTTGCCAAACATGACTAGGTTCAGCCTTTGTCCTTCTACTGACATTTCTTTATAATAAGTCCCTCAGAGAGTCTGTGCACTTTGACCACACACCTATCAAGAGAGTATTCCAGGGGGGAGACAAAATGGTGGTGGGATAGATGGACATGTTCCAAGCATTGTCCCAGAGCAAATAGAATGAGCAGCTGAAACAAATAACATCCAACCTGAATTGGCAAAGGAGACTCAGCTGGTGAGACAATTTTCAGCTGGGAAGGGCAGAGGAGCCCTGGAGAAAGCCACTCCTGCCAGGGACCTGCTACCTCAGCTGTGGTCCCACAGGCACCAAGTCTCCAGCCACCCTGGGCGCAGGCTCCTGTGAGTTCTTAAGCATGCTCCCTCTGACTGGCCCAACACTTTAGCCCAGGGCACTGCGACCACATGAGCACCAGACATGTGAGCAGCCCACTCCTGTCCAAGGAGCAGCAGCCTTGCGAGCAGCCCGCCCCAGGCCTGAGAGCAGCAGCCTCACATGGCCTGCTCCTGTCAAAGGAGCAGCAGCTGTGTAAGTGGCCCGCTTCCCTGTCCGAGGAGCAGCAGCTGCACGAGCAGCCTGCCCATGGCTGAGGAGTGGCAGCCCCGTGCAACCTGCCCCAGCCCGAGGAGCAGCAGCTGTGCGCAGCCAGCACCCTGCACCTGTCTGAGGAGCAGCAGCTGTGTGAGAAGCCTGCCCCCATCCTAGGAACAGCAGCTCCGCAAGCAGACCACCCCCATTCGAGGAGCAGCAGCCGCCTGAGCAGCCTGCCCTGGACCAAGGAACAGCAGCCATCCAAGGAGCAGTAGGCCTGCATAGCCCACACTGGTCCAAGGAGCAGCAGCCACATGCAGCCTGCACCCGTCTGACGAGCAGCAGCTGGGTGAGTGGCCTGCCCCTGTCTGAGAAGCAGCAGCTGCATGTGCAGCTTACTACCACCCGAGGAGCAGCAGCCACGTGAGCAGACCACCACATCTGAGGAGCAGCAGCTGTGCGAGCAGTCCGCACCCATACGAGGAGCAGAAGCCCTGCAAGCAATCTGCCCCTGTCCAAGGAGCAGCAGCCTCATGAGCAGCCCACCACATCTGAGGAACAGCAGCAGTGCACAGCTAGCCCCCATCCAAGGAGCAGCAGCCACGTGAGCAGCCTGCCCGCATTCAAGGAGAAGCAGCCGTGCGCAGTCTGCCTCCATCTGAGGAGCAGCATCCTCGTGATCAGCCCCGACCAGTCCTAGGAACAGCAGCTGTGCAAGCAGCCTCCCCCAACCAGCCAGAGGAGCCACCACTGCAGCGAACAGCACCCACCAGAGGAGCCACTGCCAAATGAGGAGCAGCCACTATCACGACCACCCAAGGAGCAACCGCAGCCCGAGGAGCCACTGCTACCCAAGGAGCAGCCACTGCACGACTCGACATCTAGATCAGTCGGTGAGATAAAAAAAATTGGTAGACAAAGAAACCCTCAAAGGAAAGAAAAGGAGGAATCTCCAATCAAGAAGAAATGAAGAGTGATATAGTTGCAATAAAAAACACCATAGAAAGTTTCAACAGTAGACTAAGAGAAGTGGAGGACCGAATTAGCGAATTAGAAGACAGGGAAGCAACACACATGCAAACTGAACTGCAATTGGAGAAAATAATTAAAAGACAGGAGAGCCTAAGGGAGCTATGGGACAACATGAAACAAAGCAACATATGAATAATAGATGTACCAGAACAACAGGAAGAGGAACAAGGGTTAGAAAACCTATTTGAAGAAATAATGTCAGAAAACTTCCCTGATATGGGGATGAAAAACATCACAAAAGCACAAGGAGTCCCAAACAAGATGAACCCAAAAAGACCCACACCAAGACACATCATAATTAAAATGGCATATGTTCAGGAGAAAGAGAGAATCTTAAAGGCTGCAAGAGAGAGACAGAGAGTTACCTAAAAGGGATCTCCCATTAGATTATCAAACGATTTCTCAACAGAAACACATCAGGCCAGAAAAGAATGAAAGGAAATTTACAAAGTGATGCAAAGCAATGGACTGAATCCAATAATACTCTATCCAGCAAGGTTATCATTCAAAATTTAAGGGGAAATAAGGATTTTCACAGACAAAAGAAGGCTAAGGGAGTTTATCACTACCAAGACAGCAATGTAAGAAATGCTAAAGGGAATGGTGTAGAAAGAAGAAATAAAAAGATAAGAAGGAACACAGGCACAAAAAAATAAAAATGGCTACAAACAAGTACCTTTCAATAATAACTTTAAATGTAAATGGATTAAATGCTCCAATTAAAAGATATAGGGTAGCTGAATGGATAAGAAATCATGACTCATATATATGCTGTCTACAAGAGACCCAACTCAGAACAATGGACTCACACAGACTGAAAGTGAAGGAATGAAAAAATATCTTTCAGGCAAATGGAAATGTAAAAATAGCTGGGGTAGCAATACTTATATCTGACAAAATAGACCTCAAAGTGAAGCCATAACAAGAGATAAGGAAGGCCACTTCATAATTCTAAAGGGATTGATACAACAAGAGGATATAATCCTGATAAACATATATTCACCCAATGCAGGAGCACCCAAATACATAAAAAAACTCCTGGAAGATATTAAGGGAGAGATTAACAACAATACAATCATAGTAGGGGACATTAATACACCACTGACTTCACTGAATAAATCCTCTAGACAAAAAATCAGCAAAGAAACAGCAATCCTAAATGACTCACTAGATCAGATGGACTTAATTGACATATTCAGAATATTTCACCCTGAAGCCACAAAATATACATTCTTCTCAAGTGCACATGGGACATTTTCAAAAATAGGCCACATATTGGGTCACAGGCAAAGTCTCCCCAAATTCAAGAAGACTGTAATCATATCAAGCATCTTCTCAGACCACAATGGCATAATATTAGAAAGAAACTACAATAAAAACAATCCAAAAAACTCAAACACTTGGAAGCTGAATAGAATGCTATTAAACAATGATTGGGTTACCAAAGAGACCAAAGAAGAAATTAAAAACATCCTGGAAACTAATGATAATAAAAACACAACAATCCAAAAGTTATGGGACACAATGAAAGCAGTCCTGAGAGGGAAGTTTATAGCTCTATAGGCCTACCTCAAAAAACAAGAAAAAATGGTAATAAATCACCTAACTCTACAACTCAAAGAATTAGAAAGAGAGCAACAAGAAAAGCCCAGAGTGAGCAGAAGGAAGTAGATAATAAAAATCAGAGCAGAAATAAATGACAGAGACCAAAATAAATAAATAAATAAATAAATAAATAAATAAATAAGATAAATGAAACAAAGAGCTAGTTCTTTGAAAGGATAAACAAGATTGATGAACCTCTAGCCAGATTCAACAAGAAGCAAAGAGAGAGGACCCAAATAAACAAAATCAGAAATGAAAGAGGCAAAATAACAACAGACCCCACAGAAACACAAAGGATTGTTAAAAAATACTATCAACAAATCTAGTCTAATAAACAAGACAACATGGAGGAAATGGACATATTCCTAGAAAAATACAACCTTCCAAAACTCAATCAGGAATATTCTAAAAATCTCAATAGGCCGATAATTATGGAAGAAATTGAAAAAGTCATCAAAAAGCGTCCAGCAAACAAAAGCCTGGGGCCAGACGGCTTCACAGTGGAGTTTTGCCAAACATTCAAGGAAGAACTAAAAACCTATCCTCCTCAGACTATTCCAAAAAATTCAAGAGGAAGGAACACTTCCAAGCTCATTCTATGAAGCCAGCATCACCCTAATACCAAAAACAGAAAAAAAAACCACAATGAAAGAGAATTACAGGCCAATATCCCTCATGAAAATAGATGCCAAAAACCTCAACAAAATTCTAGCAAATCGGATCCAGCAGTACACTAGAAAGATCATACACCATGACCAAGTAGGATTTATCCCTGGGATGCAAGGATGGTACAATATCTGCAAATCAATAAATGTGATACATCACATAAACAAATTGAGAGATAAAAATCACATAGTCATATAAATTGATGCAGAAAAAGCATTTGACAAAACCCAACACCCTTTGATAAAAACTCTCAGCAAGGTGTGAATAGAAGGATCATACCTCAACATAAAAAAGCCATATATGACAAATCCACAGCCAACATCATACTCAATGGACAAAAACTAAAACCATTTTCCCTAAGAACAGGAACAAGACAGGGATGCCCACTCTCACCACTCTTGTTCAATATAGTACTGGAAGTATTAGCCATTGCAATTAGACAAGAAGAAGAAATAAAAGGCATCCAAATTGGAAAAGAAGAAGTAAAGCTGTCCTTATTTGTAGAGGACATGATACTGTAAATAGAAAACCCTAAAGACTCCATCAAAAAATTATTATACTTAATACATGAATTCGGCAATGTAGCAGGATACAAAATTAATGCCAAGAAATGTATGACATTTCTATACACCAATAGTGAACTTACAGAAAGAGAGAATAAAAATGCAATCCCATTTATAATCACACCAAAAAAATTAAGATACCTAGGAATAAACTTAACTAAGGAGGTAAAAGACCTATAACTGGAAAACTACACGACACTGAAGAAAGAGATAGAGGAAGACATAAACAGATGGAAGAACATACCATGTTCATGGATTGGTAGAATCAACATCATCAAAATGTCCATACTACCCAAAGCAATGTATAGATTCAATGCACTCCCCATTAAAATACCAACGGCATATTTCACAGACCTAGAACGAACTTACCAAAAATTTATCTGGAATAAAAAAATACCCTGAATAGCTACAGCAATCCTGAGAAAGAACAAATTAGGTGGGATCTCAATACCAGATATCAAGTTGTATTACAAAGCCACTGTTCTCAAAACAGCCTGGTACTGGCACAAGAACATACATATAGATCAGTGGAATAGAATAGAGAACTCAGAAATCGACCCAAACCACTATGCTTAATTAATATTCGACAAAGGAGGTATGAACATACAATGGAGTCAAAACAGTCTCTTCAATAAATGGTGTTGAGAAAATTGGACAGATACATGCAAAAAAAGAAAGGAGACCACCAACTTACACCATACACAAAAATAAACTCAAAATGGAGAAATGACTTAAACATAACATGGGAGACCATAAAAATACTAGAGGAATCCACAGGCAGCAAAATCTCAGACATTTGTCGAAGCAATTTCTTCACTGATACTGCTCCTAGGGCAATGGAAACTAAAGAGAAAATAAACAAATGGGACTACATCAAAATAAAAAGCTTCTGTATAGCAAAAGAAACCATCAACAAAACAACAAAAAAAGCCCATTGCATGGGAGAACATATTTGCCAGTGTTATCACCGATAAGGGTTTAATCTCTAACATTTACAGGGAACTCATACAACTTAACCAAAGGAAGATAAACAACCCAATCAAAAAATGGGCAAGGGACCTAAATAGTTTCTTTTTGAAAGAAGACAGAAGGAAGGCCAAGAGACATATGAAAACATACTCAAAATCACTAATCATCTGAGAGATGCAAATCATAACGACAATTTGGTACCATCTCACACCTGTCAGAATGGCTATCATCAAAAAATCAACAAAGGACAAGTGCTGGAGAGGATGCGGAGAAAAAGGAACCCTTGTGCACTGTTGGTGGGAATGCACACTGGTGCAGCCACCATGTACAACTGCATGGAGTTTCCTCAAAAAACTAAAAATGGAACTCACATTTGACTCAGTGATCACACTTCTAGGAATATATTCCAAGAAACTAGAAACACCAATCAGAAAGGATATATGCACCCCTATGTTCATAGCAGCACAATTTACCATAGCTAAGATTTGGAAACAGCCTAAGTGCCCGTCAGCAGATGAGTGGATTAAAAAACTGTGGTATATCTACACAATAGAATACTATGCTGCGGTGAAAAAGAAGAAATTCTTACCATTTGCAACAGCATAGATGGAATTGGAGAGCATTATGCTAAGTGAAATAAGCCAGTCAGAGAAAGATAAATATCACAGTATCTCACTCATTTGTGGAATATAATGAACAACATAAACTGATGAACAAAAACAGATCCAGAGACAGAGAAGCATAGATCAGACTGTCAAACCTCAGAGGGAAGGTAGGGGAGGGTGGCGGTAAGGGAGAGAGATCAACCAAAGGACTTGTGTGCATACATATAAGCCTAACCAATGGACATAGATACCGGAGGGGTGAGGGCTTGAATGGTGAGGTTGAGGGTTAATGGGGGGATAAGGACATATATGTAACACCTTAATCAATAACGAAATAAAAATAATAAAATAAAATAATAAAAAAGTGTGTATTCCAAGACATGCTTCTAGCCCAGGTACCTTCCTGTCACAATGTTTATTCATTTCCATCTGGGACTTATCCAAAAAGTAAACTTGTGATTTTCACTCCAAAATACATTTCTTTTTTTTTCTCTTGCCTAACACAGTAATACCTTAAATGTGCCAAGTACTTTATCCTCCACAATTTCTTTTCTATTTATAGTTTCCACTTCTTTAGCCATTATTATTGGCAGACAATAATCTTCTTATGCCTAGACAATCACTTTAGAGTTATTTGTAGTGTTCTTGCTGGGCCTGCTTCTAGTCCATGCTAATTGGAATTCTCAAGTATGATTTCTACAAATATCACTAAATGTTATGTTCTTTAGCGTATAAAACACATAATTTGGATTTCATGCACTTAAGCTCTTCTGAAGTTCTCTTTCATCATCTAGATGCCGTCATATATGTTTTTTCACAGTCATATTTTTATTTTATTTAATAGACCAGCTGTTTTATGCAATGCATTATATTTGCTATCCTTTCAAGACATCATGTTTATTCAATTGTTCCACAAGACACATCTCTCCCAATTTTTGCTCTTTTACCTAGTATTTTATTTACAATCAGTGCTGGTTATTTTCCTGTTGGATTCATTCTGTGACCAGCTCTGCAGTACTCTGTGCCCATGACATTAATCTCTACAGTGGCTTCAAGTAAACTGTGTTTACCCCAAGTGAAAAGAAGCCCTGACAGGAAATCAGCTGTCTACATGAGAGACGTTAGGATTTTGTCTCCCTCACCTTCTTGGCCAACCTGCAGAGTGGACATTGGCTGTGTTCTACCCCCCTAGGAGAAGTTGATTCTCACACAATATAGATTTTGCCAGTTTCATTTTTAAAAAAATATATATATTTTATTGATTTTTAACAAGGAGGAAGGGAGAGGGATAGCAAGTTAGAAATATCAATGAAAGAGAAACATCCATCATCTGCCTCCTGCACACTCCCTACTGGGTATGTGCTGGGAACCAAGGTACATGCCCTTGACCAGAATCAAACCTGGGACCCTTCAGTCCGTAGGACAATGCTCTATCCACTGAGCCAAACCAGTTAGGTTTTGCCAGTTTCTAATGATACCACCCACTCTAGTAGCACATAGACTAGGAGAAATTATCCTCACTATTGCTAGTTCCTGGGTCTTTCACTACTATTTGTTGCCATTTATTAACTAAGATGCATGATCCAAATCAAAACGTACCTTCTCATTGTGTTGCAGAAGACCAAAGAAAAACCAAGCAATGCTTTTAGAGAAAAGGAGTGACACTGTTTATTTATGCCAGCGGACTCAGGGAACAGCCTTCCAAATCTGAGTGAAGAAACATGTATGGGGCTTTCCTTTATATCTCCCTATGGTCTTTGTCCTGCAAATATGGATTATGCTTCCAGTACTTTCGCGGGCCTTGCAAGAAGGCCCCCAGGTGTTGGGGGTCTCCAGGCCATATCTGATGGTCTGGCCTGGTGCCAGCGTTATAACCCCCCCTGCCCCCCCGCCCCCCTCCCCCCGGGGCAGTGCACGGTTCAGTTTTATGACCTCTGTAACAGGTTCTGTAAGACCAGTTTCTGGGAAGGAGGTAGTGACTTAATTATAGGTTATCAAGAAGCTGGCATGGATTCAGATTGCTAGCCGCCCCCCTGCTCCCAAATATAAGGGTTACATTGGAATTAGCCTTTTAGCTTCCTCAATTGTACCTCTTTATTTTCTTTTACAATTATGTATTTTGTAACAACTTAGAGTTCTGTGTTTAAAATCAATACCTGTCTGCCCTGGCCAGGTGGCTCAGTTAGTTGGAACATTGTCCTGTATACCAAAAGTTTGCAGATTCCATCTCCCATCAGGGTTTGTAGGGGAGGCAACTGATCGATGTTTCTCATCTCTCTCTCTCTCTCTCTCTCTCTCTCTCTCTCCCCCCCCCCCCCCCCCCGTTTCTCATTTTCCGTCTTCCTCTCCCTTTCTTCCCCAGCCCCTAAAGAAACAGTGAATATATCCTGGCATGAGGATTAAAAGAAATGAAAATAAAATAAAATTGACCCCTATCTCACAGCAAAACCAATGTCAGGTGAACAACAGAATTAAATAAAGATAATATAGGAGAATATCTTCATCACTTGGGTAGTGGAAACTTCTTAAACAGACCCTAACAGAACAAAATGTAAAGAAAAATAGTTGTAATAAAATAATAAATATTGTATGTTTTGTTTATTTAAATTCAACAGCAGGTAAAACTACAATAGTGATATGATTCAGGGTAGCAGTAGCCTTTGGGGAAGGAGTGAGCAGTGACTGGGATGGGGTCTGTCATGCTAGTAGCCTTCTAGCCCATCACCTGATGGGTGTACAGCTGTTATCTTTGTGATATCCCCAATGGTTTACAGATACCTGTTATGCATCTTTCTGTTTTTCTTATGCCTCAATTGACAGGACAGAGGAAGTAATAAAACCAGGTCCCTGAGAATATAAAAGGGGATGCAATCAAAACGAGGATGAAGAAAGAAAAGAAAGGAAAAACTGGCTGTGAATGTAGGAGGATGTCGTTTTGGAGGCAGGAAAAACAAGATCTTTAAAATGTTCCCTCATGGTAAATTCAATCTTCTGTCACTTAGGAGAAAATTGAATAAAAGGAGCAAGTTCAAATAAAAGACATTTGTAAAGGACGGAAATGTTCTGACCATCATGGGGAATAGAAAAGCAAGATAGTAACACAACAATAGCACATGTAATAAAGAATATGACCCAGTTGTGATGTAGACTACTGAGAGCTCTTAAGCAACACTGCTCCTTCCTGGGTACCCCTTCCTTTGACTTTGTGGGGAGGTTTAATCATGGAAGCACCCTCCTAAGTACATGCTAAAAATTACATTGGACCCACCCTCTAGCCACCATAGAAACCTCATTCCAGTTTCCTTTCCCTGACCTCCTGACACATTTTCGGGCTGACTTCAGAGGCCTGCTCAGATCTCTCCCAGGAAGCATCATTTTGTAATAAACTTTTCATATCCTCTAGTTCAGTGGTCGGCAAACTGCGGCTCGTGAGCCACATGTGGCTCTTTGGCCCCTTGAGTGTGGCTCTTCCACAAAATACCACGTGCAGGCGCGCACGTACAGTGCAATTAAAACTTCGTAGCCCATGCGCAGAAGTCGGTTTTTGGCTCTCAAAAGAAATTTCAATCATTGTACTGTTGATATTTGGCTCTGTTGACTAACGAGTTTGCTGACCACTGCTCTAGGTGCCTGAGGCATCATCAGCATCACCATTCAAACATCACCAGACTCAAATTTTGGCTGTGGGGGTTGGGAGGGGCATTGATCCCATCTCTGTGTGGTGATGATTACAGTGGGGTTGATGGGTACTATGGAGGCCTGTATGCTATTGTTGTCTTGGGGTGTTCATGAGTCTTCATTTCAACACCAGCTCAAGAAAAGTAAACAAATAGCTAGCAATACCTTACTATCTGGTTTTACAAGGTATGAAATTCAGACAGGCAAGCAAAAATACCTTTCTCACACTCTGTGCTAAGCGTCAGTATTATTAATTTGTCTTTGGTATCATTATTTGTTTTTCACCCCGATTATTTTAATTTAAACACAAATAGTCTAGTGTATTTTGCTGATACTGGCCTTCAGCATAAAAATCTTGCCAATGCATTCCCATCTGCAGGTACATATGCTTTCAGACTCTTTTTTTTCAGGCAACAGAAGGTTAGTATATCTGCTGGAGGGGAAAAAATGCCTTAATTTTCTTTCTTTTTACTGAAGAAAGGCAGATAAACATTTATATGGAGATCTCTACTTGCAGGCATGAATGTGCTTTAAGAGAAAATTTCTTAAGTTATGCAAGATGCTTTTAAAAGGAATTCTTCAGTGTGTTAGCTAATTACAAACCTGCTCTGAAAAAAAAGAATGTTTACTTAGAATATTCTAGGAGTTTTTCCAATTCTTTTACTGTATTATAGTCTGTTTGCTCACATCTTCATGAGATAAAAGAAATAAATGCAACATATTTTTATAACCTTATTCAAAGATTTTATTTTAAAAAAGTATCTTAACTCTTGGTTTTAAATCCCAGTTGATGGTTGGTATTACAAATATAAGTTTTTTTAGTCTCAATGAAATCCGTCCAAAATAATGATTGAATAAAATGTAACTACATGGCATTTATTTCAGAAATTGGAAAAAAAAACACACCTTTTTCTTGAGGTAGTAAATATTTATACTGAAAATAAAATAACCTATTTTGGTTCTTTTATGGAAAAATCACAGAAATCACAAGAAAATACTCTGAGCCATATCATTAGTCCAAAATATTATTATCAAGAAACTGTAGAAAAGTTAGAGATAGGTCAAAACATGTATTTACATTTAAATATTATAATTATATTCTGATTCTTCAATTATCTGACAATTTAAATTTAGTTTAAAGAAACATCTAAGAATTGCATATCCTATCTAATAAAAGAATAATATGCAAATTGACTGTCACTCCAACACAAGATGGCTGCCCCCATGTGGTCAAAGATGACTGAATCCATGTGGACACAGGATGGCCGCCACAAGAAGGCCAACAGGGGAGGGCAATTGGGAGGGACCAGGTCTGCAAGGGCGATCAGGCCAGCCGGGGAAGGAAGTTGGGAGGGACCAGGCCTGCAAAGGAGGGCAGTTGCGGGCAATCAGGCAGGCAGGGGAGGGCAGTTAGGGGTGACCAGGCTGGCAGAGGAGGAAAGTTGGAGGTGACTGGGCCTTCAGGCAAGGGAAGTTGGGGGGGGGGACCCAGGCCTGCAGGGGAGAGCAGTTGGGGGGGACTAGGCCTGAAGGGGAGGGCAGTTGGGGGGTGACCAGGCCTGGAAGGGAGGGCAGTTAGGGGTGCCCAGGCCTGTAGGGGAGGGCAGTTGAGGGGGACCAGGCCTGCAGGGGAGGGCAGTTAGGGGTGACCAGGCCTGCAGGGGAGGGCAGTTAGGGGCAATCAGGCTGGCAGGGGAGCAGTTAGGCATCAATCAGGCTGGCAGGGGAGTGGTTAGGGGGTGATCAGGCTGGCAGGCAGAAGCGGTTAGGGGCAATCAGGAAGGCAGGTAGGCAAGCAGTTGGGAGCCAGCAGTCCGGGATTGTGAGAGGGATGTCCGACTGCCCGTTTAGGCCCGATCCTACTGGGATCGGGCCTCAATGGGTAGTCGGACATCCCTCAAGGGGTCCCAGATTGGAGAGGGTGCAGGCTGGCCTGAGGGACACACCCCCCATGCACGAATTTCGTGCACCAGGCCTCTAGTTATAAATAATTCATTTGCAATATATATTATGATTCTATTCAGCATTAGAACAGAACTCTGACCCATGTTCTCTGAATTCCAATCTCAGATTTATTGACAATCACTTAAAATATATAAATATTTTACTTCTTTCACTTAAATATGACTCCTATTTTTGATAATTTAAATTGGTTTGATTTTTCATTGGTAATGCAAGATTGCCAAAACAGCTATTTGTACCAAGGGTCAAAACATAATAAGTTCCTCACATTTTGACTTGGAATGTTGTTGAAATCTTCAAAGCTAATGCTTTAAAATAATTTGTAACTAATTTAAATATTTAGTGCTGTTGTCAGTCTCAGAGTCAGGGAACTTAACTAGCTCAGAAAGAATATCCTATCACTAGTAAAAGGAATTTTAGACATAAAACAGGCAGGTTTAGGGAGTCTTAGGGAATAAAGAGGGTCCATGGGGCAGGCATGCATATGTAAAGAACAGAGTTATCTCTGACCTGAGCAATTAAAGCAATTATAAGGTAGATCAAAAGCAGCCCTCACCTGAGCATCTTGGAAACACCAAAATGCTTATCTTACTTGTACAGAGAATAGAGAAATGCCACAGGATAAGAGGGGAGGAAGATATACATTCACAGAGGATAAAGAAAAGTCACAGAATAATGGAAAGAAGGAGCACAGAGAATAGAGGAATGTTTCAAGATAAAGGCAGAGGAAGAGGGGGGCACCATGTGAGCTTTGGCCTTTGAAACTGATACTATGTAACAAAATAACCAATGAGGAGAGCATGGGTGTCCTAAATTAATGAAAGGTCCAATTAGAAAGGGTCAGGTTCAAACAAAGAACTGCAGCATATATAAACCAGAGACAAAGGGACACGAAGCAGGATTTTTTTTTTCCCATTAGAGAGAGAAAAAGCAGGCTTTTCCCATTTGGGGGCTCCTCCCCAGGTGGTTCCCTTTAGGGGCACCCATGCCCAGCTGGAGTTTGTATATGCTTACAATTAACTGTTACAATAAACTTTCACATTTTTATTAAAAACATCTGTTAGACCACGAGTTTTTCCCCCAAACTTTGTTGGACAAGAACCCACAAGAAGAAGTCTGTACCCCGAATGCCATTTTTCACTGGGATACACCTTTGGGAAAATTATTTCCTCTTATTCTGAAGTAAACTATTAATATATTTTGAAGCTTTCATTCCTCTATAATACTCCAGTGATGCTATAAGCCTTTTAACTGTGGCTAGGGCACATAAAGTTGGATATGTCTTTGTTCTTTTGTTGCTGTTGTAATTAGCTAGTCCTACATAATAAGAGGGTAATATGTAAATTACCATCACTCCGCTACGCTCACGATTGGGCCAGTAGGAGGCACAGGGGGTGGGATTCGGGGTGGCCGGGGTGGCCGATTGGGCCGGCGGGAGCGTCTGCGCCATGGCTGTGCTGTGGAACAGAAGGGGCCTCTGGGGCAGTGAGCCCACGTCCTGCTGCGGACCATCAAAAGCGGGGAGCGAAAGCAGGGGAGCTGGCTGTCTGTCCACTCCGGCACCAGGCCTTTTGAAAGCCTCCGTTGCGCCGGAGGCTTTTGAAAGGCCTGATGCACCAGCGGACAGACAGCCAGCTCCCCCGCGATCAAAAGCAGGGAGCTGTGTGTCCGCTCCAGCACCAGCGGACCCCCTGCCATCAAAAGCGGGGAGCAGGCTGCTAGCAGTGTCCACAGAGCGTGCTAGGCTTTGCGGGGCAGTGGATATGGCCTGGATGGCAGGTTAGGCCTAGGGGACCCTACACGTGCATGATTTAATCATGCACTGGGCCTCTAGTTATTAATAATAGGAAAGGAGAAAAGGGAATGCCAGACATTATAAGCATACACACCTGAGCAGTTTCACCAAGAAGCTGCAATTTCACAGCTGCCCCCCCCTCCTCCAGGGAACCATGGGTCCATTCCCTGAAGATCACTGGGGGAAGAGGTCCAACAAAGGAGAGATGGACACATGGGAGGTGAAGTAGGGTTGACATAGGGAAGGTGCCAGTCAGCCTAACCTGGAACAAAGAATATTGCCTAGAGGGGGTAGAGCCACTGCAAGTGAATGAAATCTTAGAAAGTTAAAAGCCTGAGTCAAAGGAATTCTCTCTCTTGTTCCTCTGGCTCTGCTCCTGCTTCCTTGCACTGTCCCATGTTCCCTTCATAGCCATGGGCCCCTAGAAGTTGCATGGCCCACGTCTGGACACAATGGACTGGACTATGCAAATAGAGTGTGTTTTATTTTATATTTCAAAATCATGGGACTTATCAGAGCCTTTAATAAGCCACTGGGTTTTATTTTATATTTCAAAATCATGGGACTTATCAGAGCCTTTAATAAGCCACTGGGCACTGTGAATCTCCAAGACTATGATTTTGAATGTTTTTGTGGAGGAAAGCAATGCCAAAATAATCTCATTATTTTTCTTTCTCTAATGCACAGTGACCATGGTAAATATCTATAGGTCCCTTTGGCGAAGGCTCGGAGAAAAAAATAAAGTATAAATTCTAGTATAATTTAGAGAATACAGTTAGGAAGGATCTAATCTGTTCCTTCTAAATTTCAAATATTTTAACACACTCCCTTTCATTTTATTTCCACTCAATTACTGCTTTACATAATGTCTTCCACATCCTTTGTT
This sequence comes from Cnephaeus nilssonii, assembly GCF_951640355.1. Classification (NCBI taxonomy): domain Eukaryota; kingdom Metazoa; phylum Chordata; class Mammalia; order Chiroptera; family Vespertilionidae; genus Cnephaeus; species Cnephaeus nilssonii. The sequence continues at coordinate 62,679,516 of NC_137076.1, read as the reverse complement.
TTGTCTTATAATATTACAGTAAGTGTTATAAGATTTATGCACATCTAACATATCACTTTTTCTATGATAATTAGGCACTAAACACCTGTTGTCTTATTGATTGTAATATTATACTTAACTATGGAAGGAGTAGAAACAGCTTGTCTGTTTGAATGTGATCTTAGATTTCAAAGACTTTCTTCTCAAGAGTGCTACATTTTAAGTAAACACAAATAAATAAAAAAAAAAAAGCAAAACAGCCAAAACTTCAAGTTGCTTCAAGGTGTTGCTAAAGACAAGGAACTTGAGTAAAATGCACCACATTGCTCAAGGTAGCTGAAGAGATAACACGTGAAATCAAGAATGCTATGTTCATAATTCAGAGGCAGGGAGAGACAAAAACAAAAACCCTCCTGAGCATTTCATACACTTTTTCTCCTAGTTCATCACTACAACTGAGGTTTCAAGTTCCATATGCTAATAACTTAATTAGCATTTCAGTGTACCTGGGTATGCAGCCTACTGCCATTGTTGGGGCTACCTCTGAGAATGAGGGCAGCCCCGCTATGTTGTGTGATTCCCATCTCTACCAATTGGCCTGTGAATTCAAGAGCATCAGCTGGGCTTCCCCTTGTGAAGTCAAAGCATATCACCAGGCTCATGTTGATGTCTGGGGGCCCTGTGCTCTCTGCTTGCTGCCTACACCGTGGCTGTAAACACATTCTGAGCATAGGGAGTTTGGTTTTATCTAAGTGCTCAAACAGGGATGCCGCAAGACAGAGCGTCTTATTGAAATGAGCTGAAAGCATTTACATCCATGAGAAAAGCTGTGCTTTCCTGCGAGTGCTCAGAAATGACTAATTGTCTCTGGTGCCAGGTGCACAAAGCAAATCACTTGGTTTTGCTTTCATAGTTTTTAAGGGGGGAAAAGTATATTGAATACAAAGAATCTGCATATTGCTTTTCAAGATGTATTTATTGTTTCTGGTGATGATACTGATGCGGAATATAAGACATTTGGCGGGGGGGGGGGGGGGGGAAGGGTAGCAATCTGAATCTGTGACAGTAACCTGCCTTCTAAGGCACACTCTTTCTAGCTGATAATTAACTCTATTGATGCCTGTCCTGTCTTGCAGAACCTGTTTCCCAGAATACTCCCATTTTACAAAGGGGCCATAAACAAAGAATATAACAGCTTAGCTAGAGGGGAGGTCACTGGCACCACCCAGACCAGGCATTTAGATACCATCTAATGTCCCCATTCTGACTGACTCAGGAGGGGCTGTGGAAGCCCACCACAAAAGCCTGGTAGTTAGGGAACAGACAGAAAACAAAGAAACCAAAGGGTATAAAGGGAACGCTTCCTCTGTATTCACTCACTCAGGATTTGGAGAACTGACCCCTGAGTCACTGTACTAGTACATCTGAAAATAAATAGGTTTATCCTGGATCTCCGAGTACTCCCCGTGTATTTTTCGGTCGCCTGGTAAATTCTGTAACAATACGTGCTTTTTTTCCTATTTATTATTCTAGTTCAATGTCCTTATAATCTTCTTTCTCTTTTTTATTTGCATATTGAATTGTGATCAGAAAAGCAAATGGAATTTCATTTTGCAAACTTCTCTGTTGATTATACATAATTTTCAGAAAATGCAGAGACTATCGGGAGATTAGCATTTCTTGAGATGTTCTAGGTTTGCTATCTTTCAAGCTGAGAGAGATTAATGGACATCAACAGATCAGCCCACTAGTTATTTTGTTAATGCAAGTGCCAGATACTGTATATTCACAATGTTGTTTGCATTATTCTTCTTTTCAGTTCTAATTTTTATTCTCCCGCTGTCTTTTTTTTCAATCACAGAAATGGGATTATACAATTATCATTCTTCATGTTATGTGTGCCATGTCTAAGTGTTTTGTTTTGTTTTATCATTGTTTTTTAATATATTTTTATTGATTTCAGAGAGGAAGGGAGAGTGAGAGAGATAGAAACATAAATAATGAAAGAGAATCACTGATCAGCTGCCTCCTGCACACACCCACACTGGGGATGGACCCCATAGGTCAACAATCAACCAATGAGCCACACCATCAGGGTTTATAATCTTTAAAGATTAAGACTGGTTGTTACTTAATGTGCATGAACCTTTTCCAATTTGGTCCAATGAGATACTGTTCTATAAAGATTTTTTTAAGGCAAATTAATGGTGTGAAAAAGATTTTTTATGTAAAAAAAATAATCCTGACTCGAAGATATGTTTTTATTGATTTTTAGAGAGAGAGAAAGAGAAATATCGATGTAAGGGAGAAACATCAATTGGTTGCCCCCCTACTCACCCTGACTGGGGATCAAACCCTAAACCGGGATATGTGTCCTGATTAGGAATCAAATCCACAACATTTTGGTGTCCGGGATGATGCGCCAACCAAGTGAGCCACCCTGTCAGGTCAGATTTACTTCATTTTGTTTTGATCAGTGTGTGTGTTTTTCCTGGTATAATATAATTATAAAATGAGCTGAAATAAGCAGACCCACAGAATATCTATCTGAATAACCCAATTTAATATCCTACCTAATAATAGACAAATATGCAAATTGACCGTACATTCGCTATGCCCACGATTGGCCAGGAGGCATGGGGGGGTGGGACTTGGGGTGGCCAGGGTGGCCGATTGGGCCGGCGGGATGCTGAGCTCGCGTTGCCAGCGGCAGCACGAGCTCAGCGTCTGCGCCATGGCTGTGCTGCGGCACAGAAGGGGCCTCTGGGGCAGCGAGCTCATGTCCTGCCGCGGACCATCAAAAGCGGGGGAGCTGGGTGCCTGTCCGCTCAGGCACCAGGCCTTTTAGAAGCCTCTGCCATGCTGGAGGCTTCTGAAAGGCCTGGTGCGCCAGCGGACAGGCACCCAGCTCCCCCGTGATCGAAAGCGAAAGCGTGTAGGGGACCCTATACGTGCATGATTTAATCATGCACTGGGCCTCTAGTTTAGTATATGAAATATTATTTAGGTTAATTTTATGATATTCCTGTGTTATTATTTTATTTCTGTATGGCCATCAATTATTAGAAACTTTCTGTTGGAGTTCAACCAGGGAAACAGAACAAGTAGTAGATATATACTGAGATTTATTGTAAGGAATCAGTTCACATGATTGGGAGGGCTGCCTAGGCAAGTCCAAAATCTGTAGGGTAAGCCATTCAAAAGAGAAGAGTGGACCTCTGAGGCATGAGTTAAAGATGCTGGACATAGAATTTACTTTACTTCAAGGAAACCTCAGTTCTACTCTAACGACTTGCAATGATTGAGTCAGGCCCACCTGATCACAATTCAATATGCAAATAAAAAAAGGGAATTATCTAGGATATGAGAGGCCCGATGCACGAAGATTCGTGCAAGAATAGGCCTTCTTTCCCCTGGCTGCTGGCACCCGGGACCCAGGCCTTCGTTCTGGCCGCCGCCTTCCACCTTCGCTCCACCCCAGAGCCGCCTTTGCGTGCTTCCCAGAGGCCTGGAGCGGCCGGGGCGGAGCAGAATGCCTGCATCATAGCCATGGCGACAACGCAAGTGTCCTGGCCCAGCCGCTGCCATCTTTGTCGTATCAATTTGTATATTCCCTCCTTATTGGCTGTGGGCACTGCCATCTTTGTCACGAAGTGATGTCAATTTGCATATTCTGTCTTTATTAGATAGGATTCTCCTTTGTATAAAATCAAAGTGTTTTATTGAATAACTGGGTACTATAGCTAGCCAAATTGGCCAGCACTTGTCAGCTAGACACCCATACACATCCTTAAACTATGTTTATTCTCCAAATAAAAACAATAGCAAAGGCATACTTTCCATCTAACATGATAAGACTACCCTGTGCACAACTAAAAATGCACTAACCATTTCCCTGCAGGAAGATGCATAATCGTTGTGTGAGGTTTACTTTCCTCATTAATGCCCTGTTTCTTAAATAGTGTGATATCAAGTTAACTCTTATTAACACATCTTAGATGATACAGGGATATATGGGAAAATGAGCTTAATATCTATCTATATATAAACATATCCATAACAAAATAAGAAACAAAGGATTAAAAATATTACAGTCCTCATTTCTACAACTGGTCATAGCTAATATTTGTGGTCATCACTCGTCAATCATTCTAGCACCTCAGCTGGTATGATTCCTTGTCTGGTGAAGTAACCTAAATTTTTAAGAACATTTATAAAATATCTTCACCACAACATACATATTAGTGTTTGATTGAATAACCAGGGACTCTCTAGACTACCCAAGTTGACATACACAACTAACATTCACTATAACCATTGCATAATAACTTATATATCTCTGGAGGTTTTTCCTAATTTGTGAAACAAAGTTATGTATGTATGATCTCTAAACCTTCCTAGAACAATATCACCTCAGAATTTCCACATGATATTCAATTGTATTCCATTAGATTTGAAATTATGTGAAAAAAACACAAGTGTCATCATGAACCATTTGAGGTAACATTTATAAGCCTAATTTATCCTAACTTTTCATCATTATTATTTAACTCTTATGTTAGTTTCACCATACTTACAGTTTATTATTATAAAACGCTTCTTTCAAAGTACAATGAATATGTATTACAAAATACTGTAAGGAGGAGAAGGAATATAAAATGGTCAAGCATAATGTCATAGATTTCTAGGCAATTTAGAGGTAGAAAAAACATTGAAAACTGGTTTGCTGGAAATAGAAGAAAAAACATACTAAATTTTTAGTAAAAATTATAGTCAAAACTAAAATTCTATCTAATAAAAGAGTAATATGCAAATTGACCATACCTCTGCTACACCCACAAGCCACGCCCACCAGCCAATCAGGAGCGAGTATACAGATTAACCCAACCAAGATGACTGCAGCCACAGAGAGAGCAGGAGGCTTGTGTTTCCCTGGCAATGGAGGAAGCCAAGCTTTCTGCCTGCCCTGGCCGGCCCAGGCCTCCGCTCAAGGCTACAAAGTTTCAATTATAGAAGATTAATAAATCCCAACAAAAATGGCGGCAACCATGGAGCTGGAGAGAGCAGGAGGCTTGAGTTGCCCCCAGCAATGGAGGAAGCCAAGTTTCTGCAGCCCTGGCCTGCCTTGGCCTCCACTTAAGGCTACAAAGTTATAATTATAGACGATAAATAAATCCCAGATACCAGGGCCTCCACTAGGGTTGCCGGCAGGCGTGGCTGGCCTGAAAACCACCACAGGCCCCTCGCCCAGGCTGCCCCATGCCCCATTGGAACCCCCACCCTTATCTGGGACACCCATCAGGGCAAACCTGCTGGCCCCCACCCATGCACCAGGCCTCTATCCTATCTAATCTTATCTAATAAAATAGTAATATGCAAATTGACCATCACTCCAACATAAAAGATGGCTGCCCCCATGTGGTCAAAGATGACTGCCCCCATGTGGACACAAGATGGCTGCCACAAGTTGGCCAGCAGGGGAGGGCAGTAGGGAGGGACCAGGCATGCAAGGGAGGGCAGTTTGGGGCAATCAAGCCTGCAGGGGAGGGCAGTTAGGGGTGACCAGGCCGGCAGAGGAGGGAAGTTGGGGGCGACTGGGCCTGCAGGGAAGGGCAGTTGGGGGGGACCCAGGCCTGCAGGGGAGGGTAGTTAGGGGTGACCAGGCCTGCAGGGGAGGACAGTTGGGGCCAAACAGGATGGCAGGGGAGCAGTTAGGCATCAATCAGGCTGGCAGGGGAGTGGTTAGGGGGTGATCAGGCTGGCAGGCAGAAGCGGTTAGGGGCAATTAGGAAGGCAGGCAGGTGAGCAGTTGGGAGCCAGCAGTCCTGGATTGTGAGAGGGATGTCCAACTGCCCGATTCAGACCTGGTAGAATCAGGCCTAAACAGGCAGTCGGACATCCGTCAAGGGGTCCCAGATTGGAGAGGGTGCAGGCTGGGCTGAGGGACACACACACCTGTGCATGAATTTCGTGCACCGGGCCTCTAGTAAAATTATAAAAGGAAAAAGGAAAACAGATGTTTTACCTTCACAATTTTTATTTTGAGGAGAACTTTATAAGCATACACGTCTCTTGCAGGGATGGGAACTATACTATGATCACTGGATCTTTGGTACATAATTGAACTTGAAATTTCATAGAAGTGAAGAGCATTGCTGTTAACCCTCAGGTTACAGGAACTGGTTCTCAGAATATAAATTTAGTTTTCAGTTCAAACCAGGAAATGATTCATATACAACAGAACAGTGAAAGAATTAACAGTGGTGATTGTGGGGGCAAGGATGGGTGTGGAGGTTGATGGAATAAATTAAAATTTAAAAAATGGTTCTTTGATACCCAGTATCAAAGCAGACATGTGATTTAAAAAAATGTAGAAAAAAAGCTTTTCCAATTTCTGCAGTAATCATATGATCTATTACAGTATTTAGATATGGTATAAAATTGCTATTTAATTTTTTATAGTTTATAATTATTCTTTTTTTGAAATTATGAAAAATTTTCTTATACCAATTTTATTACTATAATAGTCATTAACTAGGCAAATTAATTAAAGTAATTTTACAAAAATATCTTCTTTGTGTACCTTATGCCTAAAGAACCTTTAAAGCTATAACAGGGTCAGTTTTCCCCAGGGAACATGTTTGGCTGCTGTCTGTGGTGTGAGTGGGGAATTGATGCTATGGGCATATATAGTGAGTGGAGGCCATGGAGGGCACATACCATTCCACAATACACAGGAACATTCACCACGAACAAAGATTTATCCACCAAAATATAAATATTGTTGAAATAATTCCTTTAAAGAAGTAAAATGAAAGTGATGTAAATTTGAATACCTGAGAATTATCATCATACTATTGATAGAATGCTATATTCAACATTGCCTTATGAGATCTAAGTGGCAAACAGTCCCATGCATTATCAAAGTTTCTTCCCAATAGATTCTGCTGTTTATTTTTAATAATTCTGTCCTCATTTTGTCTTGTTTCCCCTCTCTTTGATCTTCTATGTAGTATGTCCTAGCCACTGCTTCTTCAGTATGTATTACCATGAAAAATCAAAACATCTCTACACTCTCCCTTCGCTTATGGCTTTCTTTTTACTTCAGTCATTTTATAGGTGGTTAATTTTATACCTTCAAAATTGGGTGTGCATGCATTAAACAACTACTTATTAGATATATTTTATGATCCAGAAGTTATCAATATTTTCATATTAACTGAAAAAGAAATAAGAAGCGATTGACATAAAGAAGTTGGCAACTTGGGAAAGATTTCAGAGGGAATCAAGGATGAACTAAGCCCTGAAGTTGAAGTTATAAAATGGAAATGCAAAGGAAGGCAGATATCAAGTGGGAAGGAAAGGAAAGCAAAGGAGGAGAGTGGCAAATGAGTGAGACACACTTGAGGAAGAGGAATAAATTAGCATGAATAAATAAATATATTTTGCAAAATAATATGAAAAGATAAGTGTGGATATGCTGATGACAGCCATATTGAAAAAGATCATCAGTTTCAAGCTAAGAACTCTGGGTTTTTATTTTTGTTTCCTAAAGTGGAGATGCAGAGATCTTTTAATGTGGAGAAGTGTAATGGGAAAAGAAATTTTCTAGAATGGCTTACTGTTGCAATATGTAGAATGGGTTTTGCATGGGGGAAGGGGATAGGAACAAATTAGATACTGAAGAATGAATTTTAACAGGAATAGCAAATCTGGAGGTAAATAAGGGAAATCAAGGCATTAGATTTTAACTCCCTGGAGAAAATACAGATTAATCAAGGAAAAATCTCTAATGACTGAATATTGATGTATACTACACTTAGGAGGAGGAAAGAAGAATAGAGTAGTGAAGAATTATTCAAAGTGGTTAACAGAAAAAAAAGGGAAAAATACAGTGTAAAATCATTTAAGTAAGTCTAAGATCATGCTATTTTAATTATTGTAATGCCATAGTGGATCTGATTCATAATTATTTATTTGGAAATCTATTTTCATGCTAATAAGCAAAATTAGTATATGAATTGTATATTAACTGTCTATATAATACTAAAATATAATGAATTGGGAAAATTTGTAACATTTACTTCTGCATTACCAATTATTAGTGACAAAGAAATAATTTTGTCCCTAATTTTACTTCAACTGTTACAGAAAATTTTCATGCAGATGCCTTTGTGAATTAAAAGATTGGGAGGGCTTGGACATTTTAGTTTTTTTTGGTTTTTCTTTTGTTTGTTTGTTTTGTTTTTGCTGTTACATATGTATTGGTTAATTTAGCCTAAGACAATTTCACATATTTACATAATTCATTTATTCCTTCAAAACTCTATTTCATCTAGATTACAAAATTAATATGTATGTAATTAATATGTTTGACTTCAAACTGAGTCAAATTTATGCTCATTAATATATTGGCATTCATGAGCCAATCACAGCCTGCCAGTTCTTTTGTTAATGGAAGAGCCATAGATATAGAACCTAACAGTTTCATTACAATAGCTGTCTCCTTTGTAATTCTTGTTACAGTCATTTTGCCAAAAGAGCCTATTCAAGTGACTTTATCTTTATGTATCTAGTGTTACTTTTTGTTTCTCCTCTAATATTCTCACCTGACACTCAGTGGAACATTTTGATCCAAATAAATTCTTAAGATTTTCTTTAACTCAGAGAAGTTGCCCTAGTTTCTATGACAGCCCCCATTTCTCTTGTTTCAATGTTGTATGTTCTTAAATTTCTATTCATTCTCCCCTCAATTTTATCTTATGATTTACATGTTTATGTGTTTGCTCAATGGAACTAAGGGTGAGCAATGAGAGATTGCCAGCATGTCTCTGTGTCTCTGGCCAGCTCCAGTCTGTAACCGTGATTTGCCTGAATGTGGTCTTTTCCTCAAACTGACTGTGTAAGGCATAGACTGGTAGAATGAGAATAGCCTTTAATTGATAAATAAAAATTTATGTTACCATGGTAAAATAATTTAGACATTTCCTACTCTACCCAGCACCTAGAATATATCTTTCCTTCTCTAGTTAGTACGATAAGATAGAACTGGCTGAGGTCTTATCCAGCTTTTCTATCCCCAAAATACCCATGTTAGACCTGCAGATGGTAGACACCAATGAACAGAGGAAACTACACCTAATGGTTAGGACTAAAAACAATAGCCACCTCCTCTGAGCACATCACTTAAGGCCTTGCTAGTTCTCTACCTACTACAATCACTCCAGAAAGTACTCTGTACCTTCCTGAGAGTTTACTTTGCTGGTGGTATGTTTTTCTTTTCTTCTTCTTTGTTATGTTCTTCAGGGAAAATCAACCATAACCCCCTCCAACACTTTACCCCTCTCCTCTCTTTGTATATTTGCTCTATTTTGTTTAACTTGTTCCAACTGCTTTAAAACTTGCAAATTTGCTTACATTTTTAAATCTTTGTCGCACTTCTTTCTAGTAATGCTATAGATTGATTTATATCTCTTCATTTATCTCATTGATTATATTTGTGGGGAGGACAAATGAACTAACATGTGTTAGTTCAAAACTCACCTCTTGCCATGGAAGTTAATGTTTTATCTTCAGTGATATTTTACTTAAAATGCTATACATTCAGAGACATCTCACTTTCTTAACATATCTAAGCTGTGTCTTCATTAGCACTCCAAGGAAACGGGATGGTATAGCCATTATCTGAGTTAGATGTAAGTGCCCAAGTATTCAAATGCCTAGAGAGCCTTGATGTTGCTGAAACAGTCTGAGTTTCTAATATTTGGCACTGAATCCACCTGTATACAGTTCTATTTTTCTAACCTTATTATTAATTGGGAAAATATGTTCACCAATTAAGTCAGCATCATTCTCTCAAGATTTGGGACACAAGTCACAGGAAGGAAATACACTCCTAGAAGAGCAGGATTTCCATGGGGACACCCTCCACAAATCTTTATGGTAGTCTAAAATTTTACCTTGAGACATAAACATGTCGCTTTTGAGAATTTGGATTTTACATGTTGCTTTTGTAAAGCATCTGCTAGGAATTAAAACAAAAAGAAGTCATACACCAATTTTTTTTTTCATCAAGCAGCTATCCATTTAGTGGGAGGAGGGCTTAGAAAAATAAATAATTACTGTTTTTATCCTGAGTTCTAGCTTCAGCCGGCTAGTTACTAAATGATGCCCTTTGATAAGTAACTCAATTTCTCAAAGGCTCAGCTTCTTGTAAATGTAGTTGACAGCCTATATTTCCTGTATAGAATAACCAGGAACACCAAAGGAAACAATTACATAAATCAGTTCTAAATACGTGAAGATATTGTGTATATCATCTAAGCAGTTTCTTCTTCTCACCTAGTCTTGCACTGGAGAGTGACAGCTCAGGGGGTAAGCAGCACCTGAGAGAATGCAAACTGTTACCTGGTGACTGAGAGTCAGAGATTCCGAAATAAGTTTTCATATTAATAACACAAGCCCATGAACATGGAAGCATATTTTGGTTTTCCATATTAATAGGCCTGGCATTCTGCCTGTGACAGGGCCTATGCTACTTACCAGTTCTCCCTTGCATTTTGTCTGATTTAGGAAAGCAAAGAGGATGACATTGAGGTAGTGATGGCTTGGATTTTACCTTTGCCTCAAAAGTAGCAAATGCAACTTGGGAGAGTATGGAAAAAAATAGTGAAAAGTGCTAGTCTGCTTACTTCTCAAAAGACAAGTTCTTCTCCCAAAACCATCTGCCATGTAATCAGATTCTCTGGTCATCACAGACAGACTCAGTCAAATCGAAGTACAGATGGTCGTTTATTACCAAACAGCACAGGAGGCTTAGAATAGATGATACATTTGGTCATTTTTGCACATAAAGTCTCTGATTAAGTATGAAAAATGGGAACATTTGTTTATCTTGGAAAAACTGCTATTACTTGTCAGGCATGACCAATTAGTTATTTCTAAACTGTTATCCATATAATTAAGAAAAACAGCCATCTGTAAAGTCAGAAGTGTGTGTCTCTTTTCTGATCCACATGTAAATGTAATTTCTGTAATCTGATTTACTTAAAAGAGAATGATCAGGCAGAATATAAGACAAATGAGAGAAATGGAAGTATTTTTTATAATTTCTTTCTCTGTTTATGCCTCCACTTATGTGACAGTATGTAGCTATTATAACTAGAATAAGGAAAACACAAATGTATCACAGGAAGTCTTACCAGGGTATTTGCTTTTCAAATATAAAATATGATTGCTTTAAACAAATGTGAAAATGTCACATAAGGAAGTTTATATTACTTTTATCACACGTAAGCATTTTTTATACTTAAAACAGGGGGAAATAAAATGTAATCATCTTTAAAAATAACCTCACTGGAATTCAATTTTAATGCGGTGCATCTATATGTTAGGGGTATATGTATGTGCTTGATTTTAATAAATATTACTTTATGATATGTTAAATATAACTTTAACATTTAGATAATTGATAAATATTAATAAAATACTAATTCATATTTCATTTTTATCAACCAGCATTCTTTATCTAAAGCAATTTTCCCACATTGTACGATTCAAAATCAAACTGTGAGCAAATGAACCAATAATATAAAATTCTATTTTCTTTTTTTTGTCATCATATGCAACACTTTCCTGAATTCCCAGATTGGAAGTGGAAGATGTCACAAGAAAGAATTCATGCATCACTTACCAACTACTGATGTCCCCTACACCTATCATTCTTGCTATTTAATCATATACCCAGCTGTCATTTCTTCATTTCACCTAGGATTTTTTAATGTTAAACAGTTGAAAAGGCTATAAACTCCATTTTAATTAAAATTACTAATGCATAAAGCAAAATATTTATATTATATCTCTCATAGTCAATTGCTCTTTAATTATTTACTGTTCTGATTTAAAAGAGCCAGTAAAACATGAAATTCCATAGGAGGCTGTTAGCAGAATAAATTGTTTATTTAATGACTTTCAGTTTCTTTTAATTAGTCCCAAATAAAGAAAATTCAAGTGGTTGGTAATATACCATTTATAGTGTATTTGTGAGTAGCAACTATTTCTGCTATATATGAATAATCAGTAGAAAATATTTCACATTAAAATTTTTAAACTTGTAACATAATCAGAAAATTTAGTCAGGTTACTTTCTGTATTTAAAGTCATACAATATATTTGAATTTTGCTTATTAAATAACAAGTTTTAAAAATTAAAGCCACTTTTACCCTTTAAAAGGAAAATACAGGGTGTCTCCAAAAACTGTGTGCACACTGAGTAATTATTAATTCCAATGGGTTAAGTCTGAAAAGAAATAAAGACCAATTGAGCTATCAGCTGTTAAAGTGTGTATACATTTTTGGGGGACACCCTGTATTTAATAATGGAAATACTGATATGACAAAAAAGACCAAATTTTCATGTTCATGATAAAGGCAGGTGCAGTGGAAATAGATTGTTAGACCTTTGCCACAAACTGGACTTGGCTTTTGCAACACTTGTCACACGATTTCCACAGCTGACCTCAAGTCCATGAGACCGCATTCCATGTCTCCTGGCCAAGTCAAATCCCGGGACACGCAAGAAAAATGTTTTGTCAACCAGAATGCCAAAGTTGTAAAATAAGTACTTCTCAATACGAAAGTTATAATTAAAAGAAAAATTAAATGAAATAAATGAGTGTTTGAATAAAACAAATAGGTGAAGAGCAGGTTGTTATTATTGTTAATATTAGATTTAGTATAGTATTTTAGATCTCAAAAGAAAATTGAAACAAAGAAACAAAATATCCATTCCCATGATGATGTCTAGATAAGCTTTCCTCAAAGATTTGGTCTCAAGAGTTTTTTTTTTTTTCTCTTAAAAACTCTTAAGATTCCAAAGAGCTTCTTTTTATGTGGTTAATATTTACTGTACTATAAATTAACACTGAGTAATTTAAAACCACTTATTTATTAATCTACTAGAGGCCCGGTACATGAAATTCGTGCATGGGGGGGGGTGGATGTCCCGCAGCCCAGCCTGCACCCTCTCCAATCTGGGATATCCCTCTCACAATCCAGGACTACTGGCTCCCAACTGCTCGCCTGCCTGATTACCCCTAACCGCTTCTGCCTGCCAGCCTGATCACCCCTAACCACTCCCCTGCCAGCCTGATCGACGCCAAACTGCTCCCCTGCTGGCCCGGTCACCACTAACTGCCCTCCCCTACAGGCCTGCTGCTCCTAACTGCCCTCCCTTGCCAGCCAAGTTGCCCCTAACTGCCCTCCTCTGCCAGCCTGGTCACCCCCAACTCTCCTCCCTTGCGGTCCTGGTCCCCCGCAACTGCCCTCCCCTGCAGGCCTGGTCCCCCCCAACTGACCTCCCTTGCAGGCCTGGTCCCCCACAACTGCCCTCCCCTGCAGGCCTGGTCCCCCCCAACTGCCCTCCCCTGCAGGCCTGGGTCCCTCCCAACTGCCCTCCCCTGCTGGCCTGATTGCCCACAACTGCTCTCCATCTTGTGGTGGCCATCTTGTGTCCACATGGGGGCAGCCATCTTTGACCACATGGGGGCGGCCATCTTGTGTGTTGGAGTGGTGGTCATATTACCTCTTTATGGAGTTTGCATATTACCTCTTTATTATATAGGATTAAAAACATATCTATACTATTGCAAGTTAATAAAAAATAACTATAATGTTCTAGACAATAAAAATTAGAGTGATATGGATTTATCTTTTTGTAAATCTTCTTTAATGTCTGGCTTCAATGTCAGCTGAATTCTCATCTCCACTTTTGCATTCAAACCACTGTTATATCATGTATGATGTAGCATCTGAAAATAGTTGTAAGAGAATGAGAGGGAAAAGGGCAAAAATATTATGGCATTATTATGAAAATAAAAGTATTGTCTTCACTGAGCTACAAAGGGTTTCAAGACCATAATTAAAGAACATATATATCACACAAGTGCTGTTAAACCAATGGAAAGTACCAAGACTTGATAACCCAAATTAGTCTGTATATGTTTTATTATTCATACCTGGTTTTCATATATGAGATAAAATCTATATCCATGCTTGTATATGTATCTATTAAATCCATTAGCCACTGAACCATTTACAACTGTTTAGACACAAATAAAAATATTTTAAGTTGAGCAATGATGGAAAAATACAGAGAATGTATGATTTTTGTTGAAATTAAGAAAATATTAAGTCAAACACTGTAAGAGTGATCTAAATTTTAAAACAGGGTATTATGTTTTGGGTTTGCAAATTGATACAGGAGTTTAAATGATATCATTTGGATTATAAAGCAAGCCCTCTGGCTAACTGCCTTGACTTAATCGCTTGTTTTTTTTGTTACACTATGCAGTCTTGACACAGTTTATACTCGCTTCTTGGTATAAACGTTGAAGATGAGTTTGTAAAACTCTCAGATGTAATCAGCTGTGCTAAAACAGCAACACAGTGCACTTAAGAGTCATTCTACTCACAATGCTAAATTCTAATGAACCATAGGCTTCACGTACAATGTTGATTCACATTATTTTCATTGCCTGCCAGCTTGCCAAAAAGCAAAGGAAATTTGCCATCATGATTTAAAAGGGATGAGTTAATTCTTCAGTGAGGAATGCAATGAGAAAATGGCATACATTATTGAATGATTAGAGTACAAATCTCACAGGTTAATCCTTATATTAATACTGTACAATAATGCCATGCTCATTATCAGAGTAATGATGTTTCATAAAGTAAAGAATTAGTGAATAAGTGGTGAAAAGAAGAAAGACAAATATGAATTGTTGAGTAGATCTGGAATAAGTTGAGGAGCAAGTGAGAACTGAACCAATGTCAGGAAAAATATGAAGCTTTTGTGAGTGTGTGTGTGTGTGTGTGTGTGTGTGTGTGTGTGTGATGGAATCTGAGAGAGAGTAAAATGTGCTGAACTAGGGAAGACTAAGTTGGTGAGAGCTATTCTGGCCGGCCAAGACAAGCAAAGCCTCCTGAATGGAAGATCCCTGTAACAGACAAGATCTTGCTATTTAATCTAATCCAAACTCATAGTCAGCACCAGTTAATTTTTAAATATTTCAATTTTTTCCCTGTTATCCAATCGTTAACTATTGAATATTTTCCCTTGGGATAAACATCACAGGTCGATATGGCAAAATACTGAAATGATAAGTGAATTTTTCCCAAATAATAACTAGGTAGACTAATCATTGCACTCATTCCATCAATAACATTCAAAAGTTAAGTTTTTGAATAGACAAAGTGACTGGATTGATTATCTTTAGAGGAAGCAGGGCCCTGGCCAGTGTGGCTCAGTTGGTTGGAGCATCATCCCATGCACATACACTAATTCAACCCTTAAGGTAAAGGTCAGTATTAATGGCGGGATAATTTTTGCTTGATTTCTCTATGCATAACTGTTAAACTAGTGAGGCAACTGGATGCTATCAAAATCTACATGCAGCATACAAGTTATTAACATTTAAGGATTCATCTCTTCTTTGACTATTACATCTATACTAATAAAAGAGTAATATGCTAATTAGACCGGGAGACCTTCCAGAGACCATCCAGACAAAGCTGGGAAAGGTTTGCCAGCCTGCTAACGGCCCTCAGCCCCTTGCCTAGGCTGGCTATGCCCCCCCAGCAGAGACCCCCCCACTCTGATCACCCCTAACCACTCTACCTGCCGGCCTGCAAACCCCAGTGGCCCCTTGCCTAGGCCAGCCCCGCACCCCAAGGGGACCCCACCCTGATCCGGGACCCCCTTCAGGGGCAGAGCAGCTGGCCCCCACCTGTGCAACAGGCCTCTATCTATACTAATAAAAGGGTAATATGCTAATTAGACTGGGAGACCTTCCAGACAAAGCCATGGTGGCGGGACTGAGGCAGAGGTGGTTAGGGGCGAGCAGGCCGGCGGGGGGTGGGGCAGTTGGGGGCAAGCAGGCTGGCAGGGGGGCAGTTGAGGGTGATCAGGCCAGCGGGGGTGGGGGGCAGTTGGGGGTGAGCAGGCTGGCAGGCAGAGTGGTTAGGGGTGATCAGACAGGCAGGTAGGTGAGTGGTTAGGAGCCAGCAGTCCCGGATTGCAAGAGGGATGTCCGACTGCCGGTTTAGGCCCAATCCTTGTGGATGATTAGAGTACAAATCCCACAGGGATCGGGCCTTAACCGGCAGTCGGACATCCCCAAGGGGTCCCAGATTGGAGAAGGTGCAGGCCAGGCTGAAGGACACCCCCTCCCCCTGTGAAAATCCCTGTGGAATTTCGTGCACTGGGCCACTAGTATTTTAATGAAGTACCACAAGAAAAATCACTTGCACAAAAGTAGCTATAAAAATTCCAAAAATGGTTACCTGGAAAACATATCCTCTCTAATAAAATGGTAATATGCAAATTAACCATCACTCCGCTACATAAGCCATGCCCACCAGCCAAGCCACGCCCACCAGCCAATCAGGGCGAGTATGCAAATTAACCCCAATCCAAGATGGCTACAGCCACAGAGAGCAAGGTTTCCCAGGTAACAGAGCAAGCAAGCTTTCCATAGCCGTTGCAGGCCTAAGCCTCCACTCAAGCTACAAAGTTTCAATTATAGAAGGTAAACAAATTCAAACAAATGGCGGCAGAATGGAGCTTGAGAGAGCAGGCC
This sequence comes from Cnephaeus nilssonii, assembly GCF_951640355.1. Lineage (NCBI taxonomy): Eukaryota > Metazoa > Chordata > Mammalia > Chiroptera > Vespertilionidae > Cnephaeus > Cnephaeus nilssonii. The sequence goes on along the minus strand of NC_137076.1, from coordinate 62,662,900 downwards.
AGGGTTGCCGGCGGCAACAGGAGAAGCAAAGCTTTCCGCACACCCTGGCCGGGCTCACCCACTTAAGGTTACAAAGTTTCAATTGTAGAAGGTGAATTAACTGCCACAGAAATGGCTGCCGCCCCAGGCTACAAAGTTTCAATTGTAGAAGGAAAATGAATTCCAGATACCAGGGCCTCCCCTTGGGTTGCCAGGGGGCGTGGCCGGCCTGCAAACCACCACAGGCCCCTCGCTCAGGCCGCCCCACACCCCAAGGGAACCCCCACCCTTATCTGTGACACCCTTCAGGGCAAACCAGCTGGCCCCCACCCATGCACCAGGCCTCTATCCTATCTAATAAGGGAGTAATATACAGATTGATCTTCACTGCAACACACAATATAGCTGCTCCCATGTGGTCAAAGATCCTGCCCCCATGTGGACACAAGATGGCCAGCAGGAGAGGGCAGTTGGGAGGCACCCGGCCTGCAAGGGAGGGCAGTTGTGAGGGACCAGGCCTGCAAGGGAGGGCAGTTGAGAGGGACCAGGCTTGCAAGGGAGGGCAGTTGGAGGTGATCAACCCTGCAGGAGAGGGCAGTTAGGGGTGACCAGGCTGGCAGAGAAGGGAAGTTGGGGGCAAACAGGCTGGCAGGGGAGCAGTTAAGCATCAACCAGGCTGGCAGCGGAGTGGTTAGGGGGTGATCAGGCTGGCAGGCAGAAGCGGTTAGGGGCAATCAGGAAGGCAGGCAGGCAAGCAGTTGGGAGCCAGCAGTCCGGGATTGTGAGAGGGATGTCCGACTGCCCGTTTAGGCCCGATCCCACCAGGATCGGGCCTAAACGGGCAGTCGGACATCCCTCCAGGAGTCCCAGATTGGAGAGGGTACAGGCTGGGCTGAGGGACAACCCCCCGCCGTGCACGAATTTCGTGCACAGGGCTTCTAGTACTGATATAAAAGGCAAATATTAATATTGAATGTATTACTCTATACCAATTAAACTAGGAAAGCTGTTGGTCCATTTGTATACACAATCAGTATATAAACAGATAATGGTGTATGTAACACCATTTTAAAAGCCCCCAAAAGATTCCTATTTGTGATCCACACACATTAAACGAAGCATTATAAATCTAACCATCCTATTCATAAATACTTCATGTTCTATGAACAATTTTTGGATAGAGTCTTGGGCTCATTAAATGTGGTTACCTTGCCCTAGCTGGTTTGGCTTGGTGGATAGAGCATCAGCCTGTGCACTGAAGGGTCCCGGGTCCGATTCCGGTCAAGGGCACATGCCTGGGTTGCGGGTTTGATCCCCAGTTGGGGACATGCAGGAGGCAGCCAAGCAATGATTCTCTCTCATCATTGATGTTTCTATCTATCTCTCTCCTTTCCTCCCTAAAATCAATAAAGATATATTAAAAAAAATAAATGTGGTTACCTTTGATGATATCAACATTTAGACTGATTCATACCTTAATATAAGTGAATTCCTAAACTATTTGCAAAGAGCAGTTTTACATTTGGATGCTGTGAAAATTTAAAGTGATAATAATCTTTATTTATCTCAGGGTTTTATAATGCTTTCCTTGGGTGAAATCTCCAGAAATAATAAATGCTCTTCTCACCTAAATCTGAGGTACAGTAAACAGAAGAGAGAGTGGATATCACTTTCAAAGGATATTTAATTTTGTCTACATAAAGGGTAATCTTGTGTGACACATCCATATTATTCTATTAAAAGTCTATGTTATATTGATTAACAACATAGGCAAATTCCAAAGAAGGGCATGCATTTGAGAGGGAAATAAAAGTGAGGTATATATTTTATATTAACACTTATATATGTTAGTTTTTCTATTATGAAAAGCCATACAGCAATAATAATAAACCAAAAAAAGAGGGGAGAAAGAAATAAAGTAAAAGAGAACACTTCATGTCATGGCAAACATGGGAATGAAGAATTTTGATATAGTCTATTGTTTTCCATGAATCTGACAGGAGAGTGGCATGAACAATTGTTTTCCATGCCTGTATTATGTCTTTAAATCAACCCTCATCAAATGGCATGTTGTGAATATAGTGTGTTGCTTGGATGCAGGTTGTAGGGCATGTCATTATGAAATTGAAATTATTATACCTGGAGAAGATTGATAATCATAAAGGTCTCTCATTGCTTCAAATTAGAATGCTGAAATTCTTCCATAACAAGCACCCAAGTTTCAATACTTAAGAGTAAAAAAATAAATATTAGTTTACTATTTTACCATTTAATGCTAAAATAGCATTCTTTCCCTAGTGTATATTTTGGGCATTGCAAAATAGATAATTTTTTATATGATGTTTTAATAGAATTAAACACTAGCTCCCTTTTAACCCAGAAATTTCACTTCCAGGTATTTTTCGAAGGGAAATGAAAATATGTATGTCTATAAAAACATTTGTACAAGAATGTCCATAGCAGCTTTATTCATGGTTTCAACGGGAAGACAGATGTCAATCATCAGGAAAATGGGCCCAATAAAATACTACTCATAAATAAAAGGAACAAACTGTAAAGACAGATAACACATGGATAAATACACAATAGCATAGTTGTAGGTGAGAGTTCAGTGCAGTTTCCAAAGTATAAAATGTCAAGTTGCCTATGTAAATTGAGATTATATTTATAGATTTCTCCCTTTGTCTAGGATTTTTATCAATTGAAGATATGGTTTAGGTAAAAAAATATAATTAAAAAAAACCTGAGTTGGCTGCTAGTGTTCTTTATGACTAAAAAGTCCTTTATACAGCTAGAGCAAATCCTAAACTGAATAGCAGAAAATGCCTGAACACATAAAAAATTTTAAAAAATATGAATTTCAACCACAGACATACCCAGTATGCATCTATTTAAATACACTGGTATGTAAATCTATTTTCTAAAGCTTGCCTCCACCTTATCACAATAACTGCAGGGAAGTCACTGTGAGGTCAATTCAAGTTTGAATAAGTAAATCCCAGCCCACCACGTTTAAGGACTCAGGGTTATAGTGCACTACATATTAAAAGCAGTTCATTAAGCAATTTAGAGTAATGGCTTGGAGTTTTTGTTTTTGTTTTTGTTGGTTGTTTTTTTTTTGTTTGTTTGTGTTTTTTTTTGGTAGCTATTAGTATTACTAACTGTGAAGCAGCTGCTTGATTTAATTGGCAAACACTTGTTCTTTCCATTTACAAGCAAAATTAGCACCTACACTCTTGCCAATAAATTAGACATTGTACCTATTATAAAATGAGAACCACTAACTACTGTTTGTAATTAGAGCAGATAACCTATCACACTTGCCAAAGGCCTCTATGTCGTTTACCCTCACCTTAGAAAGTACAAGGAACTGACATATCGTTGCTATAGCAAGTCCTTTCTAAATGTCACACTTATTTAAGTAAACATGGAATGGAGTGAGTAATGCACCAAATAATCTCTTAGTTGTTGTATCTGTTTTATGGAGTCACACCCTGGGCAAGACGACAGATATGCAATATAATATAATGTAGTGGCAGTTTGCTATAGAATTGATTTTGTAAATGTATCAGGCATACTTTTATGCATGTGGTGCCTCAAAATGTAAAAACACAACTTTTATTTGTTAATGAAGTCATGTGCTATTTAACAATCAGGACATGGTCAGGACTTATCTAAACTGTTACCAATTTCATTAATCCTTCCCCGATTATCCCATTCCATAATTTTTCTGTTCCCAAAGCCAGAGTAACACATCACTGTTCGTAGTTCTTAGTTTCTAATGAGTGACCTAATTTGGCATTTTGTCCTCCAATTGCTGAGGTATTAATCTTGTCTTCTCATGCAGAATGGCAGGTTCTTAGAGAGCAAGCAATGCATATGTTTTCATTAAACAGTACAATTCTCTAAAATAACTGGTACAGTGCCCATTCATGAGTCAATAATTAACTGATAAGTCACTGGTTAATTATATAGCAAAACTACATAAATATTTCATTATTGTTAAATGAACAAAATCTGCACCTGTACACAAATGAATTCAGTCACTATAAAGATCAAAGTCATTTCAGCAAAAAAAGTATAATTTGGAATAGTGTATTTATAAAACTCATATCATTTTCTGAATCATTATGTTTATTTTCAATCACTAATTAAGTGACATTGATATAACCATCATTAGGGAATAGGAAAAGAATATCTCATGACTACTCTGTCTCTAGATATTTCCATCCTTCAGCTCATTGAACTTTGTGCATTAGAACTAACTTTAAAATATTAAATGCTGTAGAGGCCAATAGAGTATTATAACAAGGCATTAAAATAATCTAAGAAAACTCAATTTCTATTGAACAGAGTCACTAATTTCTTGATTATAAATATTATATTTAAGATACATTTTGATATGTACTTGAATACCAAATGAGATATTATTTTCTCCTAAGTTTTATTTATTACTTTATTAAACCAATTTCTATATAGATATTTGTAAATTTACATCATTAATTGAATTTGCTTATTCTTCCTATTTTTAATAAGATTTTATTTTAGTAGTTTTAAACGCTAGAAAAGTTTTGAAAATGTGCAAGAGCCCCCATATAGCCCAAACCCAGTTTGCCTTATTTTACCATCTTACATAATATAGAATGTTTTAAAATGGCATCTACATATTATACCACAAACTAGATTCTAATATAAGTTTCTGTGAAAGTGGTGGGGGTTTTTAAGCTATGAGTTTGTCTTTATATGAATACGAGAGGCCCAGTGCACAAAATTCGTACAAGGGTAGGGTGCCCTAGTGTTTGCCAGATGCTGGCCAGGGCCTCCCTTCATTCCACGCTGCCCCCTGGTGGTCAATGCACATAATAGCAAGTGATCAAACTCCTGGTCATTCAAATTCCTGAGGGGACACTTTGCATATTAGGCTTTTATATATATAGATATACTTGCACTATCATATACAAAATTGAGACTGTGAAAAATCTACACTAATAAAAGAGAAAGATACAAATTGACCATACCTCCGCTAGGTCCACCAGCCAATCAGGAGTGAGTATGCAAATTAACCTGACAAAGATGGTGGGTTAATTTGCATATGCAGGCATCCAGCGGCCAGGTTCCTGGGAACATCCTCGGAATCCAGGCTGCTCCAAGCCTGTAGGCCTGCACGTAGGCCCTGAGCTGCAGGGGTCCCAGAAGCCCCCGGCCACTCCTAGCCTACCAGCCTTGGCACAGATCGGCAGGGGGCAGGGCAGCAGAGGCTCGAGCAGGGCCTGAGCGAAGCCAGGGGCGTCCCTGCCCAAGCTGTGGCACAGGCTTGATCAGAGCCGGGGGGCCCTGCACAAGCCATGGCAGAGGCTTGAGCAGGGCCTGAGTGGAGCCAGGGGCCCCTGCCCAATCCATGGCAGAGGCTTGATCGAAGCCAGGGGGCCCTGAGTGGAGCTAGGGAGCCCTTCCCAAGCCACAGCAGAGGCTTGAGGGGGGTAGGGGTGCCAGCCTTGGCTTGCCAGCATTCCTGCCTCTGCGTGTGAACTGCAGAAGAAACACCTTTTCTGACCACTCATTGGCTAAGCTCCCTGTATGCCACTGGTAATGTTCTTGGTAACTTGGGTAATAAGAAACCAAAAAGGTGATCTAGGTTTTTTCCACTACAATCCTAGAGGAAAAAAAACAAAGGTCTGCTGCTGCAGGATTAAGAAATGTCATATCCTGCCCTAGTAGGTTTGGCTCAATGGATAGAGCCTTGGCCTGCCAACCGCAGGGTCCAGGTTCGATTCTGATCAAGGGCATGTACCTAGATTGCAGGTTCCTCCCTGGATGGGGCCCAGGTCAGGGCTCATGCAGGAGGCAACCAATCAAAGTGTCCCTCTCACATTGATGTTTCTCTCTGTCTTTTCCTCTCCCACACTCTCTAAAAATCAATTGAAACATATCCTCAGGTGAGGATAAAAAAAAAAAAAAAAAAAAGAAAGAAAAAAAATGTCATATCCTATGAAAGACACATCTTGAAAATGCCTAAAGAAAGTTGTCATTTTTCATGGTGAAGGGTCTGGAGTCTGTGTTGATGAGAACACCTTGGTGCCTGCGGTGGCTGGCAGTGGCTGCAGCAGCGGGGTGATGGGGCTGGCGCCTTCCCCTTATCAGCCTGGTCGTCTCCTGCTGAGGGAGGCCAGACTGGGACTTAGGCCCGCTACAGCGGGCCTAAGCTGTCAGTAGGACATCCCTGAGGGCTCCCAATCTGTGAGAGGGGGCAGGCTGTTCTGAGGGACACCCCCCCCTAGTGATTAATGATAAATTTAATGCACATTTAATAATGATAGAATTAAATACATGTATCCAAAATTATTTAAATCATTTAGGCAATTATATGTTTGGGAGGTATTCTTGCCTTAACATTGTTTTTCAAGTTTTAAGTTGCTGTCTTAGTATATATTTTATGAAGTTCAATTGTGATTGCACTATAATAATCTTTAAAGTGGAGAAGCTTTCCTGACAGGAGTGGGGGTGGGAGCAGGGAGAAAGAGAGAAATGGAGGAAGAGACAAAGAGACAGACTCTCTGTGGCTGACTCTGAATATGGAAGAAGAGGGCCGTGAGCCAAGGGATGCTGGAGGACTCTAGAGGCTGGAAAATGCAAAGAAACGGACTCTCTCCTATAGCTCCCAGAAAGAAACACAGCATTGACAACACTAACTTTAGCTCACTGACACACGTTAGACTTCTAATCCGTAAACAGCACAAAGATTGTGTCACTCTAAGCTTTTAAGTTTATAGTAATTTGTTACAGCAGCATTATAAAGTTAATATACTCATTTAATAGATTACTTCCAATCATCCAAAGTTGAAATGAACAAGAAAGTGAAATAAAATTCAAGAAAAGATCCTATTTGACTGCTATTGTCCACCTGACTTGACATTAGAATGCAGTTGGGATTGATTTCATTGATTCATGAAAATTACCTCTCCAGCACAGGAGAGTTCATTCATTGTTCTGTTCATATGGGTGAATGCTTTTGACCTGCTTGGTCAAAATGAGTTTCCTTAGGTATGCAGTACTGCCCTTCCATCTTTTATCTCCTGAGTTTTCCTCATTGCTTCAGGCCACCTTGAACCTGATGTGAGGTTACTTGTAGGGCAGCTCTTAATCATGTAGCACACAGCTACTTAGTAGGAGCAATCCCTACACCCTTGCTTATGAGAAAGTATGGAGCTCACAGTAATTTTTTTTTTTTTTTGAGCTCACAGTAATTTGACGGGTTGCTCAAAAATCACTATTTGATCTCCTATTCAAGCATTATGTATCCACCATGCATCCTTCCTTACCTATCCTAGAGAATGGTCAGTTTGGATTATGAAGAACATTCTTCCCTATTGTTTTGAGATTGATACCACCTAGAAATGATTTGGTTCACAAATGAACAAACTTTTACCACTGTAGTCATTAAAAGCACTTAATTGTTTTTATATAATTAGAGATCAGAGGTAGGCAATGTCATATTTAACACAATGCAACACCATTCTTAACAACCTATTTATCTTGCGTGGCCAAAAGGCTCAGTGGTTGAGCACTGACCTATGAACCAGGAGTTCACAGTTCGATTCCCAGTTGGGTACTTGCCCAGGTTGCAGCTCGATCCTCAATGTGGTGTGTGCACAAGGCAGCCAGTCAATGATTCTCTCATCACTTATGTTTATATATCTCTCTCCTTTTTCCCTTCCTCTCTAAAATGAATAAAAAATTAAAATTTTAAAAAGAACCTAGTTTTCTTCATTATTTCACTCTGCTGTATATGTGGCTGTTCTTTTAACATCTGAATTGCCTATCTCAGGAATAAGCAAAATATCTTCAGAAAACAAGCCAGGGAAATAGGTGAAGAGACTTGGAATCTGGAATATTTTTATGCATCTGCCTCTATTACATGGAAACTGAAAATACACCAGAAACCACTTTTTGACTCATGAGACTTCTTGGGACTCATTGACAATAAACTATGCTGTATGACTGACGACCTTATCAAACAATGAATAGATATTTTAAACTTTTGTTTTATGTTGTTATCTCCCCTTTTTTCATAAAAGGGGGCACACTAAAGAAACTTTTTTTATTATTGTAGTACAATTTATATAACATAAAATCAGTCATTTTAAAGTGTACAATTCATTGGTATTTAGTACATACACATGTTGTATAATTATATGGTCTTTATGATTGGTGATACTTTAAACTTTTAATTGATCAATCATTTACCCAGTGGACATAAAAGACATACTACGTGATATAACTATAATAATTGGCTTGATGCCCAGCCCATGTGGCTCAGTGGTTTAGTGTTGACCTATGAACCAGAAGGTCATAGTTCGATTCCCTGTCAGGGTACATGCTAGGGTTGCAGGCTTCAAGTCTACTCCTAAAGATTTGTATCCAAAATAGCAGGTTTTTTCCCACTCTCCTACCCTCTCCCCAATTAAAACAGAAAAATGAATTTATGGCCCACTCATCAATACATAGAAAATTTGTACAAAAATATATTTTATAAAAATGATTTTAATCTATAGATTTACTATCTGGGAGATGTCTTGAGATGTGAATAACATCCTTTGGATTGTGAGGTGTTTGTTTGTTTGTTTGTTCCAAATAAGTCTGATCTTTAAACTTAAAAAAACACACACAACTTTTCATTGAGAGTGAGCTAAAGATTATGGTGGTTAATTTTATAGTGAATATTAAAGAATAAAAACATACAGAAAGTATTTTTCATGAATGATTAATGCTCATCAAGTTATTTAAAAAGTATAACTTATAATGTTTTGAAATATAGTGACATATGAATTAGACAGACCACGCATTCCATAAAGAAGAATTCCCAAATAAGATCAGGAAAAATGAATTACATGTTCCTATTTTTAAGATACTATAAAAAGCTAAGACCGAAAACTCATTACTCATGGATTTTTACATATTCAAACATTGTCATTATTATTTCGTGATGAATAGACTAATAGTTATACCATCAAGGACACACAGAAAATGCCTTTTCTCCAAATTAGCTTTTATCAAGTTGACTATAGCTCCAAGACATACATTAGTTTAGGAGGAAATGATTTATATGGATTCTAATAATAGTCTCACTGTCCTGGATACCAATCAATAGTCTTTTTCTTATATTATTCATTTGACTTTATCATTTATGCTGACATACAGACAAAGATCACTGTACAAGTGTATAAAGAGATAGTTTTTTCCATGTAGAAGTGATGCTTTTATTTATTTTTATTGAATTTATTTGGGTGGCAATCTATATATACAAAAGGCTAATATGCAAAATGTCCCCTCGAGAGTTCAACTGGGAGACCTGGGAGATGAGGAATTGAATCGCTCGCTATGATGTGTGCTGACCACCAGGGGGTGGTGCGGAACAGAGCGGGTGACCAGTGGCAGCGATAAGCTGAGGGAGGTGGGGAATCTGATCAGCCCTGATCACTGGCCAGGCCTAGGGACCCTACCCGTGCATGAATTTCGTGCACTGGGCCTCTAGTAGTTAATATAACTACACAGGTTTCAAGTGTACAACTCTATAACACACCATCTACATACTGCATCATATGCTCACCACCCAAAGTCAAGTTTCTTTCCACCACTATTTATCCTCTGTTGTTCTCTTTGACCTCCCTCTTCCCCCTTTTCCTCTGGCAATCACCACTGTATCTGTTTTTGTGTGTGTGTGTTGTTGTTGTTGTTGTTGTTTTGCTTAATCCTTTAACTTTTTTCACCCAGCCCCCGCAACCTCCCTTCCCTATAACAGTTCTCAGTCTGTTCTGAGTATCCTCAGTACCTATGAGTCTGATTCTATTTTGTTTGTTAGTTTATTTTGTTCATTAGATTCCACATGTAAGTGAAATCACATGCTATTTGTCTTTCTCTGACTGGCTTATTTCAGTTAGCATAATACTCTCCAGGTCCAACCATGCTTGTTGCAAAAGGTAAGTTTTCATTCTTTTTTCAGGGCCGAGCAGTATTCCATTGTGTAATTATACCACAGCTTTTTTTTTTTATCAACCCCTATACTGATGGGTACTTGGGTGCTTCCAAATCTTGGCTATTGTTAATAATGCTGCAATGAACATAGTATTTCAGGTTTCTTGGGATATATTCCAAGGAGTGAAATTGCAATTGATGGGTCATAAGGCAGTTACATTTTTAATTTTTTGAAGAAACTCCATTCTGTTTTCAACTGTGGCTGAACCAATCTACGTTCCCGCCAGCAATGCATGAGGTTCACTTTTCTACACATCCTTGCCAGCACATGCTGTTTATTGATTTATTGATAATAGCCATTCTTATAAGTGTGAGGTGATATCTCATTGTGGTTTCTATTTGCATTTCTCTGATGATTAGTGATGTTGAGCATCTTTTCATATGCTTATTTGACCATTTGTATGTCCTCTTTGAAGAAGTGTGTATTTAGATTTTTTGCCTATGTTCTAAATGGATTTTGTTTGTTTGTTTGTTTTATGTTGAGTTGTCTGAATTCTTTATAAATGTTGGGTAATAACCTCTTATCAGGTGTATCATTGGCAAATATATTCTCTCATTCAGTGGGTTGTCTTCTCATGCTGTTGATGGTTTCCTTTGCTGTGCAAAAACTTTTAAGTTTGATATACACTTATTTGTTTATATTTTCTTTTGTTTCCCTTGCCCAAGGATCCTACCTAATAAAAGAGTAATATGCAAATTAACCATCACTCTGCTACAAGCCATGCCTACCAGCCACACCTACCAGCCAATCAGAGTGAGTATGCAAATTAACCCAACCAAGATGGCTGCGGCCACAGAGAGCAGGAGGGAAGCTTGGGTTTCCCAGGCAATGGAGGAAGCCAAGCTTTCCATCTGCCCTTGCCGGCCTAAGCCTCAACTCAAGGCTACACATTTTCAATTATAGAAGGTAAACAAATCCAAACAGAAATGGCGGCAGCCACAGAGCTGGAAAGAGTGGGAGGCTAGGGTTGCCCCAGCAATGGAGGAAGCAAAGCTTTCCGCACACCCTGGCCAGCCCAGGTCTCCACTCCAGGCTACAAAGTTTCAATTACAGAAGGTAAATAAATTCCAACAGAAATGGCTGCCGGCCACAGAGTGAGCAGAAGGCTTGGCTCCTCTCCAGGATACAAAGTTTCAATTGTAGAAGGTAAATAAATTCCAGATACCAGGGCCTCTGCTTGGGTCGCCAGGGGGCATGGCTGGCCTGCAAATCACCACAGGCCCCTCACCCAGGCCGCCCCACATCCCAAGGGAACTCCCACCCTGATCTGGGACACCCTTCAAGGCAAACCAGCTGGCCCCCACCTGTGCACCAGGCCTCTATCCTATCTAATAAAAGAGTAATGTGCAGATTGACCATCACTCCAACACACAATATGGCTGCCCCCATGTGGTCAAAGATCCTGCCCCTATGTGGACACAAGATGGCCACCACAAGATGGCCAGCAGGGGAGGGCAGTTGGGAGGGACCTGGCCTGCAAGGGAGGGCAGTTGGGAGGCACCAGGCCTGCAAGGGAGGGCAGTTGAGAGGTACCAGGCCTGCAAGGGAGGGCAGTTGGAGGTGATCAACCCTGCAGGGGAGGGCAGTTGAGAGGTACCAGGCCTGCAAGGGAGGGCAGTTGGAGGTGATCAACCCTGCAGGGGAGGGCAGTTAGGGGTGACCAGGCTGGTAGAGAAGGGAAGTTGGGGGCAAACAGGCTGGCTGGGGAGCAGTTAGACATCAATCAGGCTGGCATGGGAGTGGTTAGGGGGTGATTAGGCTGGCAGGCAGAAGCAGTTAGGGGCAATCAGGAAGGCAGGCAGGCGAGCAGTTGGGAGCCAGCAGTCCTGGATTGTGAGAGGGATGTCCGACTGCCCATTTAGGCCCGATCCCAGGCCTAAACAGGCAGTCGGACATCCCTGGAGGGGTCCCAGATTGGAGAGGGTGCAGGCTGGGCTGAGGGACAAGCCCCCATGCATGAATTTCATGCACCGGGCCTCTAGTGTGTGTGTGTGTGTGTGTGTGTGTGTGTGTGTGTACACACATATATATATATACACACATACACACACATATACATACATATACATATATATGTATGTGTGTGTGTGTGTGTGTGTGTGTGTATATATATATATATATATATATATATATATATATATATATATAATGTACTACAGATGTAGGAAAGAAATGTTCAATTCAGTTCTTAAACTATGTTCTAGCTCCTTGATACTTTATAATGCAACATTTAAATATTTCATACAGATTGGAGAGGGTGCAGGCTGGCCTGAGGGACACCCACCTGCCCCCGTGCACGAAATTCGTGCACGGGGTCTCTAGTATATATATAAAATACTGTTGAAAGAAATGTCAGAGATAATTATCACAACATTATTGACTATACTAGAGGCCTGGTGCATGGATTCATGCACATTGAGCAGAAATTAACTAGAAGGTGGCCGGCAGGATGGGACCGGGCGAGACGGGCGGGCCGGACATGCTCTGGAGCCAACCTCCCACAGTCCCTCCCCAGCCAGCCACACCTGGGGTGGCCCTGTGGCTTGAAGGGCGTCTGTGGAGTGAGCGGGGATCCTCTGGCAGGTGGGGTCCCTCAGCCTGGCCTGCGGAGATTGGGCTGAAACTGGCTCTCCAACATCCCCCGAGGGGTCCCCGGATTGCAATAAGGCCGCTGTCAAGTCATCACAGCTTGGCAGCTCCTGTGTTGAGCATCTTCCCCCTGGTGGTCAGTGCACATCATAGCTACTGGTCGGAGCGTCTGCCCCCTGGTGATCATTGCACGATATAGCTACCGGTCGGATGATCACTTAGCCTTTTATATATATAGATTCCTTATGATGTAAGAATTGTTACTTTTTAAAACAGGCAATAAAATATGAGGAAGCCCCATTTAAGTTAGTGATGTAGAAAGAACCTTACTGGTCACAGCTCTGAAAGGCAGGCAGGAGAAATGGCTGAGAACACGAGCTCCATCTGAAGAAAAAATTTAGTTTCAGTCTGGCTTGCTTTCTCCTAGCCATGTGATCAAGTGGCAAGTTACTTACCCCCCCCCCCCAAAAAAAAAATCAATCTCTTTATCTGTAAAACACGTATCAAAATGAACATTGTGCTGGTGCCATTTTTGTAGACTCAAATGTTAAATAGTCAGGGATTTGGAGACAGTGGTTAAGCCCCTGGTGGGTTGAAATCGACCATGTTGGAGGTTTATACATCCTGAAATTTGGAGAATGATACAAGTAGGGTTCCCCACACCCTTTTTCAGAGAGCTGGTTTATGAGCATGCAGAAAAGAACACATGCCATTTGAGGTTGTGGTTATTTTCCATAATGTACCAGGTACATGGTGAGCACATAATCTATCAGTACCACTAGATTCTTCTGAAGGGCAGTGAAAGGGCTGTCCAGGGTGGAGTGAACTTTTACATGATGTGGATGCAAGTTGATGTGTGCATATAAGTTTGGCAATATTGAAAGGTAAGAACCTTCATAAATCTTGACTTAAGAGTTCTATGTTTTGGAGTTTGTCCTAAGAAAATATTAAGAATTTCAGGAATTTACCATGTAATTTATAATAGCCTAAAACTGTTCATTAAAAAAAAAAAATACACCCTAGCCAGTTTGGCTCAATGGATAGAGCTTTGGCCTGCTGGCTGAAGGGTCATGGGTTTGATTCTGTTCAAGGGCACATACCCAGGTTTCAGGCTTGATCCCTAGTAGGGGGTATACAGGAGGCAGCTGATCAATGGTTCTCTCTCATCATTGATGTTTATATCTCTCCCTATCCCTTCCTCTCTGAAATCAATAAAAATGTATTTAGAAAATATAATTAAAAAAATTACACATACATAAATATCCAATAAATTATAAGTTCCTTGAAAGCAAGGACTATATCAAATCTCCACTATATGTCTAGCAATTAAATGATGAATATTCAATAAATAGTTTTTGAATGAAAAATAGAAAAAAAAGAGAAAATAATAAATAAATAAATATTATACCTGTCACATATATTTATTAATAATTACATTTTAAATCATAGTTAAATAAGAAATATTTATGATTAAGTTATTTAAAAAGATCATTTCTTTTTCCTATGTGTTTATTAATATGAAATAATATTCAGATCTATAATAATAAAAGGGTAATATGCTAATTAGACTGGACGTCCTTCCAGACATCATTCTGGATGTCCTTTTGGATAAATCTGGGGCTGGAGGGAAGCCAGCCCAGGTCCCAGGTGCTGGAAGGAAGCCAGTGCCAGCAGCCGGGGGAAGGAAGGTCTACTCTTTCATGAATTTTGTGCATTGGGCCTCTAGTTGAATTATAAAAGTATATTTTACCAAATGTACTTCAAATAAGATGTAAGGCATAGTTAAGTCTGCTAGGATGATACTGATCATATTAGACCATAGAAAGATTCAAGCATGTGCAGAGATTATAGGATGCATTTGTAATTTGATATTACAAAGAGAAATAATGTTTTGAAAGCTCAAATAATGATTTATATATGGCCACACTTCAGTGTAAACAGCAGATAGTTTAGACAAAACAATCTTTTGTCTGATTGAATATTGTGCTTATTATATATAGACTAGTGTCCCGGTGCACAAAATTTGTGCACATTAAAAGGGAATTAATTAAAGGAAATATTTTAATATTGCTATTTGCCCTTTCTCTATAATAGAAGTGTCAGAGATGAAAGAACATTAGTAAAATATATATGAAAATCTTCCTCCTGTCAGAGTCTGGGGCACGCCACAGGACCCAGAGTCAAGTTCCGGTCCACCACCCACACACACTTCGAAAACACAGGAGACCCAGACCCTGCTGGCCCAACCCCAATTGGGAGAGACCCAGACCCTGCCTGCCCTACCCCCGTCAAGCCCCTCCAGGTGGGGGGCATAGCCCCCGGTCCCCCAGCCCGGCGCCGGGGCAGTGGGCATGGCCTGAGGTCCCCCGCCCCGGGCTGGCACCATGCAGCCTCAGGTCCCTGCTGTTCAGTCATCACGTGATGGCGTCCCAGCTAATTTGCATATTCCTCTATTATTAGTATAGATTATTCTATATATAATCTTGCATAAAATATTAATTCCTGGCTTAATTATTTCTCTCCTAGTTTTCTTCAAAATGATTTCCAATGATGTAAAAGTGCAGCATCTCAGTAGAGTTAATTGGCTGGCTGACTTAGCCACTTCCTGTTAATATCATGCTATTGTGAAAACAATATTTAAAAGACCATAGCTAAATAAAGGCATGATTAACTATCTGGAAATTCTACAAACACAACAAAATTGACTTATCTAAGTAAAAATGCTCCTTTGTTTTTAACATTCTAAAAATTTGACAGTGGAAGTTTCTGTCAGTCTAAATAAACTGAAATCTTCATGTTCCAGATTAAATGTGAACATAATCTCTGGCATAGGGGGCCATTTTTTATTTTTTTATGTCCTAGCTCCTGTTCTTTTTCTTTTTTAAAAAAATATATTTTATTGACTTTTTACAAAGAGGAAGGGAGAGGGATAGAGAGAAACATCAATGAGAGAGAAACATCGGTCAGCTGCCTCCTGCACACTCCCTACTGGGGATGTGCCCACAACCAAGGTACATGTCCTTGACCGGAATCGAACCTGGGACCCTTCAGTCCACAGGCCAACACTCTATCCACTGAGCCAAACTGGTCAGGGCTCCTTTTCTTTTTCTTATCTCCTTTCCCAATAGGGGACCTATTAGAGAAATTCTATCAGGATATACTGATTCCACAGGTGAGACCCTATAGTGCTCAAACCTAACATATAACACTAACAGTCAGGAGGAGGGAGCATGAATGCTACATGGGAGAGGCAGTGACGGAAAGAGAGCACAGTAGTGGAGGAGCTCCTTAGGGAGCCTGTCAGCCTGCCTTTCCATGGAGACCTGGACCAAGGAAGCAGTGGTCTCAGTTCCCTGAAGAGCGTCTTCTGAGGTCACAAACATTGTCACTGCTCTAGATATCTTTGTACAATATTTTGTCTACTCTTCTGTTGAGTCTCTGAAACTTTGGGATCTGTTCACCACACTCTGTTTAAATTAAAAACAAGATATGATGAGTGAAAATATTAAAATGAAGCAATGTTCATAGCAATTGTTTGTTTACCTATGTTTGGTCAAATATAATCCCCAAGAACCCCATTCTTTAGTATTTAAATATGAAAACTAATTAGTATTAACTCAGGCAGGAATTTCCCATGTCAAATCTCTGGCTGTATCTGTTATGATATTGCATAAAAAAATGATGAACTGCTAATTAGTTAAGAAAAACGATAGATGTATTCAAGTATCTCAGTCTAATGAGACCGTCTGTCTTAAAAAACTTTGTCACTAAGAGAGAAAACTTAGTGGACAACCATTTACTTAGGCCTAAAAGATAAGCAAGCAATTGGGAGCTAAGTAATCTTGTACTTTAAACAATCCTTACAGTGACAAAAGAAAATGATTATAATCTATGAAATACTGGAACTGAATTACGGTTGGCATCTGCAATGTTCTGACTAAATGGATATGTCTTAGGGCATTATAATGTCTGGAAAATATTAGTGGCAGGTAAAAGACAAGGGAGAATTTTTAACCTTTTGCACTCGGATGTCGAGTGTGACTCGTCACGGTTAGCATTAGAATAAAGGAATTGAGAAAAAAGCAAGCGAGTGCAAAGGGTTAAAACAGAGAAAGGCATTAGACAATGTGTATAAGTATTTAAGACAAATTAATGGGTATACCTACCTAATAATAGAGTAATATGCAAATTGACCGCACCTTCGCTACACCTAAGCCACGCCCACCAGCCAAGCCACACCCACCAGCCTATCAGAAGCAAGTATGCAAATACACCCAACCAAGATGGCTACAGCCACCAAGAGCAGAAGGGAGGCTTGGGTTTCTGCGGTAACTAAAGAAGCCATCCTGTTGCCAGCCTAAGCCTCCACTCAAGGCTGCAAAGTTTCAATTATAGAAGGTGAATTAATTCCAAAAGAAATCGCTGCTGGCCGAGGAGCGAGCAGCAGGCTTGGCTTTTCTCCAGGCTACAAAGTTTCAATTGTAGAAGGTAAATAAATTCCAGATACCAGGGCCTCCTCTTGGGTCGCCAGGGGGCGTGGCCGGCCTGCAAACCACCACAGGCCCCTCGCTCAGGCCGCCCCATGCCCCAAGGGAATCCCCACCCTTCAGGGCAAACCAGTCAGCCCCCACCCATGCACCAGGCCTCTATCCTATCTAATAAAAGAGTAATATGCAGATTGACAATCGCTGCAACACACAATATGGCTGCCCCCATGTGGTCAAAGATCCTGCCCCCATGTGGACACAAGATGGCCACCACAAGATGGCCAGCAGGGGAGGGCAGTTGGGAGGCACCAGGCCTGCAAGGGAGGGCAGTTGGAGGCGATCAACCCTGTAGGGGAAGGCAGTTAGGGGTGACCAGGCAGGCCGAGGAGGGATGTTGGGGGCAAACAGGCTGGCTGGGAAGCAGTTAGGCATCAATCAGGCTGGCAGCGGAGTGGTTAGGGGGTGATCAGGCTGGCAGGCAAAAGTGGTTAGGGACAATCAGGAAGGCAGGCAGGTGATCAGTTGGGAGCCAGCAGTACTGGAATGTGAGAGGGATGTCCAACTGCCCGTTTAGGCCCGATCCCGGATCAGGCCTAAGCGGGCAGTCAGACATCCCTCGAGGGGTCCCAGATTGGAGAGGGTGCAGGCTGGGCTGAGGGAAACACCCCCCTCCGTGCACGAATTTCGTGCACCGGGTCTCTAGTATATATATATATATATATATAGTGGAAGATGAGGGTGGATTTTCTAAGCCATCCTTGTATAAAGGACAAGGCTTCATGGAATCCCTGTTAGTATTTAAAGAGTCATTTGCATCTTAGTGATCATTCCTTATCTCTTGATCACATCTCATTTTTTGAATGTTTTAGTAATTTAGGTAAGACCTAATCTATGAATGACTTCACACAATTTTTTGAGATAGCTCAGGCCCTAAAAACAAGCTTGCTCATCTCCCAGGCACTATGAATTTTTAACAACACTACACATTTATTTTCCATGGTATGTCCTTCCCTGGGAATGGAATGGTTCTCCTGCCCCCATTTCAATAAGCATGGCTATTGCCTCTTCAGGCATCAAAGCATGGAGGGCTGCTAGCTCATCCCCAAATGAGAAAGTACAGAAGAGGCTGTTCTCATCTCCAGACTTGGTGCAAGGTTACTGCTCAGCAATCTAGAAACCACTGAGCAGATGCTATTTCTACTGAGCAAAATTCAGAGGGGGAAGGCCAAATCATGTGCTGCTTCCTAGTTTCCTATGATGCTGTTATGAAATATTTGCCTAATGTCCTGAGGGGGCACAGTGTTTATGCAAATAATGCCCCTCTTCTATTTATAAGTGACTGTGTTCACTATAATTTTTTTAAAGGCCTAATAGAAAAAAAACCACAAAACCAAAACAAAACAACAAAAACAAGAAAACCTGTCACTCAGTGGTCTTGGACATATTTGGGTAAATATTTGTGTTGTTACTGTAAACTTAAAATCCATGATATAGCTTATAGAACTGACATTCTAGTTTACTAAAAAATATTTATCATGTGAATTACCAACTTTCAAAAATTATTTGAAACTTCTTATGAAATGCTTATCACTATTTTTTAATGAACCCAAGTTTATGGATTTTGCAGTGTACTGACAACACCCTTATCAATATTATACATTGTTAAGATATAACTTCTGTCTCTTTTATTATCTACCAGAGGCCTGATGCACGAAATTCATGCACAGGGGGGTCCCCTCAGCCCAGCCTGCACCCTCTCCAATCCGGGACCCTTCAGCAGTTGGACATCCCTCTCACAATCTGGGACCGCTGGCTCCTAACCGTTCACCTGCCTGCCTGCCTGATTGCCTCTAACTGTCCCCCCCCCCCCCCGGCCATCCTGATCACCCCTAACCACCTCTGCCTGCCAGCCTGATTGCCCGTAACTGCCCCCTTGCTGGCCTGGTTAACGCCAATTGCCCCCCCCCACCAGCCTGGTTGCCCCTCACTGCCCCCCTCTGCCGGCCTGGTCACCCCATACAGTCTGCTGTTAGGTCATTTGGTCATTCCTCACTAACCCCCCTGCCAGCCTTGTCACCCACTCAGCCTGCTGTTCAGTCGTTACTGTGAGGGCGTCCTGACCAATTTGCATATTACTCTTTTATTAGTATAGATTTATTTGGGTTCTGGATTTACTGTAGTTATTTTTAAAATAAACTCTGTCTTTCTGCATTCATTCAGTTCACAATTACTGCCTTATTTTCAAATTATAGTTTTATTACTCTGGAGAACAAATTATCTCTTTAAGGTTATTCTCCTGAATTGAGGGTACATTTCAAATAACAAGGTGCACAGGAAATGCTGTCCCTGGTAAGATCACCAACAGATAGTTCTCTTCAAATACTTTAAGTAATACAGTTTTCAAATTTTATCTTTGTAATAATATGGCATTGAATATTAATAAAAATGAGAGTTCACAGAAGCTACCCCCAAATCATTAGCATTCATGAGACAAAAATAAAATTAAGATAACAGAAAAAAATATGATAGAAGTGAGTACTTTAACTTCTGATGTTTTCAGAAAAAAAGCTTTCATTTTTATTTTCAAGTGTTTGATAGCAACAATTTAAAAAAAAAACTTGCCTTAGATCTCAGTATAAATATTCACGTGATTGTTCTAACTGATCAACACAAAGTACTAAACAAATTATTTGAGTTGTACTTGATCCTTTAAACTGCATGAGTACCAGGTCCATAAATATCTTATTTACTTTCTTCTCCCTGACATTAGCCCAGGTCCTAGTGATTTTTAAACCTCTCATTTAATATGTTTAAAAATATATCCAGTGGTAAAACAGATAAAATATCCATCTAGTCCAACTAAATATATATTTTGGCATGAACCATATACTTGAATAAAAGTGAGGTCGTTATGGGGACCCATGCCTTTGGAATTAGTCCCCTGGATCTAGGACTCCAACCTTTGAGGAGGTTAGCCACTTTGGTACTGGCACCTGGGGGATTTGGTGGAGAACTTAAAGATCTGGCCCTGAGATTAACATACTTGGTAGCTGTGCCCTTATCTTTTATCTCTGGGTGCTGTTGGGTCTGGGAATTAGCAAATAGGTATAATATATGCACAGAAAGTTACTCTTAATGCTGAGGTGAGAGCTATTAATGAGGTGACACTGTCAACCAATTTTTAAAAAATTGACTTTGGGTGGTGGACACATGGTCCTATATACAGATTTTGTAATTTAGTAATCCACACATGAAACTTATATGTTCATGTTGACTAATGTCACCCCAATAAAGTTTAATTTAAAAAATCTCCAGATTTCTAATCTCCCTCCCGTACTATTGCAAGAATAGACTAGGACTGGTAAAGAAGAAATATGATTTGTAAGTTTTCATTCTTTGTGTGACAAAGCAAAGTACAAAGTGGAAGGATATTTTAACTGAGAGACAACAAATTACACACACACACACACACACACACACCATTCATGAACTGTGGCTTTACTCAGGAAACCCAAAGAGACTAATTTCATGAAAAATAAACACTGAAATTGCTTGAAGTAATGAAAATTAGAAATATGCTAGGAATTAGCATAATTTGCTAAATAAATGTTTATTGGCTAATGTTTATGATCTCAAATAATGAAACATTTCAGGGATTTTCTGTACATGGTTTATGACACATGCTATAACAATTTCTATTGTCAGTAGACTAAAACTGGAAGAGCATTAGGGTTTCAGACTCTAAACTTTTAGTACATTTGTCTTCTAAGATGATGTAACATTTTCCTTTTCTTCTGCAGGTACAGGTAGGACACTCTGCTCTACTTGGACAGGTAAAGGTGGAACCTTTTGCTCTTCTTTCTTTTCTGTGTTTTGTGTTTTGTTTTGTTTTTGTCTCACACAAAGGAAAATTAATAAACGTAATAATAATATCAAAAGAGGAATCAACCAAAATAGTAGCAGGTAATTCTTCTTTTGTGCTTTTCTGGCTCTCTTATCCTAAGAGACAAGCCACTATCAATAGTGACTCCACTTCCTTTTTTCAGACAGTAGGGAGGTTCCTACTCGTAGTTGCAATGACAGTTATTTCTGTTGTCATAGACCCTGTTTATATTGCAGGTGTCAGATGAACAATTATTTAGAAGTGACACAGAGACACACTTCCTTTCAATGCAGATGTGTCCCACACCACACTCTGTACCAACTTTCACATCACCAATGTCAGGTATATTCATTCCCAAATGGTGGACTGTACCCCAGCAGGTGACACCATTGAACTGGGTCCAATGCACAGTAGAATGCTCTCACAGATGGGAAATTCCTGTCACACTCTCACACTGAATCCTCCCACACAAAATATCAGAGGTGCTGCATATGTACATAAAATGGAACCACAGTTCCCAAAAAGATCCCCTAGGACCATTACCCAGAAGTTTTGACTTCAGGTTAAAGACCTTAGTACATTATTAAAATCTTTTTTAAGTGTTTTTCCCTAGGGTGTTCATTTTTCTGTAGCAACTCCGATTTGCGCTCCTGGCCTCCTTGCCAAAAACGTTCTAACATTGTTCATCATGGACAATACATTTCTTTTCATAGCAGAAGCCTCCAACACTGGCCTTTCATGGCTACTCAGTGTGCACATACACATCTTCTGGACAATCATAGGATGTCCCATCGCACCACTCTGGGAGATCACATGCATTTTCCTCTTTTCTACAAATGCTGCCTGTTGGTACAACGGCCAGTGTTTGCAACAAAGCCCCAAAGCACAAACAGCCTCAGGTTTCAGAGTGCAGTTTGACTGACAAAACAGATCTTTCCTCCACAAATCACCACAGTCACACCCTTCCTCTTGTTCTACAACATGGTTCCCACAGCCTGTTGGAGTGATGATTACCTTTTTACTTACTAAAGAGAATGAACATCCTAGCCTTCAACTTATGCTCCACATGTGAGAAAAACTGCAGTTGCTGAATTTAGTTCCATTCTTTTGGTATGGATTCATTATGTACATAATATTCCCCATAAACATCCTGAACCATCATGTGGAATGCCAAAATAATGACAATAGTATGTGCCAAATTCCTTGACAAATGCTGTGAGCCGGGGTCCATGAAACTACTAATCCCACAATTCAATTTATTGCTGCCTGCTTCCAGAGGAAAACCCGTGCCATAATCCCCACATAATTTGTTTTACAATAAGTTGTGCAGTATCATGGGGCACAGGGCATTAAAGCCCTCTCTTTTACAGATGCAAACGATGACCTTAAAGAATTCAGGCTTGTTAACTCAAGGAGATTTCATTCAGCCCAGGTCTCAATTCCAACTTAAATCACATTAATGGTCATTTTCTTACACATATGCTCTACTGTATTGACAGTTGAGCTCATTTTGGACTGCACAGTAGTGACATTACTTTCCAAATAACATATCGCTCATTGTCTATTACCAATGCTAGTTGAAGTGTCCCATTGTAGGCTCCCCAGCTGCCGTCACACCCACTTTGCAGCAAAGTGGAATTATCTTTCTCTTGAAACTTCAATTGTAGCTATTTCTTCTTCTGATAATGCACATCTCGTGGGTGGAAATTATGTATCCTGCATATTAACTTTATATAAGATGTTCAAATGTGGTAGAAAGCCTCTTGGGGTCTATTTCATAAATAATATCATTTATATGTAATGTTCCTTGAAAGCCCCCAAAACAGGTACTGAGGGTAATTGTGGTATCTGGGCGCCCTTCCACATAACCCTGACGGTAGCTATCATTCTGGAAAAAAGATTGATCTCTGAGGAGAGCACCCTGGTCTGTGTAGGTGAATGCTGGGAGGTGTCTAGACAGGAAAATCTTGTTGACCTTCGTATGAATGTGTCTCTGGCCCCCAAAAATGCATGCTGAAAGAAAGTCAGCCTCAGCGCTTCAAACTGATGCCAGTGCTCATTACCCTCATGGGAATCACCACTCTGGGGACCATGGCATTGGGAGTGCCCACCTTGGGACAATCCCAAATGGAACAGACACCCCTCCCCTCCAGCCAGAACAGCAGGCTTGGTTCCGCCCC
Organism: Cnephaeus nilssonii; assembly: GCF_951640355.1. Taxonomy (NCBI): domain Eukaryota; kingdom Metazoa; phylum Chordata; class Mammalia; order Chiroptera; family Vespertilionidae; genus Cnephaeus; species Cnephaeus nilssonii. The sequence goes on along the minus strand of NC_137076.1, from coordinate 62,639,749 downwards.
AGGCTACGAAGTTTCAATTGTAGAAGGAAAATAAATTCCAGATACCAGGGCCTCCCCTTGGGTTGCCAGGGGGCGTGGCCGGCCTGCAAACCACCACAGGCCCCTCGCTCAGGCCGCCCCACACCCCAAGGGAACCCCACCCTGATCTGGGACACCCATCAGGGCAAACCAGCTGGCCCCCACCCGTGCACCAGGCCTCTATCCTATCTAATAAAAGAGTAATATGCAGATTGATCATCACTGCAACACACAATATAGCTGCCCCCATGTGGTTCAAGATCCTGCCCCCATGTGGACACAAGATGGCCACCACAAGATGGCCAGCAGGAGAAGGCAGTTGGGAGGCACCTGGCCTGCAAGGGAGGGCAGTTGTGAGGGACCAGGCCTGCAAGGGAGGGCAGTTGAGAGGGACCAGGTTTGCAAGGGAGGGCAGTTGGAGGTGATCAACCCTGTAGGAGAGGGCAGTTAGGGTGACCAGGCTGGCAGAGGAGGGAAGTTGGGGGCAAACAGGCTGGCAGGGGAGCAGTTAAGCATCAACCAGGCTGGCAGCGGAGTGGTTAGGGGGTGATCAGGCTGGCAGGCAGGCAAGCAGTTGGGAGCCAGCAGTCCTGGATTGTGAGAGGGATGTCCGACTGCCCATTTAGGCCCGATCCCTGGTGGGATCGGGCCTAAATGGGCAGTCGGACATCCCTCCAGGAGTCCCAGATTGGAGAGGGTACAGGCTGGGCTGAGGGACAACCCCCTGCAGTGCACGAATTTCGTGCACCGGGCTTCTAGTATCTATATAATGCTATACATAAGCACTTGTTGCCAGAATTAAAAAATATATGCACCACATTAAAAAGGTATACAATTTTTATAGATATTAGTATGTATGTTAATCACATTACAGGCGGTCTTGCTCCAGCCACCTCTCTTTACCAAATGATCTAAAGTAGAAATTTGACAGGGACCATGGAAATGCAATAGAAATATAAGTAAAACTAACATTGTACAGATTTCCAAGTATTTGACTTAAACTGTTAAGATAATAACTTAATACAACTTATTTGAAGATAATTAGTCAATAATAAATGTGAATGTACATACATATATATTCAGACACATGCTTAAAGAAACACATTAACAGAAGCTTATCACATGATGATTTTAATAGTATAAAATACTAAAATCAATTTAGGTATATGTAGGTAGACAACAGATAATATGTTTTATATGTTTTGTGCCAATACACAATGAGATCCAAAGTAACAGTTGAAATTATTGCGTTAAATATAATTCCCAACCTGCAGAGATTTTCACAATATATTATGACAAGATACAATTTTTAGTACTTATACTACAAATTATTCCTTTGGTGAAGCTGTGGAATAAATTCTATTCTTAAGACTCCAAGGTTGTTCTGTGTTCCATTATGCTCTGATGCCTTCCAGTCATATTAACAAAAATTAGCATAAATATAACCCTTGTGCCTTAGATTCTCCTGATACAAAGAACCTCTGATTAATTTCAATTTGGGGCATAGGTGCCTGGAAATATAGATCATCCTTAATTTAAGTGAAAACTCTCATCAATCTCTAGAGGAATAAAATAAACCAACGAGATTATTTGTTTATCCTGGTAAATAAATTCATAAGCAACTAGAAGGAAATGCTTATAACACAATTCAGACAGGAAAACAACGCTGCTAAACATTATACCTATAATGGAATACGTATTGTGGTAGTTTTAAATAATCAGATATATGGGAAATATTAGAGAAGGAAGGAGGGAAGGAAAAGTGAGTGAAGGGAGGAAGGAGATGAGTGAATGAAGGAGCAGGCCTTAATTTTATTTTTCAGAGTCTTCAATATATGATTCTCACATACTTTTTCTAATGTATGCTCCACCCACACTATTTTTAAGCATGTCATAAATCAATAAACTGAACTGCTTTATTTTTCTCCTGTACGTTCTCTCAAGCTACTGTTTCCATGACTTTGAATTATGCCATCTGCAGATGTATTCTTTTCCAAAGATTTGTATGTCTAAATCTTACCTGATTTTGAAGAGCAACTCAATGACCATCTTTTTCACAAAGCCATCAATGAAATAATATCTGAACACACACAATCATATTTTACCGAAAATTTTTAATTTTTACATATGTGTGTCAATATGCAAATACATTAGTTAGATTATTTGGAAAAATAACTAACTCAAGGGCTGGTTCTGGGAAGTCCAAAATGAGACTGTAACATCTTGCCATGCCAGAAAGAAAAGAAGCACTAGAATGCATACATGTCACAAGGACGCAGGTACTGCCTTGAATAGGCTTCCAGGGGCCAAATCTGGGACAATTTAATCAACAGAATAATCAAGAAGAGTGATGAGTTATAAACTTTGAAATAAAATTTAAATTCACAAAGCCATACCTATAACAAATGGTAGCTAGATGGTTGGATAAGTGGATGGATAGATACATAGATTGATAGGGGGTGGGGGGGAAAGTGAGCTCATGCTTTCAGTAAAAATGCCAAGTGTGAACTGTTGAATTCAGAGGAAATAATAGAAATAGAAATAATAATTTTGTATTCATTATATTAAAGACTGAACCAGGCAATACTCTTCAATAATGATTAATTAGGGAGGGGGATGGTGAGGATTTTAAAGTGTCCCAGGGTAGATTAAATATTGAAGATTAAAGTATATTAAAGTGTCTCAGTATAGATTGCCTATTAATTACAAAAGGAAAAAAGTAGTAACCCTATAGTGAGAAAGTTTCTAAACTCAGTACAGTATCTGAGTAATTCTATATTAGTTCCAATGGGCAAAAATAAATGAGTAGCAAAGGTTCTATTTAGTAAATAATTAGATTCAAACAACTTAATAATCATTACATGCAAAGGCTTAATAACCATTTGAAAAAATATACATATGTTGAAACAAACAATGAACTATTGGGCATTGAGCAAATTCTCAAATTTGGAATCTCATTAAATGCTGTGACCCTCTACATTGCATTTTGTGTACTGGTTTTCATCCCAGTGAACACTAAACACCTAGGTTTGTAAGGCTATAACATCTTTGAAAGAACATAGCATGATGCAATGTAACTGTGAGGTCTCCTCCAGCAAATAATATGTACAGTGCTTGGTAAATGTTGAGCATCATTGTGTTCCCCTAGAAAATTAAAAGTTTCTTAGGGCACCCCAGGTTTTAATTTTGTGATTCTAGGGTTCATTGGGACATATTTGAGAATCATGTTTATAATAAGCATATCAGATAACACCCTAACAGTGTGATAAAACTTAACATTATTAATGAGGGGAAGATGGACATGATGTGCCTCTTGATATGATACCCTGAATAGGACACAATATCACTTAGAAAGTATTTAGACTAGGAATATAAAACCTAAATCTAAAAATGAAGAAGCATCACACAAACTTGAAAGAGTTTTGTTTTAAAATGAAAGTTACAACAAAACAACAAAAATATTGGGAAGTAATTTTCAATAATATCAATTCACAAAGTACAATGAAAAGCCAACAATTTTTTTTCCATTTAGGGAGACTAAAGAGAAATGACAACTCAATATAAGACTTTATCCCAGACAGGATACTTTATGGAAGAAAAATTTTGGTACACAGAAAAATATTAGATCAATTGGCAACTGGAATATGGAGAGCAATTTGGATAAAACTATTATGTCACTATTAAATATTTGGCAATGATAACATAGAACCTACTCTTAGATTGTTCATAGAAAGAAAAGGATAATGAAAGAATGAAAAAGAGAAAAGGATACAACACATGAGGTAAAAATGTCAACAATATTTCAACATGGGGAAAGGGTTAATGAGTCTTCTTTTGTTTTAGTATTCTTTATAATATTTTAATAATTTTTATTTTGAAATTATTTGCACATAAAAGTAAAAATACAAAAGTAACAGTGTTTTAATTTATCTACTTTATAAGTATTTTACAAGAATTTTTAAGGAATCCTGTTGGAAATACAACATTTTTCCTTATATTTATTTATCTATATATATAAAAGGCTAATATGCTAAGTGTCCAGGTAATGACATCATGTAGCAACACCTGGCTTCCTCTCTCTAGCAACTAGCCTCCTTGCAGTTTCTTTAGCTCAGGAACACAACTTGCTTTATAGACAGGTGGAAACATTTTACACTTTAACCACATGTCTGTGGAGCATTTTCCCATGCCTCATCTCATTTGATCCTCATAGAAGTCCTGGAGTAGGTAGATAGGAGACTTGGTAGAATCCTATTTTCTTTTCATTAGCCGTAAAATGGAGATTTAAAAAGCTTAGAAACTTGACCTGACTGAAAAGAAGTAAGAAATGGTGGACCTTGAAAAATGACTTCAAGTTTTCTCACTGCACAGAATATTGTCAAACACTGCTACAGTTAAATATTTTACCCTTTGTTCTCCCTGCATGATCTACAATAATAATCTGTTTCATGTTGATATTTACTGCTGTGTTGCTGACAATTACCTGAAAGAGAAGTTGGGGTGCTTCACTGGGCTGGAAAAAGTTTAGCTAAATCAGAAAGCAGGTCTAATTAAGCAAGTTTATTATCTATATATATAAAAGGCTAATATGCAAAGTGTCCCCATGGGAATTCGACCAGAAGACCAGGAGTTCTATCACTTGCTATGACATGTGCTGACCACCAGAGAGTGGTGCAGAACTCAGGAAGACCCTGGCCAGCAAACGACAGCGGGGGATGGGAGGCGCCAGCCGGCAGCCAGAAGGAAGGCCCCAGCCGGCAGCTGGAAGGCCCCAATCGGCCCTGATTGCCAGCCAGGGCTAGGGACCTTACCTGTGCACGAATTTCATGAACTGGGCCTCTAGTGTGTGTGTGTGTGCGTGCGTGCGTGCGTGCGTGTGTATATAAAAGGCTAAGTTGACTTGCATATGCATGATACATATAAAGCTCACGCTGGCACGAATCACATGCATGTGTTTTGATCTGTCATTGTCGATCATGAATTTGGTGGACACTTCTATTATAGAGAAAGGGCAAATAGCAATATTAAAATATTTCTTCTAATTAATTTCCTTTCAATGTGCACAAATCTGTGCACCGGGACACTAGTTAATATATAATATGAAATGTTCCACATAAAATGCTGTAAGAATTAAAGATGTCTGATGACTTCTCTTACTTTGGCTTTGATTACAAAGCATGTTTCTTTTTTTAATTATTTTTTTCTGTTACTAATTTCATAATCTCCCTTTCAAGTTTGTCACAGTCAAACCAGATTAATTATGCATTTATGTTACCCATCTAATTTTTGAGCTAATTAGATTCTAAATAGCTTGATTGCTTTCATATTTTAATCTCTATTTTATAAATCTGTGCATATTTAGTTAATGTAGAAGCACTCACTGATAAATTAAAATTACAACCTTATACAGATTTTTCAGATACATAAGATACTGTTTTATATCTTTTGAAATTAACATAAATTGATGGATGATAATGCTAAAACAATGAACATTGTACATATTTTACCTTCTAATACAATGTTAATGCTTTCATGATGAACACTATGCAAATACCAAATGTTTTGAGTTGATATGCTTGAAAATATAGTGATGAGCAGCCACTAGTAATGAGAATCAATCGTGAATATGCACAAATGAATCCATAGGTTAATTTGAAAGCATATTTTTAGGTTTCTTCACTGTCCTATGGATTATTTCCCACTTAAAACATTTTCCTTGGATTTCACCACCCAGGTTCTATTTATCTTATTCTGTTATATCTGGCTCCAGCTTCTAGATATCTTTTTCTGGATCATACATAACCTGTTATCTCTCCCAGCACTGGAACTCCTCAATTTAGTGCTATATATTTTCTTTTCTCAACCTTACCTCATCCATGTTTATAGGTCCATAGCAATCTATATGTCAATGATTTGAAAATTTATATTTAAATTTCTTCACTGAGTTTTATATTCTATCTCTAATGGTCCACTTAATACTTTAAGGCACTAAGATTTTTCTTGGCACTAGGTAGAACATTAATATCTATACTAATAAAAGGGTAATATGCTAATTAGACCGGGAGACCTTTCGGACATCCTTCTAGACAAAGCCATGGAGGCAGGGCCAAGGCAGAGGCAGTTAGGAGTGATCAGGCCAGGAGGGGAGGGCAATTGGGGGCAAGCAGGCCGGCAGGGGGGGCAGTTTGGGGAGAGCAGGCCGGCAAGGGGGGCAATTGGGGGTGAGAGGGCCGGCAGGGGAGGGGCAGTTGAGGGCGATCAGGCCAGCAGTGGGGGGCAGTTGGGGGCAAGCAGGCCGGCAGTGTGGGGTAGTTGGGGTGATCAGGCTGGAAGGGGCGGCAGTTGGGGGTGAGAAAGCCAGCAGGGGGGCAGTTGGGGGCAAGCAGGCCAGCAGGCAGAGTGGTTAGGGGCGTTCAGGCAGGCAGGCAGACAGGCAGGTGAGCGGTTAGGAGCCAGATTGTGAGAGGGATGTCTGACTGCCAGTTTAGGATCAGGCATAAACCGGCAGTCAGACATCCCCTGAGGGGTCCCAGACTGGAGAGGGTGCAGGCCGGGCTGAGGGAAACCCCCCTCCCCCGTGCATGAATTTTGTGCACCGGGCCACTAGTCTATAATAATAAAAGCATAATATGCAAATTGACTGAATGACCAAACAGCAGAACAACTGTCCAGACAACCTTCTGGACTACCATGCTATGACATGCACTGGTGCCAGGCCAGCCAAGGTGAGTGCGATGCGATTGGTCGGGGGATCGGCCATCACCCCACAATTGCCCCACAGAGGCAGGCCCAGGCCACCCTCTGTGAGGCAATTGATGGGGGTGCTCCATGATCAATCACCCCAAAGAGGGAGGCCCAGGCCACCCTCAGTGTGGCAATCAATTGCGGAACCCTGGCTGGGTGGGTGGGGCCTCCCTCTGCTGGATGATAGATTGTGGAGCCCTGCGATCCATCGCCCCAAAGAGGGAGGTTCAGGCTACCAGGCTGGTGATGCTGTGGTGGGTGGGCGGGGCCTCCCTCTGAGGGGCGATCAATCTGAGGGCCCTGTGATTAATTGCCCCACAGAGGGAGGCCTAGGCCACTGGCCAGCAACACTGTGGTGGGTGTGCAGGGCTGGCCAGCAATCGCCCCACAGAGGGAGGCAACCGCTGCACAGATGGCAAGCAGTGGCAGCAGCGGGGGTGGGGCCAGCTACCAGCAGCTGGGGGAAGGAAAGCCTGATAGGCCCAGAAAGGTGGCCAGGCCTAGGGACCCTACCTGAAGGGTCCCGGATTGTGAGAGGGCACATGCCAGGTTGAGGGACACCCCCACTCCCCCACCATGCACGAATTCCATGCACCAGGCCTCTAGTATGTTAAATAAATAAAGGCTAAAATTACCTCAAACTGAGCATATTACAAATAAATACAGAATCTCTTCTGCATATCCTTCAAACAGAAAATCAAATATGTCTCCTTCAGTATTTGCTATCTCAATGATTGATTCTATTTGCTTCTATGAATATGTAAATACTGAGAAGTCACACTCACCTGCCCTCACATATTACATCTTACTTATCACTCAATAATAACCAAATTCCACTAAAATCACCTTCTTCCCCCTTTCCACTGTCATCACACAAGTTCAAGTTGTAATTTTACCCTGCCCCCTCCTTATTAGTGACTTAGCTTCTAACTGGTCTACTTGCAACCCCTATATACCACAGTTCAAAATATACCACAGTAATATTTCATGAATTTTTCCAGAAACATGTGTCCCTTTTTTACATACTGTTCTTTTTCTGCTTAGAAAACAACCCCTTCTATTGTTTTCCTTGTCCTCTCAACTATTTTCTTACTTAACTTTTCCTTTATAGATATCTACTCGATGTTACTTAATCAAGAGCTTGTCCCTAACTAGTTCTGCCCTAACTAGCCACACCATAATGAATTCCTAGGCTCTATGAGCTTATAGCTTGATGAATTTTTATTTACATAACTTACAGTTTACTTTTAGTTACTACACTATACCACATTTTTGAGAGAATGGCTGGTATCTGTTCTTTTCTGATTGCTTTACCTCCAGCACAGTTCCTGGCCCATGGTAGGAACTACTATGCAGTAATAACTACTTGTAGAGTCAATGAATAAACAAAGAAAGATAAATGCTTTGTTATGGGGAGACATGAATACCTTGTTATATGCAGCACATATTATTTAGTAATATCATGAAACACATAATTCAGTTCTGCAGATCAGCAAAATTTACTATGTGATTCTTAAATAAGAGACACACAGGGCATACCTATGGAAAGGCACAGGGGTTATGACAGACAAAGTTTTCCGTTATGCTCTACAAAACATATATTTTCTTTAATGGAAGCTTACAGATATTTAAAATGCGAGATTAATTAACTGAGTGCAAGTATTCCTACAGAGAACTAAAATGATTTTTGTTGTTCTTAGAAAACTTAATATAGTAACAGAAATTAGAACAGTAGTTCCAAATGCTAAAATGTCAGTCATGTGAGGTAGAACAAATTAAATCTTGCAGGATTAGCGAAGGGATTTGTTTCAGGATCTGGGATGGAGCTCAGCCTGTAAAGGCTGTTAGCTTGTTCTATGTATGTGCATTGGAAAATATCAAGAATAAGTAGCCAGTTAAATAATTACAGATTATATGTCTTAAGTGAGGTTTATAAAAGTTTTAATTGTAAGTAATTCATAGTTAAGTCCTTTGATGCATGTCTGAAATACTTTTTTTTGTTTGTTTATTCAAAATAATCCATATGATTTAGAGACTAGGTATTCAGGTAACAGAGGAGTTAATTCTGTTCAAAAATTTGTAAACTCACATGTATTTCTTCCTGACTTGAAAGATAGGGTAAAGAGGGTAAGCAGGAGAGGTACCAATGACCTGACATTAATCATGATATTTATAAAGAACTCAGATGTGTGCTTGACACATAGCAACTGACTTACTATAATTGTAAAATTATTATTATTTTAGATATACCTCCAACCAAAATATATTATCCCAGAAGGAAATTTACATTACTTATAACCCCATTAAAAATCTGAGATTTAATTTTAAAAGTATGCAAATGGACACATTTGTATACCAAGAACAGATTTATTTTGATGTTAATTTGTAAAATTTCATGGAATTATTATATAGTAATCTATAACTTACTTTAGCTGATCACACATGTCATAAAAGGTTAATCCCAACTACTCAAAACATAAATAAGTCTATGAATGGATAGTGTATCAAGAAGTTTGACAGTTATCCTATACTAGAGGCCCGGTGCACGAAATTCGTGCACGGGGTGGGGGGCAGTGGGGAGTTTGTCCCTCAGCCTGGCCTGCACCTTCTCCAATCTGGGACCCCTCATGGGATAACCAGCAGTTGGACATCCCTCTCACAATTCAGAACTGCTGGCTCCTAACCGCTCACCTGTCTGCCTGATTGCCCCTAACTGCTTCTGCCTACCAGCCTGATTGTCCCTAACTGCTCCCCTGCTGGCTTGATTGCCCCTAACTACCTCTGCCTCGGCCCACACCTGGTACCCAGGATTCCCTCCTCCAGCTGACCACAGGCACCCAGGATCCGGGCTTCCCTCCCTCTGGTCAGCCATAGGCGCTCAGGCTGGCTGCAGCCTCAGGGGATGGTGGACAGGGGGCTTCGCCTGTGCTGCAGCTGCAAGTGCTGGCGCCCAGGACTGCAGGGTGGGCGGCTTCTCCGTCTCCCAGGCCACAGCCAGCCACAGGTACTGGTGCCCAGGACTGCAGGGTGGGCGGATTCTCCATCTACCATGCTGTAGCCAGCTGCAGGTGCTGGCACCTGGACCGCAGGGTGGGTGGCTTCTCCGTCTCCCAGGCCACAGCCAGCCGCAGGTGCTGGTGCCCAGGACCGCAGGGTGGGCGGCTTCTCTGTCTCCCAGGCCACAGCCAGCCACAAGTACTGGTGCCCAGGACCGCAGGGTGGGCGGCTTCTCCATCTCCCGGGCTGCAGCCAGCCTCAGGTACTGGTGCCCGGTTTCTCCAACTCTCCCAGGACGTGGGGCGGGTGGACATGGGGTGGGCAGCTTCTCCAGCTGGCTGTAGCCTGGGATCATAGGGCAAGTGGCTTCTTCATCTCCCAGATCGCATCCACCCTCAGGTACTGGCACCCGGTTTCTTGTCTCCCCCAGGACGTGGGGAGGGCGGCTTCTCCAGCTGGCTGCGGCTTGGGATCACGGGGCAGGCGGCTTCTTCATCTCCCAGGTCGCAGCCAGCCTCAGGCGCTGAGGCCGGGTTTCTCAGTCTCCCCCAGGAGGTGGGGCAGGCGAACCTGAGGTTTCTGCTGCTGGCTGCAGCCTGGGATCACAGGGCAGGCGACTTCTTCATCTCCCGGGCTGCAGCCAGGCTCAGGCACTGGCACCTGGTTTCTTGTCTCCCCCAGGACGTGGAGTGAACTGCTTCTCCAGCTGGCTGAGGCCTGAGATCACGGGGCAGGCAGCTTCTTGGTCTCCGTGGCTGCAGCCAGCCTCAGGCGCTGGGGCCCGGTTTCTCTGTCTCCCCAGGACATGGGGCGGGCGGACCTGAGGCTTCTGAGGCTGGCTGCAGCCTGGGATCATGGGACGGGCAGCTTCTTCATCTCCCGGCCGCACCCAGCCTCAGGCGCAGGGCCCGGTTTCTCCGTCTTCCCAGGACGTGGGGCAGGTGGATGTGAGGCAGGCGGACCTGAGGCTTCTGAGGCTGGCTGCAGCCTGGGATCATGGGACAGGCAGCTTCTTGGTCTCTGTGGCTGCAGCCAGCCTCAGGCGCTGGGGCCCGGTTTCTCCGTCTCCCCAGGACGTTGGGCAGGTGGACCTGAGGCTTCTGAGGCTGGCTGCAGCCTGGGATCATGGGGCAGGCGGCTTCTTGGTCTCTGTGGCTGCAGCCAGCCTCAGGCGCTGGCGCCTGACTTCTCCAACTCCCAGAGACCTGGAGAGGCTGGGGGGCGGGGCTGCCGCCATGTTTTCAGTTTAATTGCATACTCACTCAGATTGAATGGTGGGCGTGACTGGGCGTGGCTGGTGGGCGTGGCTTGTGAGTGTAGCGGAGTGATGATTTGCATATTACTCTATTATTAGATAGATAATAAAAGGCGAATATGATAATCAACTGAATGGTGGGTGGATCGACCAGTTGCTATTACATGCATTGACTACCAGGGGGCAGACGCTCAATGCAGGAGCTGCCCCCTGATGGTCAGTGTGCTCCCACAAGGGGAGCACAGCTCAGCCAGAAGCCAGGCTCCCGGCTGGTGAGCCGCAGAGTTGGTGGCAGGAGCCTCTCCCACCTCCGCAGCAGCACTAAGGATGTCCTTTTACCGGCTTAGGCCCACTCCCTGCCCCCCCGAGGGATTGAGTCTGTGAGAGGGTGCAGGACAGCAGGCCGAGCTGAGGGACCCCCACGAATGCAAACATTTCATGCACCGGGACATGAAAAAAGCTAAGCTTCTGAAAAATACTCCCATTACTTCAGGGTCTGGATTCCCTTAATGAATTTATTTACTTATTTTTTTCTTTATTGATTAAGGTATTACATATATGTCCTTATCCCCCCATTTCTCCCACCCCACACTCATGCCCTCACCCTCCTGTTGTCTGTGTCCATTGGTTAGGCTTATATGCATGCATACAAGTCCTTTGGTTGATTTCTCCCCATTATCCCCACCCTCCCCTACCTTCCCTCTGAGGTTCGACAGTCTGATCAATGCTTCTCTGTCTCTGGATCTGTTTTTGTTCATCAGTTTATGTTGTTCATTATATTCCACAAATGAGTGAGATCATGTGATATTTATCTTTCTCTGACTGGCTTATTTCGCTTAGCATAATGCTCTCCAGTTCCATCCATGCTGTTGCAAATGGTAAGAATTCCTTATTTTTTACCACAGCACAGTATTCCATTGTGTAGATGTACCACGGTTTTGTTTTTGTTTAAAATATATATTTTATTGATTTTTTTTACAGAGAAGAAGGGAGAGGGATAGAGAGTTAGAAACATCGATGAGAGAGAAACATCGATCAGCTGCCTCCTGCATACCCCCTACTGAGGATGTGCCCACAGCCAAGGTACATGCCCTTGACCAGAATCGAAACTGGGACCCTTCAATCCGCAGGCTGATGCTTTATCCACTGAGCCAAAACAGATAGGGCTGTATCACAGTTTTTTAATCTACTCATCTACTGATGGGCACTTAGGCTATTTCCAAATCTTAGGTATGGTGAATTTGCTGCTATGAACATAGGGGTGCATATATCCTTTCTGATTGGTGGTTCTGATTTCTTGGGATATATTCCTAGATGTGGGATCACTGGGTCAAATGGGAGTTCCAATTTTAGTTTTTTGAGGAAAAGCCATACTGTTCTCCACAGTTGCTGCCCCAGTCTGCATTCACACCAGCAGTGCAAGCGGGTTCCTTTTTCTCTGCATCCTTTCCAGCACTTGCCATTTTGATTTGATGATGATAGCCTTTCTGGCAGGTGTGAGATGGTACCGCATTGTCGTTTTGATTTGCATCTCTCAAATGATTAGGGATTTTGAGCATGTCCTCAGATGTCTTCTGGCCTTCCTTATATCCTCCTTCAAAAAGTATCTATTTAGATCTGTTGCCAATTCTTTGATTGGGTTGTTTATCTTCCTTTTGTTAAGTTGTATGAGTTCCCTGTAAATGTTGGAGATTAAACTCTTATCATGATAACATTGGCAAATATGTCCTCCCATGCAGTGGGTTTCTTGTTGTTTTGTTGATGGTTTCTTTTGCTGTACAAAAGCTTTTAATTTTGATGTAGTCCCATTTGTTTATTTTCTCTTTAGTTTCCATTGCCCCTAGGAGCTGTATCACTGAAGATACTGCTTCAGCATATGTCTGAGATTTTGCTGCCTGTGGATTCCTCTAATATTTTTATGGTTTCCCATTGTATGTTTAAGTCCTTTTTCCATTTTGAGTTTATTTTTGTGTATGGTGTAAGAAGGTGGTCTAGTTTCATTTTTTTGCATGTATCTGTCCAATTTTCCCAACACCATTTATTGAAGAGACTGTCTTGACTCCATTGTATGTTCTTGCCTCCTTTGTCAAATATTAATCGAACATAGTGGTTTGGGCTAATTTCTGGGTTCTCTATTCTATTCTATTGATCTATATGTCTGTTCTTATACCAGTACCAGGCAGTTTGAGAACAGTGGCTTTGTAATACAGCTTGATATCTGGTATTGAGATCTCTCCTACTTTGTTCTTCTTTCTCAGGATTTCTGCAGCTATTCAGGCTCCTTTTTTATTCCAGATGAATTTTTGGAGAGTTCATTCTAGGTCTGTGAAATATGCCATTGGTATTTTAATGGCAAGTGCATTGAATCTATAGATTGCTTTGGATAGTATGGGCATTTGAATGATGTTGATTCCACCAATCCATGAAGACAGTATGTTTTACCATCTGTTTATGTCTTCATCTATCTCTTTTTTCAGTCTCCTGTAGTTTTCTGAGTACAGGTCTTTTACCTCCTTAGTTAAGTTTATTCCTAGGTATCTTATTTTTTTGGTCTGATGGTAAATGGGTTTGTTTTTTTAATTGCTCTTTCTGTAAGTTCACTATTGGTGTATAAAAATGCCATCGATTTCTTGGCATTAATTTTGTATCCTGCTACATTGCCGAATTCATTTATTAAGTCTAATAATTTTTTATGGAGTCTTTAGGTTTTTCTATGTACAATATCATGTCATCTGCAAATAATGACAGTTTTACATCTTCTTTTTCAATTTGGATACCTTTTATTTCTTCTTCTTATCTAATTGCTATGGTTATCACTTCCAGTACTGTGTTGAACAGGAGTGGTGAAAATGGGCATCCCTGTCTCATTCCTGTTCTTAGGTAAAATGGTTTTAGTTTTTGCCCATTGAGTATGATGTTGGCTGTAGGTTGTCATATAAGGATTTTATTATGTTGAGGTATGATCCCTTTATTCCCATTTTGCTGAGGGTTTTTATCAAGAAAGGGTGTTGAATTTTGTCAAATGCTTTTTCTGAATCAATTGATAAGACTATGTGAATTTTATCTCTCAATTTGTTTATGTAATGTATCATGTACATTCAAAGAAGAACTAAAATCTAACCTCCCCAGACTATTCCAAAAAATTCAAGAGGAAGGAACACTTCCAAGCTCATTCTATGAAGCCAGCATTACCCTAATACCAAAACCAGATAAAGACAACACAATAAAAGAGAATTATAGGCCAATATCTCTCATGAACATAGATGCCAAAATCCCCAACAAAATTCTAGCAAATCAGATCCAGCATTAATTCGAAAAGATCATATACCATGGCCAAGTAGGATTTATCCTGGGCATGCAAGGATGGTACAATACCTTAATGAATGTAATTAAAAATAGTTTAAGCTTTTACTACATTCAGTATATAATCCTAACAGTTGAGGATTATAAATGTTAATCAAATTCTATCTTTATTCTCAAGAAAAATTTAGTCCATTTAGAAGAATAGACACACAACAATAAAATCATAAGAAATGTTACAAATATTGGTATTCTGAAGAAACACCTACTTCTGTTCAGGATCCATGAGTTATAGATTTCTATATATTCTGTATAAACAAGGTACCATTTAAGAATGTTCATTTTAAGGTTTTGCTGGTTTCCTTTTCCTCCAGGGACCACCAGTCAATACATTGATTGTTTAGTTCTCGAGAGAGCTTAATACTATTGCTATTTACAATAATCAACTGATATGACTGGATCTCTCATCTCTGAAGCTCCTATTTGCCTATTATCATGCCCTGTGCAGGCATCCATTTTTTGAGGTAAGGATACTTCTTATACTTTATCCGTGGATGGGTAAACATCTGCACCTATTAACCACCTTGCTATTTGAGTACAGGGACTGGACATCATATACTCCTAACCAATCAATTTCCACAAATCCTGCTCCTGTGTTTTTTAGTTTGCTGTTGTTACCATTCTAAGGGTACAATATGGGAGAGTTCACCTCTCTTACATAAGTAACTAGGAAGGAGTCCTAATCTGTTGATTCCCAAGGAAAGAGACAGCAAAGGTCAAGGAGAATTCTGCATAGGCAATTCCATGTACCAACTCCCTTCATAAAAGTGAAGAAGAGAGAGAATGAGAAGCATATATAAGAAATAAATTCCATGCCCGTATATTCCTCCTCAAAAAACCACCTTGCTCCATCTCTTTGGATCTACTGTGGTTTATGGGTGTGGGTCATGAACCTGGGTTTGACTCTTACTATTATTTATAAGTGTGGGCAAGCCACTCCAACACACCCAAACATTGGGATATTGTTTTACCTATTGGAAGAAAACACTTTCTGTTTGCTTGCCTGGGAACGTGTGAAGACTTGAATGGGGATAATATTTGAGGGCTTTGAGGGTTACATGTGATTGGTTTCTAAGCTCTTTTCTAGTTGAAATCCCCTTCTCTAAGCCTTACATCATTCCTAATAATCAGAACTCTCACACATCAAGGAAATAAATAGATTGTCAGAAACGCATAATGAAGACTGTGATTTATTTTATATGTAGTCTTGGTCCCTGTTCCTGGCACAGAGCTTCTTAGAACCACTGACATTTCCTAAGTCATGACAGCTATAAAGGTGTCTTTAGTTATGCTAGTGGGGTGATTTGGAAAGCACCTAGGTAACCTAAGGATGGCGGATGGTTGCCAGGGGACCCAAGCATATGATTAGAGTATTGGAACCTTCCGTTTCACACCCTGACTTCTAGGGAGAGGAGAGGGACTAGAAGTTGAATTGATTCCCAATGATCAAAAATTTAATCAATCATGCCGATGTAATGAAGTGTCCATAAAAACCCAAAAGGCGGAGGTTCAAAGAGCTTCCAAGCTGGTGAACACCGGGAGATACGAAGAAAGTGGTTGGCCCAGAGAAAGCATGGGAACTCTGAGACCCTCCGATGTACTTTGCCCAAAAAGTCTCTTCCATTTGGCTATAATAAACTAGTAACCTAGTACATAAAATGTTTCTCTGAGCTCTGTGAGCTGCTCCAGTAAATTAATCAAACTTGAGGAGGGAGTCTTGGGAACCTTTTCCAGTGGCCTGATTGGAAACACAGGTGACAACCTGGACGTGTGATGATTGAAGGTGGGGGAGCAGTCTAATAGGACTGAGTCCTTAACCTGTGGGATCTGATGCCATCCTCAGGTACACAGTGTCAGAATGGAATTGAATTATAGGACACTCAGTTGGTGCCTGAAAATTGCTTGGTGGTGTGGGGAAAAAACCCACACATTGGAATTGGTGTCAGATGATAAAGCTGGTGCACTATTATATTGACATCTCTAGTCCCATTAGTTCCCCCTCCTATGTAAGGCAGTTACTGATAGATGTCAGGCATTGCTTTCCTCATAATTATTTTATCTTTTTTATATGTTTTTATTGATTTCAGAGAGAGGAAGGGAAAGGGAGAGAGAGATAGAAACATCAATGATGAGAGAGAATAATTGGTTGGCTGCCTCCTGCACGCCCCCTCCTGGGGATCGAGCCCACAACCCAGGCATGGGTCCTGACAGGGAATTGAACGGAGATCTCATGGTTCATAGGTTAATGCTCAACCCCTGAGCCACATGAGCCAGGCCCTCCTGATTATTTTAAATATGTAGATATCTCACCCCACAAACACACACACATATACCCAGACACAGGCAGCAGAGTACAGTGACTAAGAAAACAGGCTCCAGAGTTAGGCTTACTCACTTGAAATACTGATTCTGCTAATCTCGCTGTTTCACTATCTTTATACATAAAACAGGGAAAATAAAATTATCTTAAATATAGGGCTATTGTGAGTACTCAGTTTGATAATATATGCAAAATAGTTGTAATAGTACCCAGCATACAGCAGATGTTAGCTAATCATATTTAATAGCTATTATATAATATATGAAATTTTTCTATATTTTAAAAATTACATAAATTGTTATATATATGTATATATATATATACATATATATATATATACACATTTGTCTCTATTTAAAAATAAACATGATGTTACTGCAAATATACCACTTTGATAGTTAGTACTAATTCTTTTTTTTTAATGAAATATAATATTTCATCATGTAAATGTGACACTAGATGTATAAGTGGTTTCAATATATTTTGATAAAATATGTGTATGATACTTTTTGTATTTGTACATGAGAGATTTCTAACATAAAATAAACTAAAATTACTGGCTTATATGTTAAAAGTAGAACTCCCCCCAACACACACACTCAACAAAAATAGCCCATTTTCCAAAATTAACTATTATTTTGCTTTTTAAATGTTTAGGAGATATTTTTTTTAAATAACATGTTTGTAATACTTTATATTTCATTTTGGAGTTCTCAGACTAATTAATAAAATGTACCATGTACCTTTTTTTAATGGCTTTCCAAATCTACTATGGAGTTTGTGCAAATTTTCTTAAATTTATTATCTCTGTGTGTGAATTGCCTGTTCATATGAACTATCAATATTATACTGTGCTGTTTGTAACTGGTATTGATTAGGAAGAATTATCTTTATATTTTTATATTATTTTGTGAGGTATATTTTTATGAATATCTTCTCCCAATATAATAGTTTTAAAAATTAATTTTGCAATATTTAAGTTATATAAAGACATGTAAAACTTGTTTATTCAGTACCTATGTTTCCCAAATCCATCACCCTATATAATAATGAGATAATATGCAAATTGACCATCACTCCAACACACAATATGGTCGCCCCCATGTCGTCAAAGGTAGCCGCCCCCATGTGGACACAAGATGGCCTCCACAAAAAGGCCTGCAGGGGAGGGCAGTTGTGGGCAATCAGGCCTGCAAGGGAGGGCAGTTGGGGGTGACCAGGCCTGCAGGGGAGGGCAGTTGGGGGTGACCCGGCCAGCAGGGAAGGGCAGTTAGGGGCAATCAGACCGGCAGGGGAACAGTTAGGTGTTGATCAGGCTGGCAGGGGAATGGTTAGGGGGTGGTCATGCTGGCAGGCAGAAGCAGTTAGGGGCAATCAGGCAGGCAGGCAGGCAAGCAGTTGGGAGCCATCAGTCCTGAATTGTGAGAGGGATGTCCGATTGCCCTCAAGGGGTCCCAGATTGGAGAGGGTGCAGGCTGGGCTGAGGGACGCCCCTGCTCCCCTGCACAAATTTTGTGCACTGGGCCTCTAGTATAAAATAAAATGTTTTCAATATACTTAAAGCCTCTAATATACCTCACTTTCTTCCAATCAAATGTATTATATTTTGAATTTCATTAACATTTTAAATTATTTTAATATTTCCAAAACATATCATCTTGTTTGCATGCATTTAAAATTGTAGAAATTATATAAAATCATATGTCTTATTGGATACTACCTTTTTACTCAACTTTTCTTCTGACATTTATCAAAACTTGCAATATATCAAATATTGTTTTTGCCATATATTTCTGGGTGTTAATTTTGTATCCTCTTACATTGCCAAATTCATTTATTAAATCTAGTAGTTTTTGATGGGATCTTTAGGGTTTTCTATGTACAATATCATGTCATCTGCAAATAATGACAGTTGTTTAAACATTAATAATGACTTTGAACTCAACTCATTATATATTATTCTGAACTCAACTCATTATGTTACATTTAAAATGTTTTTATTTAATGTAGATATGGCATATATTAATGTTTATAAATTATAAAAATTATAAAATTATAAAAATAAAAACATTTTAAATGTAATATATAGAGTTGAGTTCAGAATATGTTTAAAGGAAAGCAAATTAACCACATTGCCATTAAAAATGTTATTAGATCTTAATTTTTTCCTGTATAATATAATCCATATGTCTTTCTTTTCTGAGCATCTGATATTCTCACATATTTTTA